>NC_055705.1:223538-547704 GCF_017639745.1 Melanotaenia boesemani | reverse complement strand
CCGACATAAATGACTGAATACTATAAGCTGCTGCTCAGTCAGGTTCGCTCACCATCACTAAGCTGTTGATGTTTTGGAGTCTTTGGACACTGTGCATGCATTGGGCCAGCCCCCTTTCCAACTCTGGCCTCCCTGCGGCCAGTCAGCACACACCTCATTTACATTAGTTAAAAGCTTGCATGAACTCTCATGAGTTGTGGTATGAGCAAAGGGTCAGAACAAGCTCAATGTTTGATTTCTTTTCTTAGGGGACACTTAGAGGACAGTGGATACATGAAAAGACCAGGTGATGACACCTTTAAGATATCATGTGCATGATGCATATCTAAACATTGAACCTACTCAGACAACGTCACACTTTCTTTGTACAGTAGCCATTTTGGTTTGTTTGACCACCACTTGGTTCGCTGGAGGACTAACTGGGAGATTTCCCTTACACATAGAGGGTTCAGGTACTGACCAGTATCATGTGACCAGTGGAGATGTCCATGTTGGCCTGCGCTGGCTCCTCGCACCAGGACGGCGTGCTGCTGTGGGAGCTGGGACTGGGCTGGGCACCATCACTGAACTGGGATGACACACTGCTCACCCTTGAGTCGGTGCCTCCGCCTCCCGCTGCCCCTCCCACTCCTCCCCCGGCACCAATACCTCCTCCTGCAACACCTCCACCTGCTCCACTTGCTCCTCCCACGGCACCAAGGGCGGCAGCCTCCAGGCGTCCAAAGGCGCCTTTGGAGGCCATGTGCTGGCGACACAGGTCCTGGTGAGCCAGTTTGCATGCATCACATTGTTACGCAGCTTTATTTAGTTTTAGATTATCTTAAAATGCTTATTGAGTCTCCTTCAAGTTTTATGATTTAACTCTAAGTTTAAGACTACTCACCTGGTACTCCTGGTGGCTGAAGCTGCCTCCCTCTGGTCCCAGGCCTAGCTTCTTTGCTGCCAGTCTGTGCGCATGGTGACGCAGGCAGGCGATGGTCATGGCTGCCACCAGGACGCTGCCAAAGCAGGCCATGGCCACCAGCATTGCAAACACCCGGCGGGAGCTGGGCTGTCCTTTTGTTGCCAGGGGCAATGACTTCGGTTCATTTTTCTGTGACATACAAGAACAAGAGATGCACAACAAATTCAAACTTCAGCCCACATCTGACCAAAACAACCTGAAAACTAATTCAGTGAAAACCTGCGCTTTGGAATCTGAATGGACCGTTACTAAGGATTATTTTCATTTTCAGCCGTTCTGTTGTAGATCTGCTGCTGTGTTTGGGATCATTGTCCCACTGACACAGTTTCAGCCAAGCTGTAGCAGTCAGACAGATCTGCCTATTTTTATTTCACATCACACTCGGCGCGCAGTGTGCATACAGGTGTGCTACACTTCCACCACAGAGCGCACACTGGAAATGATGCTGCAACAACCACCTGAAAAACAGACTAAAATATTTGGATTTTTAAACAATCCTGTGGGGGAGTATGCCATCTTAAGTATGCCCATCCTAACAAGAAAACATCTCTGATATGATTCTCTACAGGCATGAATCTAATAAAAACTTACCTCTCCAACACCACTCTGAAGCACCTTCAGGCCTGCCTCAGATTCCAAAAAGTTTTTTTCTGCAACTGCAAAACAAATGAAAAACTTTAGTGAACGTTTCCTTCCTTTCTGATCTCACCAGGTGGAAATCCAGCCTTTCCAACATCCATGTTCTCTTTTTTTTCTTCCTTCCACCTTTTCTTTTTACTCTGTTCCACCAATCTTCACACATCCTTAGATCCTTCTTTCCTTCCTTCCATCTTTTCTTGTTTTTTCTCTATTCTATGCTACAAACAAGAGCAGGTTGCTCACTTTGTTTGCACAGAAAAACAAACCTGCTTTGTTGGCCAAGTCTGCGGCCGTCAGGTTCTTGGAGTTGGGTCTGATCCTAAAAGTGATGGCGGGTCCCACCACACTGCAGAAGAGGAGACAGCAGAGCAGAACCACATGGTGATTTTCACAGAATAACACAACTATCGGCTGTGTGTGAGAGGTTTTTATCCAACCTCATTAACCCTGCACACTAAACTCTTCAATATGTGCGTCAAACAGGACCTGTGTGAGAATGTTTTTTATGAAACTTTGTCATTTTGGTCAAGAATAATCCTTTGTATGATTTAGGTTTGATTTATTTTTATTCCCTTTTATTCGCCTTAAAAAAAGTTTCATAACATCTTGAAAATTAGAAAAGAAACAATGTCAGTATTATTTATTTTGTATGTGTGTGAGTCCAGTCCCATAACTGCCTTTCCATCCAACATCTGTACGACCATTTCAGCTGTATACCTAACAGTCGTGGCACCTTGGATGAGGAAATATAAACACAGAGACACACAATCCAACACAAACGCTCATGTACCAAACACTAGCTAGCTTGTTTAGCCAGCTAGTAAAGCAAACTAAAAAAGACAAATTTGTTGAGTTAGCTAAAAAGGTGTTCACAAAATTAACATGAGGTAACTTTTAAGTAGCCTAAGATAACACTCACGCTTTCACACAGTCATGGTTGGAAAACACATAGTACCTACAGTGATGTTAGCTAGCTTAGTTAGCTAGCTGGTGTTTAGTGTGCTAACGTTCATGTAGGCTAATTTCTTGATACATGATATTAATACTTTTCACACAATAGTCATGAATGACACACACACAGAGTGCGTATAGTAATCTTAGCTAGTTTAGTGATCTGGTGTTAACTGACTTTAAAGTGCGCTAACGTTTAAGGTAGGCTAATTTGATAACACGTTCTTTCACATTCGAATGACTCACACAAACACACACAGTGGCTGTGTCCGAATGCCCACCCTACTCCCCAACCCCTATTTCCCTACATAGGGCTGCACTATAGCACACTACACACTGACTCATTCTCTTGGCGATTTAGACACAAAGCTGCCTATTTTTTCCTCGCCACAGACCATGTGACTACCACGGCGACCACAACAGAGTGTCCTCTGTAGCCTAAAGACTAAAGTGTAGTTAAAAAAAGCGTACTTTTTTAAAAATAAAACTTTATTGGGGGCAGCGTGGCTCAGCAAGGTAGAGCGGTCGTCTCGTAACCTGAGGGTTGCCGGTTTGATCCTCGGCCAAGTCGAGTTCATGTCAAAGTATCCTTGGGCAAGACACCGAACCCCTAATTGCTCCTGATGGGTCATGGTTGAGATCCTTGCATGGCAGCTTCCGCCATCAGTGTGTGAGTGTGTGTGTGAATGGGTGAATGTGATGTAAAATGTAAAGCGCTTTGGGTATCGTTCCAGGTACAGTAAAGTGCTATATAAATATGGACCATTTACCATCTTATTTAAACTTAATACGACTCTTCACAGATTGCTGATTCGCCACCGTCTTGTACGCAATGAATTCTGGGAGAAAAGAGGATGCATCACCAGCAGCCTTCGTTTGAGGCCAAACGAAGTGCAGATTTGAAGGGTGGATTCGGAGGGTCCTTCAAATTCAGTGAATTGGGACAGTGCTTCGCGCACCGCGATGACGTATGTGGCCGATGAATCCGCACTTCGAAGTGTGCAGACCCTAAATTGGGACACACCGAGTGACTTCAGTGATGTTAGCTAGCTTAGTTAGCTAGCTATGATTAACTGGCGGTGACAGTATAAAATCAATTAAATATAAATTGATAAGTTTTCATTATGAAAGTAGTGCAAGAAAAACAACCTCACCAGGTAATTTATTTCCCCACCTTTGCACCTAAGGGTTAATACTGCCTTGATGTTAACAGGAGACATTTTATTCTTAGTATTTCCTGCCTTTGTATCCTTAAAGGTCCCATGTTATGCAAAATTCACTTTCTAAAGGTTTTCTAACAGTTATGTGTCCTCATAGCCTCCCAAAATTAGAAAATTCTGTCTCCTCTCTCACTTGCTTGCTCCACTTTATAGTCTGAGATCTTTCCCTTTGTGACATCATGAAGGGAAAAACCACTTCCTTCATAATAATGGACCATGTCCATTATGAAGCAACAAAGTTTTCATCAGGAGAAAAGAGGGGTGGTTGGGTGGTACAGCCTTTGCAAGACATGGGAAGAATTAGAAAATTATTATTTAAGCTTAAAAACCTTCCTTTTACTACATGACCTTCATAGAAACATTTTACAGACTGGGTGCAGGGTTATTGGAGGGTGAGCAGCAGGAAAGACTGGAAACAGAAACAGATGACATGCACACAATCAGAGCATCTACGCCTCGTCTGCAGCATGGGTTAGTCATGTTAAGCCGAACGTCCAGGGGTCAGTTTTGATTGGTTCAGCTAAGTGATGCTTGGAGGACGCCTCCATCCTCGGTCCTACCTGATGTTGCTGAAGGAGTCGGTGGAGAGGCCGATCCTCTCTGACAGCAGCACCAGCAGCCGCACCCCGTCGTTCAAACCGAGGAGGCTGCGGTGACAAACACACACACGGACACACAAACACAGTCACACATGCACACGCTTTGAGTCACACACACACACACACACAGACTGAGGCACTCAAACAGCAGAGGTGGAAGGAGCACCTACAGCACTTCTTGTCCTGTTTCCATGGCAGCACATGCTGACCAACGGATGATGGTGAGTTTGGTGGTCAGCCTGGACTGGACAGACTCCTTTCCCCCCTTATTTTATACACATCTACCTTTTCTCCCTTGTCTTCATGCATTCTCCCTTTTTATTGCTTCCTTTTGTTCTTTTACATTTTTCGTGACTTTTGGTCATTTTCCATAACTGACATCCTTTTTTCTCTTTTTTTTTCATTTCCTTTTTTCTATCTTTCCATTGCACTCTGCACCAATCACATGATTAAATCTGCAGATGACACAGCGGGGGAGGGTTCCATTAAGGACAAGGATGAGTGTGTGTACAGGAAGAGATGAGGCAGCTAGTGGCCTGGTGGTAGGTGGAGCCTCAGCAACTGCAGACGGACGAAAACTGGCCTTCCTACTTCACAACTCATCTCTTTCTACAGGGGCAATGTAGGAAATATTCTCACCTACAGCTTCGCGTCCTGGTTCTGGAGCTGCCACGCCCAGAAACGGAAGCAGAACAGAATAGTGAAGACAGCCATTAAAATGAATGGTGTCCCACTTCCCCACCTGGTGGAGTTTCACCAGCAACGTTGCATCAAGAAAGCTATCTCCATCAATCAGGACCCACAACACCCCTCCCCTCACATCTACTACCCACTGCCTTCAGGAAGAAGATAGACAAGAATCAGCGGTAAAACCTCCAGAAAGCCGAACGGCATCATCTCTCAGGCTGATCTCTTAGGTCTTAGTCCTGGTTAAAACTCTAGCAGCAGCATTCTGGATGAGCTGCAGATGTTTACTGGTCTTACTGGGAAGTCCTGTTAAAAGACCAGTACAGTAATCCAGCCTACTGGAGATGAATGCATGGATGAGTTTCTCTTGGTCTTTCTGGGAGACTAAACCTTTAATTCTGTTGATTTTTCTGAGCTGGTAAAAAGCTTCTTAGTGAAGCTTTGATGTGGCTGCTGAAAGTCAGGTCTGAGTCTATCAACACTCCCAGGTTACCAACTTGGTTGGTGGTTTTAAGAGCCCGAGTCTCCAGGTGTTTACCAATGCTGACCCTCTTCTCTTTGCTACCAAACAGAATAATCTCAGTTTTATCTTCATTTAATTGTAGAAAATTCTCCTTCATCCAGGTGTTTATTTGCAGATTCATAGCTGCCAATCGGAACTAAATAACTCCGGCCTTCTAAATAGGACCTGAACCAGTTAAGGACCGCTCCAGAAAGTCCAACCCAGTTTTCCAGCCTGTGCAACAGGATTCTGTGATCTACAGTATCAAACGCAGCACTGAGATCCAACAGAACCAGGACTGATACTTGACCAGAATCGGTATTCAACCTAATGTCATTTAACACGGTGACCAGAGCTGTTTCAGGGCTGTGATGAGGTCGGAAGCTGGACTGAAATTTATCAAGATTTCCACTTTCATTTAAAAAGTCATGAAGCTGATGAAATACAACTTTCTCAATAATCTTGGAAATAAAAGAGGTTAGAGACGGTCTATAGTTGTTCATTATAGAGGCGTCTAGAGTCCTTTTCTTTAGGAGGCTTAATAGCAGCTATCTTTAGTGACTTGGGAAAAATGCCTGATGCCAGTGAGCTGTTAACTATCAGTAGGAGATCACTTTCTACTGAGGTAAAAACTGGTTTTAAAAAGTCGGATGGTATCATGTCCAGAGTACATGTTGTTGATTTCAGATGCCAAACTGTTTCTTGTAGGACTTTTAAATCAACCATTTTAAATTGCGACATAACTTCAGTATTATTTCCGGGTTTTAGACACAGACTACTTTTCTTGTTTGATTGTTTGGAATTAATATTTTGCCTGATTGTTTTAATTTTTTGGCTAAAAAAGTTGGTAAATTGGTTTTATTCCTTAGTGGAAAGGAGCTCTGGGCTTATCTGTATAGGAGGATTAGTAAGTTTTTCAATCATAGCAAACAGAGAGAATTGTTGATGTTCCTGTTAATCATTTCAGATAAATGCAGCTCTCTGGCCTTCACAGCTCATTGTTATAGTTACGCAGGCTTTGTTTGTACAGCTCATAGTGAATTTGAAGTTTATTTTTCTGCCATTTCTGCTCAGTTTTTCTGCTTTCTCTTTTTAGGCTCTTTAGTGGTGTTCATATTCACAGTGGTGAATACACACATTAAATCCTCTACTCTTTAAGTTCTAAATATTCTTTTCCTTTCTCTTCATCTTCCTTTGGTTTTCTCGCACTCATCCCCTGCTTTTCTTTCTTTTTCTTCTTTCCTCACTAGTTCACCCTTTTCCTCATCCTCTCTGTTACCTTTGCCCTGTTTTTTTCCTCCATTTCCTCTCAACTTTCCCCCACAGTTATTTCTTTCCTCTTTTTTTACCTCTCTGGTGATCTGAAAGTATATCTATCCTCTGTGAATACTTCTGTAAAACTAGTTTTTGTTCCCTCCACATCTCCTGATTTCCTTTACTCCACAAATAAACAAACAGAAGACATGACTCTTCATCCATCCTCATCATCAGTCATCCTGATTGGCTGATGAGACAGGAAGTAAAGCTGCTGCACCTCTGATTGGTGACGATGTAGCCGAATTCCTGCACCTGACCCCCCGGCTCCTCCTGTCCAGCTTTGTCCTGGTTCAATCCATCAGTGGGTGTGGCCTCCTTCTGAGCCCCGCCTAGTTTAACGTTGGTGGGCGGAGCCTCCTGTCCAACCTTTTTGTAGGCCATTGAACCTTCTGAAACCTGATGAAAGCCAAAGACATTCAGGTCTTTGCATTTATGTCGTACCAACAAACGAAACTGTTTGACAGTGCAAGTTAGGAAGAGACCTGCTCACCTTCTTCCCAGAATCGCCGTTGTTTCCATATTTATCTGAAAAGTAAACAAAGTCATTAATGATGTTGTGATGTGACATTAAAGTGATGAAGAGTAGCCTGCAGCAGCAACTGATGAGGTGAGGACTGCCACCTTTGCTCTGCTTCTGGCCGTATGAGGAGCTCTCCAGCTGCAGCTGCTTCAGAGCAGCCGGCAGGTTTTCCTTCTGCTCGTCAGACAAATCCTTCATGTCCAGGCCGTAGTGGTCGAGCAGCAGAGCCAGTCTCTGCAGAGAGCGCTCTGAAAGCAGCACAGATCAGAAAACCACAGCATGCTTCTACTGCAACAACAAAGGCTTCAGGTGGTCTGAAAACTCTTTCAGTTTTTACTCTACAATGTCTCACAAAAATGCCGTCTGGTCACACTGAGCAATAAGCTTTCATATTTTAAGAGCAATCATTTAATTTCATTGTTTATATTTAGCTACTGGAGACCTCTGCTCTACTTCCCGCTGTAGCTACCACACAAGATTTATACAGAGAAAAATTACACAAAAAATTACTGCAAAATAACAGAAAAACTAAAGGAAAGATTATGAGATATAAAGAATAAACTTCACATTTTGCAAATAGCAGCAGAGTTAACAAAATGCACATGACAAAAAAAAATTGTACATAAACCAAACGAGAACCCAAAAAGCAGATGTAAACAAAAAAGACCAAATTTTTAAAAAAATCAAGACTTTAATGTTTAAAGCTCAACACAAAATGACAAAATATTACTCTAAAAACTAATAAATGGCCAAAGATAAACAAAGAAAAACCAACACAAATGACTGAGACAAAATGTAAATAAAAACAGAAAAACCTCATCAGCTCATTTTATTCCCAGTAGAAGATCAACAATATGTCAGAGGAATCTGAGACATTCATTCTTTACCAATTAGTGGGCAAGCTGGAGTCCATCCCAGCATTAACAGGTGAGAGGCAGGTACACCTGGACAGGTCACCAGTTCATCACAGGGCCAACACTGATATGGACAAACAACCACTCACTCCTACAGAGAAATATACCATGGCAGGAAACCGGAGAGAACCCACACTTACGGGGAACATGCAACTCCACACAGAAAGGCCACTGCCCCACAGGTTTGAACCTCCCCCCAACCGAGGCTTGAACCAGCGACCTCCTTGCTATGAAGCTGCGATGCTAACCACCACACCACCATGCAGCCACATGTCACTATGTGATGAAAATATGAGCTGATAGTGAATCTGACGGAAAAAGTTAGAACAGGAGCAACAAACGGCTGGAAAAGTACCTGGTACAAACCAGAAACACCTGGAGGAGCATTGGACAACTAACCAGGTTACCTGGCAACAGGTCAGTAACATGACTGGGTATAAAAGGAGCATTTCAGAGAGGCAGAGTCTCTCAGATGGAAAGATGGACAGAGCTTCACCAATCTGAGACAAACTGGATCTAAAACTGTTTAACTATTTCAGAAAAATGTTCCTCGATGTAAAATAGTGAAGACTTTGAAAATCCCACCATCTACAGTGAATAATATTAAAATATTCAGAGAATCAGGAGGAATCTCTGTGCACAGTCCAGACCTTTCACCAGTACACAACATCTGGAGCATCATGGAAGCAGAAATCCAGCAACCAAGGTCCAGGACTGTAGAGCAGCTAGAATCCTGCATCAGACCACAATGGGACAACATTCCTCTCCTAAAACTCCAGCAACTGGTCTCCTCACTTCCCAGATGATTCCAGACATGTTAGAAGAAGAGATGCTTCACCATGCTGAACATCACCCTGGAACTACTTTTTACACCATGCTGAACACCACCTTGGAACTACTTTTTACACCGTGCTGAACACCACCCTGGAACTACTTTATACGCCATGCTGAACATCACCCTGGAATTACTTTTTACACCATGCTGAACACCACCCTGGAACTACTTTTTACACCATGCTGAACACCACCCTGGAACTACTTTTTACACCATGCCGAGCATCACCCTGGAACTACTTTTTACACCATATTGAACATCACCCTGGAACTACTTTTTACACCATGCTGAACATCACCCTGGAACTACTTTTTACACCATGCTGAACATCACCCTGGAACTACTTTATACACCATGCTGAACATCACCCTGGAACTACTTTTTACACCATGCTGAACATCACCCTGGAACTACTTTATACACCATGCTGAACATCACCCTGGAACTACTTTTTAGACCATGCTGAACATCACCCTGGAACTACTTTATACACCATGCTGAACATCACCCAGGAACTACATTTCACACCATGCTGAACACCACCCTGGAACTACTTTTTCCACCGTGCTGAACATCACCCTGGAACTACTTTTTACATTGTGCTGAACATCACCCTGGAACTACTTTTTACACCATACTGAATGTCACCCTGGAACTACTTTTTACAACATGCTGAACATCACCCTGGAACTACTTTTTACATTGTGCCGAACATCACCCTGGAACTACTTTTTAGACCATGCTGAACATCACCCTGAAAAACTTTATACACCGTGCTGAACATCACCCTGGAACTTTTTTTTAAACCATGCTGAACATCACCCAGGAACTACATTTCACACCATGCTGAACACCACCCTGGAACTACTTTTTCCATCATGCTGAACATCACCCTGGAACTACTTTTTACACCGCGCCAAACATCACCCTGGAACTACTTTTTACATCCTGTTGAAAATCACCCTGGAACTACTTTTTCCAACATGCTGAACATCACAAAGAACTACTTTTTACATCCTGCTGAACATCACCCTGGAACTACTTTTCACACCATACTGAATGTCACCCTGGAACTACTTTATACACCATGCTGAACATCACCCAGGAACTACATTTCACACCATGCTGAACACCACCCTGGAACTACTTTTTCCACCGTGCTGAACATCACCCTGGAACTACTTTTTACATTGTGCTGAACATCACCCTGGAACTACTTTTTACATTGTGCTGAACATCACCCTGGAACTACTTTTTACATTGTGCCGAACATCACCCTGGAACTACTTTTTACACCATGCTGAACATCACCCTGGAAAAACTTTATACACCGTGCTGAACATCACCCTGGAACTACTTTTTACACCATGCTGAACATCACCCAGGAACTACATTTCACACCATGCTGAACACCACCCTGGAAATACTTTTTCCATCGTGCTGAACATCACCCTGGAACTACTTTTTACACCGCGCCGAACATCACCCTGGAACTACTTTTTACACCGTGCCAAACATCACCCTGGAACTACTTTTTACATCCTGTTGAAAATCACCCTGGAACTACTTTTTCCACCGTGCCGAACATCACCGAGGAACTACTTATTCCAACATGCTGAACATCACCTAGAACTACTTTTTACATCCTGCTGAACATCACCCTGGAACTACTTTTCACACCATACTGAATGTCACCCTGGAACTACTTTATACACCATGCTGAACACCACCCTGGAACTACTTTTTCCACCGTGCTGAACATCACCCTGGAACTACTTTTTACACCGTGCTGAACATCACCCTGGAACTACTTTTTACATTGTGCCGAACATCACCCTGGAACTACTTTTTACACCATGCTGAACATCACCCTGGAAAAACTTTATACACCGTGCTGAACATCACCCTGGAACTACTTTTTACACCATGCTGAACATCACCCAGGAACTACATTTCACACCATGCTGAACATCACCCTGGAAATACTTTTTCCATCATGCTGAACATCACCCTGGAACTACTTTTTACACCGCGCCGAACATCACCCTGGAACTACTTTTTACACCGTGCCAAACATCACCCTGGAACTACTTTTTACATCCTGTTGAAAATCACCCTGGAACTACTTTTTACACTGTGCCGAACATCACCCTGGAACTACTTTTTACATCCTGCTGAACATCACCCTGGAACTACTGTTTAAACCATACTGAATGTCACCCTGGAACTACTTTTTACATTGTGCTGAACATCACCCTGGAACGACTTTTTACACCATGCTGAACATCACCCTGGAACTACTTTTTACACCGTGCCGAACATCACCCTGGAACTACTTTTTACACCATGCCGAACATCACCCTGGAACTACTTTTTACACCATGCCGAACATCACTCTGGAACTACTTTTTACACTGTGCCGAACATGACCCTGGAACTACTTTTTACACCCTGCTGAACATAACCCTGGAACTACTTTTTACACCATGTCGAACATCACCCTAGAACTACTTTTTACATTGTGCTGAACATCACCCTGGAACTACTTTTTACACTGTGCCGAACATCACCCTGGAACTACTTTTTACACTGTGCCGAACATCACCCTGGAACTACTTTTTACACCATGCCGAACATCACCCTGGAACTACTTTTTACACTGTCTCGAACATCACCCTGGAACTACTTTTTACATTGTGCCGAACATCACGTAGGAACTACTTTTTACACTGTGCCGAACATCACCCTGGAACTACTTTTCACACTGTGCCGAACATCACCCAGGAACTACTTTTTACACCATGCCGAACATCACCCTGGAACTACTTTTTCCATCGTGCCGAACATCACCCTGGAACTACTTTTTACACTGTGCCGAACATCACCCTGGAACTACTTTTTACATCGTGCCGAACATCACCCTGGAACTACTTTTCACACTGTGTCGAACATCACCCTGGAACTACTTTTTACATTGTGCCGAACATCCCTTGGAACTAGTTTTTACACTGTGCCGAACATCACCCTGGAACTACTTTTCACACTGTGCCGAACATCACCCAGGAACTACTTTTTCCACCGTGCCGAACATCACCCTGGAACTACTTTTCACATCGTGCCGAACATCACCGAGGAACTACTTTTTACACCGTGCCGAAAATCACCCTGGAACTACTTTTTAAACCATGCCGAACATCACCCTGGAACTACTTTTTACATTGTGCTGAACATCACCCTGGAACTACTTTTTACACCATGCCGAACATCACTCTGGAACTACTTTTTACATCGTGCCGAACATGACCCTGGAACTACTTTTTACACCGTGCTGAACATCACCCTGGAACTACTTTTTACATTGTGCCGAACATCCTTTGGAACTAGTTTTTACACTGTGCCGAACATCACCCTGGAACTACTTTTCACACTGTGCCGAACATCACCCAGGAACTACTTTTTCCACCGTGCCGAACATCACCCTGGAACTACTTTTTACATCGTGCCGAACATCACCAAGGAACTACTTTTTACATTGTGCTGAACATCACCCTGGAACTACTTTTTACACCGTGCCGAAAATCACCCTGGAACTACTTTTTAAACCATGCCGAACATCACCCTGGAACTACTTTTGACATTGTGCTGAACATCACCCTGGAACTACTTTTTACACCATGCCGAACATCACTCTGGAACTACTTTTTACATCGTGCCGAACATCACCGAGGAACTACTTTTTACACCGTGCCGAAAATCACCCTGGAACTACTTTTTAAACCATGCCGAACATCACCCTGGAACTACTTTTTACATTGTGCTGAACATCACCCTGGAACTACTTTTTACACAGTGCCGAAAATCACCCTGGAACTACTTTTTAAACCATGCCGAACATCACCCTGGAACTACTTTTTACATTGTGCTGAACATCACCCTGGAACTACTTTTTACACTGTGCCGAACATCACCCTGGAACTACTTTTTACACTGTGCCGAACATCACCCTGGAAGTACTTTTTACACCATGCCAAACATCACCCTGGAACTACTTTTTACACTGTCTCGAACATCACCCTGGAACTACTTTTTACATTGTGCCGAACATCACGTAGGAACTACTTTTTACACTGTGCCGAACATCACCCTGGAACTACTTTTCACACTGTGCCGAACATCACCCAGGAACTACTTTTTACACCGTGCCGAACATCACCCTGGAACTACTTTTTCCATCGTGCCGAACATCACCCTGGAACTACTTTTTACACTGTGCCGAACATCACCCTGGAACTACTTTTTACATCGTGCCGAACATCACCCTGGAACTACTTTTCACACTGTGTCGAACATCACCCTGGAACTACTTTTTACATTGTGCCGAACATCCCTTGGAACTAGTTTTTACACTGTGCCGAACATCACCCTGGAACTACTTTTCACACTGTGCCGAACATCACCCAGGAACTACTTTTTACATTGTGCTGAACATCACCCTGGAACTACTTTTTACACTGTGCCGAACATCACCCTGGAACTACTTTTTACACTGTGCCGAACATCACCCTGGAACTACTTTTTACACCATGCCGAACATCACCCTGGAACTACTTTTTACACTGTCTCGAACATCACCCTGGAACTACTTTTTACATTGTGCCGAACATCACGTAGGAACTACTTTTTACACTGTGCCGAACATCACCTTGGAACTACTTTTCACACTGTGCCGAACATCACCCAGGAACTACTTTTTACACCATGCCGAACATCACCCTGGAACTACTTTTTCCATCGTGCCGAACATCACCCTGGAACTACTTTTTACACTGTGCCGAACATCACCCTGGAACTACTTTTTACATCGTGCCGAACATCACCCTGGAACTACTTTTCACACTGTGTCGAACATCACCCTGGAACTACTTTTTACATTGTGCCGAACATCCCTTGGAACTAGTTTTTACACTGTGCCGAACATCACCCTGGAACTACTTTTCACACTGTGCCGAACATCACCCAGGAACTACTTTTTCCACCGTGCCGAACATCACCCTGGAACTACTTTTCACATCGTGCCGAACATCACCGAGGAACTACTTTTTACACCGTGCCGAAAATCACCCTGGAACTACTTTTTAAACCATGCCGAACATCACCCTGGAACTACTTTTTACATTGTGCTGAACATCACCCTGGAACTACTTTTTACACCATGCCGAACATCACTCTGGAACTACTTTTTACATCGTGCCGAACATGACCCTGGAACTACTTTTTCCATCGTGCCGAACATCACCCTGGAACTACTTTTTACACTGTGCCGAACATCACCCTGGAACTACTTTTTACATCGTGCCGAACATCACCCTGGAACTACTTTTCACACTGTGCCGAACATCACCCTGGAACTACTTTTTACACCATGCCGAACATCACCCTGGAACTACTTTTTACACTGTCTCGAACATCACCCTGGAACTACTTTTTACATTGTGCCGAACATCACGTAGGAACTACTTTTTACACTGTGCCGAACATCACCCTGGAACTACTTTTGACACTGTGCCGAACATCACCCAGGAACTACTTTTTACACCATGCCGAACATCACCCTGGAACTACTTTTTCCATCGTGCCGAACATCACCCTGGAACTACTTTTTACACTGTGCCGAACATCACCCTGGAACTACTTTTTACATCGTGCCGAACATCACCCTGGAACTACTTTTCACACTGTGTCGAACATCACCCTGGAACTACTTTTTACATTGTGCCGAACATCCCTTGGAACTAGTTTTTACACTGTGCCGAACATCACCCTGGAACTACTTTTCACACTGTGCCGAACATCACCCAGGAACTACTTTTTCCACCGTGCCGAACATCACCCTGGAACTACTTTTCACATCGTGCCGAAAATCACCCTGGAACTACTTTTTAAACCATGCCGAACATCACCCTGGAACTACTTTTTACACTGTGCCGAAAATCACCCTGGAACTACTTTTTACATCCTGCTGAACATCACCCTGGAACTAATTTTTCCACCATGCTGAATGTCACCCTGGAACTACTTTTTACACCGTGCCGAAAATCACCCTGGAACTACTTTTGACACCGTGCTGAACATCACCCTGGAACTACTTTTTCAGCCATGCCGAGCATCACCCTGGAACTACTTTTTACACTGTGCTGAACATCACCCTGGAACGACTTTTTACACCATGCCGAACATCACCCTGGAACTACTTTTTACACCGTGCTGAACATCACCCTGGAACTACTTTTTACATTGTGCCGAACATCCCTTGGAACTAGTTTTTACACTGTGCCGAACATCACCCTGGAACTACTTTTCACACTGTGCCGAACATCACCCAGGAACTACTTTTTCCACCGTGCCGAACATCACCCTGGAACTACTTTTTACATCGTGCCGAACATCACCAAGGAACTACTTTTTACATTGTGCTGAACATCACCCTGGAACTACTTTTTACACCGTGCCGAAAATCACCCTGGAACTACTTTTTAAACCATGCCGAACATCACCCTGGAACTACTTTTGACATTGTGCTGAACATCACCCTGGAACTACTTTTTACACCATGCCGAACATCACTCTGGAACTACTTTTTACATCGTGCCGAACATCACCGAGGAACTACCTTTTACACCGTGCCGAAAATCACCCTGGAACTACTTTTTAAACCATGCCGAACATCACCCTGGAACTACTTTTTACATTGTGCTGAACATCACCCTGGAACTACTTTTTACACCGTGCCGAAAATCACCCTGGAACTACTTTTTAAACCATGCCGAACATCACCCTGGAACTACTTTTTACATTGTGCTGAACATCACCCTGGAACTACTTTTTACACCATGCCGAACATCACTCTGGAACTACTTTTTACACTGTGCCGAACATGACCCTGGAACTACTTTTTACACCGTGCTGAACATCACCCTGGAACTACTTTTTACATCATGTCGAACATCACCCTGGAACTACTTTTTACACCATGCCGAACATCACTCTGGAACTACTTTTTACACTGTGCCGAACATCACTCTGGAACTACTTTTTACACTGTGCCGAACATGACCCTGGAACTACTTTTTACACCCTGCTGAACATAACCCTGGAACTACTTTTTACACCATGTCGAACATCACTCTAGAACTACTTTTTACATTGTGCTGAACATCACCCTGGAACTACTTTTTACACTGTGCCGAACATCACCCTGGAACTACTTTTTACACTGTGCCGAACATCACCCTGGAACTACTTTTTACACCATGCCGAACATCACCCTGGAACTACTTTTTACACTGTCTCGAACATCACCCTGGAACTACTTTTTACATTGTGCCGAACATCACGTAGGAACTACTTTTTACACTGTGCCGAACATCACCCTGGAACTACTTTTCACACTGTGCCGAACATCACCCAGGAACTACTTTTTACACCATGCCGAACATCACCCTGGAACTACTTTTTCCATCGTGCCGAACATCACCCTGGAACTACTTTTTACACTGTGCCGAACATCACCCTGGAACTACTTTTTACATCGTGCTGAACATCACCCTGGAACTACTTTTCACACTGTGTCGAACATCACCCTGGAACTACTTTTTACATTGTGCCGAACATCCCTTGGAACTAGTTTTTACACTGTGCCGAACATCACCCTGGAACTACTTTTCACACTGTGCCGAACATCACCCAGGAACTACTTTTTCCACCGTGCCGAACATCACCCTGGAACTACTTTTCACATCGTGCCGAACATCACTGAGGAACTACTTTTTACACCGTGCCGAAAATCACCCTGGAACTACTTTTTAAACCATGCCGAACATCACCCTGGAACTACTTTTTACATTGTGCTGAACATCACCCTGGAACTACTTTTTACACCATGCCGAACATCACTCTGGAACTACTTTTTACATCGTGCCGAACATGACCCTGGAACTACTTTTTACACCGTGCTGAACATCACCCTGGAACTACTTTTTACATTGTGCCGAACATCCCTTGGAACTAGTTTTTACACTGTGCCGAACATCACCCTGGAACTACTTCTCACACTGTGCCGAACATCACCCAGGAACTACTTTTTCCACCATGCCGAACATCACCCTGGAACTACTTTTTACATCGTGCCGAACATCACCAAGGAACTACTTTTTACATTGTGCTGAACATCACCCTGGAACTACTTTTTACACCATGCCGAACATCACTCTGGAACTACTTTTTACATCGTGCCGAACATCACCGAGGAACTACTTTTTACACCGTGCCGAAAATCACCCTGGAACTACTTTTTAAACCATGCCGAACATCACCCTGGAACTACTTTTTACATTGTGCTGAACATCACCCTGGAACTACTTTTTACACTGTGCGGAACATCACCCTGGAACTACTTTTTACACCGTGCCGAAAATCACCCTGGAACTACTTTTGACACCGTGCTGAACATCACCCTGGAACTACTTTTTCAGCCATGCCGAACATCACCCTGGAACTACTTTTTACACTGTGCCGAAAATCACCCTGGAACTACTTTTTACATCCTGCTGAACATCACCCTGGAACTAATTTTTCCACCATGCTGAATGTCACCCTGGAACTACTTTTTACACCGTGCCGAAAATCACCCTGGAACTACTTTTGACACCGTGCTGAACATCACCCTGGAACTACTTTTTCAGCCATGCCGAGCATCACCCTGGAACTACTTTTTACACTGTGCTGAACATCACCCTGGAACGACTTTTTACACCATGCCGAACATCACCCTGGAACTACTTTTTACACCGTGCTGAACATCACCCTGGAAGTACTTTTTACACCATGCCGCAGATTACCCTGGAACTACTTTTTACACCATGCCGAACATCACTCTGGAACTACTTTTTACACTGTGCCGAACATGACCCTGGAACTACTTTTTACACCGTGCTGAACATCACCCTGGAACTACTTTTTACATCATGTCGAACATCACCCTGGAACTACTTTTTACACCATGCTGAACATCACCCTGGAACTACTTTTTACACCATGCTGAACATCACCCTGGAACTACTTTTTACACCACGCTGGACAACACCCTGGAACTACTTTTTCCACCACGCTGAACATCACCCTGGAACTACTTTTTACACCATACTGAATGTCACCCTGGAACTACTTTTTACATTGTGCTGAACATCACCCTGGAACGACTTTTTACACCATGCTGAACATCACCCTGGAACTACTTTTTACACTGTGCCGAACATGACCCTGGAACTACTTTTTACACCCTGCTGAACATCACCCTGGAACTACTTTTTACACCATGTCGAACATCACCCTAGAACTACTTTTTACACCAAGCCGAACATCACCCTGGAACTACTTTTTACACCATGCCGAACATCACCCTGGAACTACTTTTTACATTGTGCTGAACATAACCCTGGAACTACTTTTTACACCACGCTGGACAACACCCTGGAACTACATTTTCCACCACGCCGAACATCACCCTGGAACTACTTTTTACACTGTCTCGAACATCACCCTGGAACTACTTTTTACATTGTGCCGAACATCACGTAGGAACTACTTTTTACACTGTGCCGAACATCACCCTGGAACTACTTTTCACACTGTGCCGAACATCACCCAGGAACTACTTTTTACACCATGCCGAACATCACCCTGGAACTACTTTCTCCATCGTGCCGAACATCACCCTGGAACTACTTTTTACACTGTGCCGAACATCACCCTGGAACTACTTTTTACATCGTGCCGAACATCACCCTGGAACTACTTTTCACACTGTGTCGAACATCACCCTGGAACTACTTTTTACATTGTGCCGAACATCCCTTGGAACTAGTTTTCACACTGTGCCGAACATCACCCTGGAACTACTTTTCACACTGTGCCGAACATCACCCAGGAACTACTTTTTCCACCGTGCCGAACATCACCCTGGAACTACTTTTTACATCGTGCCGAACATCACCGAGGAACTACTTCTTACACCGTGCCGAAAATCACCCTGGAACTACTTTTTAAACCATGCCGAACATCACCCTGGAACTACTTTTTACATTGTGCTGAACATCACCCTGGAACTACTTTTTCCACCATGCCGAACATCACTCTGGAACTACTTTTTACACTGTGCCGAACATGACCCTGGAACTACTTTTTACACCGTGCTGAACATCACCCTGGAACTACTTTTTACATTGTGCCGAACATCCCTTGGAACTAGTTTTTACACTGTGCCGAACATCACCCTGGAACTACTTTTCACACTGTGCCGAACATCACCCAGGAACTACTTTTTCCACCGTGCCGAACATCACCCTGGAACTACTTTTTACATCGTGCCGAACATCACCAAGGAACTACTTTTTACACCGTGCCGAAAATCACCCTGGAACTACTTTTTAAACCATGCCGAACATCACCCTGGAACTACTTTTTACATTGTGCTGAACATCACCCTGGAACTACTTTTTACACCATGCCGAACATCACTCTGGAACTACTTTTTACACTGTGCTGAACATGACCCTGGAACTACTTTTTACACCGTGCTGAACATCACCCTGGAACTACTTTTTACACCACGCTGGACAACACCCTGGAACTACTTTTTACACCACGCTGAACATCACCCTGAAACTACTTTTTACACCATACTGAATGTCACCCTGGAACTACTTTTTACATTGTGCTGAACATCACCCTGGAACGACTTTTTACACCATGCCGAACATCACCCTGGAACTACTTTTTACATCATGTCGAACATCACCCTGGAACTACTTTTTACACCACGCTGGACAACACCCTGGAACTACTTTTTCCACCACGCTGAACATCACCCTGGAACTACTTTTTACACCATACTGAATGTAACCCTGGAACTACTTTTTACATTGTGCTGAACATCACCCTGGAACGACTTTTTACACCATGCTGAACATCACCCTGGAACTACTTTTTACACCGTGCCGAACATCACCCTGGAACTACTTTTTACACCATGCCGAACATCACCCTGGAACTACTTTTTACACCATGCCGAACATCACTCTGGAACTACTTTTTACACTGTGCCGAACATGACCCTGGAACTACTTTTTACACCCTGCTGAACATCACCCTGGAACTACTTTTTACACCATGTCGAACATCACCCTAGAACTACTTTTTACACCAAGCCGAACATCACCCTGGAACTACTTTTTACACCATGCCGAACATCACCCTGGAACTACTTTTTACATTGTGCTGAACATATCCCTGGAACTACTTTTTACACCACGCTGGACAACACCCTGGAACTACATTTTCCACCACGCCGAACATCACCCTGGAACTACTTTTTACACTGTCTCGAACATCACCCTGGAACTACTTTTTACATTGTGCCGAACATCACGTAGGAACTACTTTTTACACTGTGCCGAACATCACCCTGGAACTACTTTTCACACTGTGCCGAACATCACCCAGGAACTACTTTTTACACCATGCCGAACATCACCCTGGAACTACTTTTTCCATCGTGCCGAACATCACCCTGGAACTACTTTTTACACTGTGCCGAACATCACCCTGGAACTACTTTTTACATCGTGCCGAACATCACCCTGGAACTACTTTTCACACTGTGTCGAACATCACCCTGGAACTACTTTTTACATTGTGCCGAACATCCCTTGGAACTAGTTTTTACACTGTGCCGAACATCACCCTGGAACTACTTTTCAGACTGTGCCGAACATCACCCAGGAACTACTTTTTCGACCGTGCCGAACATCACCCTGGAACTACTTTTTACATCGTGCCGAACATCACCGAGGAACTACTTTTTACACCGTGCCGAAAATCACCCTGGAACTACTTTTTAAACCATGCCGAACATCACTCTGGAACTACTTTTTACACTGTGCCGAACATGACCCTGGAACTACTTTTTACACCGTGCTGAACATCACCCTGGAACTACTTTTTACATTGTGCCGAACATCCCTTGGAACTAGTTTTTACACTGTGCCGAACATCACCCTGGAACTACTTTTCACACTGTGCCGAACATCACCCAGGAACTACTTTTTCCACCGTGCCGAACATCACCCTGGAACTACTTTTTACATCGTGCCGAACATCACCAAGGAACTACTTTTTACACCGTGCCGAAAATCACCCTGGAACTACTTTTTAAACCATGCCGAACATCACCCTGGAACTACTTTTTACATTGTGCTGAACATCACCCTGGAACTACTTTTTACACCATGCCGAACATCACTCTGGAACTACTTTTTACACTGTGCCGAACATGACCCTGGAACTACTTTTTACACCGTGCTGAACATCACCCTGGAACTACTTTTTACACCATGCCGAACATCACTCTGGAACTACTTTTTACACTGTGCCGAACATGACCCTGGAACTACTTTTTACACCGTGCTGAACATCACCCTGGAACTACTTTTTACACCGTGTCGAACATCACCGAGGAACTACTTTTTCACCCATGCCAAACATGACCCTGGAACTACTTTTTACACCATGCTGAACATCACCCTGGAACTACTTTTTACACCGTGCTGAACATCACCTAGGAACTACATTTTTACACCGTGCCGAACATCACCCTGGAACTACTTTTTACATCGTGCCGAACATCACCTAGGAACTACTTTTTACACTGTGCCGAACATCACCCTGGAACTACTTTTTAGACCGTGCCGAACATCACCTAGGAACTACATTTTTACACCGTGCCGAACATCACCCTGGAACTACTTTTCACATCGTGCCGAACATCACAGAGGAACTACTTTTTACACCGTGCCGAAAATCACCCAGGAACTACTTTTTACACCATGCCGAACATCACCCTGGAACTACTTTTTACACCATGCTGAACATTATCCTGGAACTACTTTTTACACTGTGCAGAACATCACCCAGGAACTACTTTTTCAGTCATGCCGAACATCACCCTGGAACTACTTTTTACACTGTGCGGAACATCACCCTGGAACTACTTTTTACACCGTGCCGAAAATCACCCTGGAACTACTTTTGACACCGTGCTGAACATCACCCTGGAACTACTTTTTCAGCCATGCCGAACATCACCCTGGAACTACTTTTTACACTGTGCCGAAAATCACCCTGGAACTACTTTTTACATCCTGCTGAACATCACCCTGGAACTAATTTTTCCACCATGCTGAATGTCACACTGGAACTACTTTTTACACCGTGCCGAAAATCACCCTGGAACTACTTTTGACACCGTGCTGAACATCACCCTGGAACTACTTTTTCAGCCATGCCGAACATCACCCTGGAACTACTTTTTACACCGTGCTGAACATCACCCTGGAACTACTTTTTACATCATGTCGAACATCACCCTGGAACTACTTTTTACACCATGCTGAACATCACCCTGGAACTACTTTTTACACCATGCTGAACATCACCCTGGAACTACTTTTTACACCACGCTGGACAACACCCTGGAACTACTTTTTCCACCACGCTGAACATCACCCTGAAACTACTTTTTACACCATACTGAATGTCACCCTGGAACTACTTTTTACATTGTGCTGAACATCACCCTGGAACGACTTTTTACACCATGCTGAACATCACCCTGGAACTACTTTTTACACCGTGCTGAACATCACCCTGGAACTACTTTTTACAACATGCCGAACATCACCCTGGAACTACTTTTTACACCATGCCGAACATCACTCTGGAACTACTTTTTACACTGTGCCGAACATGACCCTGGAACTACTTTTTACACCGTGCTGAACATCACCCTGGAACTGCTTTTAACACCATGTCGAACATCACCCTGGAACTACTTTTTACACCATGCCTAACATCACCCTGGAACTACTTTTTACACCATGCCGAATATCACCCTGGAACTACTTTTTACATTGTGCTGAACATCACCCTGGAACTACTTTTTACACCACGCTGGACAACACCCTGGAACTACTTTGTCCACCACGCTGAACATCACCCTGGAACTACTTTTTATATCGTGCTGAACATCACCCTGGAACTACCTTTTACACTGTGCCGAACATCACCCAGGAACTACTTTTTACACCATGCCGAACATCACCCTGGAACTACTTTTGACACTGTGTCGAACATCACCCTGGAACTACTTTTTACATCGTGCTGAACATCACCTAGGAACTACTTTTTACACCGTGCCGAACATCACCTAGGAACTACATTTTTACACTGTGTCGAAGATCACCCTGGAACTACTTTTTACACCATGCTGAACATCACCCTGGAACTACTTTTTAGACTGTGCCGAACATCACCCAGGAACTACTTTTTCAGCCATGCCGAACATCACCCTGGAACTACTTTTTACACTGTACCGAAAATCACCCTGGAACTACTTTTTACATCCTGCTGAACATCACCCTGGAACTACTTTTTACACCATACTGAATGTCACCCTGGAACTACTTTTTACATTGTGCTGAACATCACCCTGGAACGAATTTTTACACCATGCTGATCACCCTGGAACTACTTTTTAGACCGTGCTGAACATCACCCTGGAACTACTTTTTACACCATGCCGAACATCACCTAGGAACTACATTTTTACACCGTGTCGAAGATCACCCTGGAACTACTTTTTACACCATGCTGAACATCACCCTGGAACTACTTTTTAGACTGTGCCGAACATCACCCAGGAACTACTTTTTCAGTCATGCCGAACATCACCCTGGAACTACTTTTTACACTGTGCCGAAAATCACCCTGGAACTACTTTTTACACCACGCTGGACAACACCCTGGAACTACTTTTTACACCATACTGAATGTCACCCTGGAACTACTTTTTACGTCGTGCTGAACATCACCCTGGAACTACTTTTTACACTGTGCCGAACATCACCCTGGAACTACTTTTTACACTGTGTCAAACATCACCCTGGAACTACTTTTTACATCGTGCCGAACATCACCCTGGAACTACTTTTTACAGACATGTTGGGAATAAAATGTGGACTAATGTGATTTGAAAATCATTGGATTATGTTTTTATCTCAGTTTTACGCAGCAAAGCTGTTGCTGGAAAACGGTTGTAAGGGAGTTGGAAAATGGCCACAAAGAAAAACAAAACAAACAAAACAGAAAAAAAAAAATCAGGAAAAAAAACAAAAAAATCAATAAAGTGAGTAACGACGACATACAGACACATACTATGAAAGTCAAAGCTCACCGTCCAGTCCCGACAGGACGTCATACTCCTTCTGCGCCTTCTTCTCCGCCTGCTCCTGCTGCGGCTGCTCGCGGAGCTGTGTTACCTGGGAAATGTAATCCTCGCCGTAGTCCAGAGGGAAGTCCAGCTCTGGGAAGAAGGAGGAAGAGGAGGAGGCCAGTGAAGAGGGAAGGCCTGTTGCTGCTGCTCCTCTGAGGCGCGACTGCGAGGTAGAGGAGGATGATGAGGACGATGAAGGGGAGGTGAGTAATAACGACACCAAGTCCTGGAGGAGCTTCCGGTCCCGGTCCAGAGAGTTTCCTGGAGATCTGGAGTGAGGGAAGGCTGAGTTATCGTCCAGGGAGTTGAGGGAGCGTTCCTCCTCATCCTGGTAGCCGTACTGCTGCTGCAACACACACAACATGTCGTTGCTTCCTTTGACCACTAGGTGACAGAAAACCAGCAACTCTGATCATCCAGCTGTAAAAGTTCAGCTTTTATTCCTCCCATACCTTGTGGTAGGTGTACGGGTCTAGCAGGGGTGTCTGCATGTGAACGGAGGACCGTGACGGATCAAGCACCAGGTAGTCCATGTACTGCTGCATCATCTCTGGATCAGCTCCAGAGGGCTCCTTACCCTGAACCTTTGGTGGACTGGGGCCCAACAGCCTGGACCAGCAAGAAATAAGAGTTCAGTCATTTTAGAAGACCCCACACTAACACCAGAGGAAACGGGATTGGCCTTACTGTACGGGCGACTTCTGCTGATGTTTAGAAGTGACGGTGGGAACATGACTCAGCTCTTGACTGATGATCATCTGGGTCAAGTCGTCCTTCCAGGTCAGACCTGAGCAGCCACACACAGACATCCAGTTTAAGCCTCTACATCTCTGCTTCACAGCAGACTTTAAAGATCCGAGACTCACCCTGCACCATCAGGTCTTTGAGGACTTCCTGCAGCTTGTGCAGGACCGGGACGGACACCTGGTACTGGACAGGGTCCTGGTGAGGAGCCTGGCACTGTCCGAACAAACCATCTAGACAGAAAGATGCAAGAAAGTTGACGTGGACAAACGATACTTACACATTTCAACGTTGCATGTACAATTGTACCAACATCCCTGTGTTGACAAGTAGTGGAAATGGGTGACATGGTGGAACTTTGAAAAAAAAAAAGGCAAATAATAAAGTTAAATTCAGTTTTATTTGAATAGCACCAATTCACAACAACACCATCTCTGGGAGTTCATACAAGCTAACCGATAATAAATAATAGCCTAAGACCAAAAGATCGTGTCAAATCTTGACTTTGCTTCAGTCTGAATTACAACTCCTCTTGAGTTAGGAAGAATGATCTTGTTTAAAGATCGTTCCTTTTTAAACTTAACTAAGACTTGAAATGAGTGTTTCAAAACTTGTTTAAAGATATTTCTTAATTGTCTAAATATTGACTAATCATTGCCAGGATAAAATACTGCCCCGTTATCGGAGTATTATCTGGTGTTAGAAGACTAAGGCCTGGTACACACATAAAGATTATCAGGCTGTTTTTGTCCCAGTTTTGCCTCTTTCCGACCAAGGACAGCAAATGCCTGATTACTTTGAGTCTTATAAGAATTTCCTAAAAAATAATCATGTGGTCTGATGTGTGTTAAGAGCGTATTCATCCCGATAATCAGCTCCAAAATGGGTCATGGCCAAAAACCGACTACTCTTGAGTTGTGACTGCGTGGATGGTGATGTGGTACGGAATGTAGCCAATCAGACAGCGAGCTGGCTGGGGAGCAAGGAAGGATACAAAGTCCTTGTTTATGCCGTCTCCAGTCTGTTGTATTTTCAGTTCTTTTTCTGTTAACAATAGTCTCAAGACCACTGTCATTCCCTTGTCCTATATATCCCCTTCGATACTGGGTGTTTTGTTTTCCAGTTGTTGCTATGGTTCTTCATATTTTATTTTGCTGGTTGTTGCCATGGTTCCTCTTCTGTTTTGCCGGTTGTTGCCATGGTTCTTCTTCTACAGTTTTGCCAGTTGTTGATATGGTTCTTCTTCTATGTTTTGCCGGTTGTTACCATGGTTCTTCTTCTGTGTTTTGCCGGTTGTTACCATGGTTCTTCTTCTATGTTTTGCCGGTTGTTGCCATGGTTCCTCTTTGCTTTTGCCGGTTGTTTCCAGGGTTCTTCTTCTTTGGTTTTGCTGGTTGTTGCCAGGGTTCTTCTTCTTTGTTTTGGCTGCTTGTTACCATGGTTCTTCTTCTGTGTTTTGCCGGTTGTTACCATGGTTCTTCTTCTATGTTTTGCCGGTTGTTGCCATGGTTCCTCTTCTTTGCTTTTGCCGGTTGTTACCATGGTTCTTCTTCTATGTTTTGCCGGTTGTTGCCATGGTTCCTCTTCTTTGATTTTGCCGGTTGTTGCCAGGGTTCTTCTTCTTTGGTTTTGCTGGTTGTTGCCAGGGTTCTTCTTCTTTGGTTTTGCTCGTTGTTGCCATGGTTCCTCTTCCATTCTTTTGCCGGTTGTTGCCATGGTTCTTCTTCTTTGGTTTTGCTGGTTGTTGCCAGGGTTCTTCTTCTTTGTTTTTGCCGGTTGTTGCCATGGTTCTTCTTCTTTGTTTTTGCCTGTTGTTGCCATGGTTCTTCTTCTTTGTTTTTGCCGATTGTTGCAAGGGTTCTTCTTCTATGTTTTTGCCGGTTGTTGCCATGGTTCTTCTTCTTTGGTTTTGCCGATTGTTGCAAGGGTTCTTCTTCTATGTTTTTGCCGGTTGTTGCCATGGGTCTTCTACAGTTTTGCGAAGTTGTTGCTATTGTTTTGCTTCTTTGTTTTTCCCGGTTGTTGCTATTGTTCTTCTTCTATGGTTTTGTTAGATCACGTGTGGTCAAGAGAGATTCAGGCTTGGAGGACTAGATTCTCGATCAGTTGCGGGACAGCATCCCAGTGTGTTGTTCTGTGATGAAATTATCTGAGCACACCACACAGAATGATCAAAATTGGTACATGCCTGATCTTTTCTCCTCACGTGTGAGGATTTGACTGGATAAAAATCTAATCAGATTAAAATATAACTTTGTGTGTGTACCTGGCCTAACACCACATATTTCAACTTGAGTGCTTATGTGAAACTGACTACTGGTGCTGTCAAGACTCATATTGGTCTTGATGGAGTATAAAAATCTTTCAAAGGCTCTGAACCAATTTTGGTCAAAGCATAAAACTTTGAACCAAACAGCGTCCTATAAAGGATATTTTGTTGTGACAGAGCTGCATTACATCCATCTGTAGGACTTGGTTTTTACTAAGGTTGTTAAATTATTACAATTTTTAATCTTCGTAATCACAACTTACAAATTAATTAATCGTGATTATCACCATTCCCGACTTATAACAGTATTTTATTGTATTGTATCAACGCTCACTTGTTTTATTTATTTATTGTTTTTCATCAAAACGTTTCTAGGCCTGTCCCTGCAAAGCTGAAGTATAAATTATTTCTACCACCTGTGGGTGGAGGGGGAGGCAGCCGTGCTGCGCAGACAGAGAAGACCAGACATTTGCGCAAAACTACGAAAAAAGGATTATCTTAAAAAATGAGGGAAAAGTGTGGGTGTTAAAACATCTGTCTTTCTGGTTCTATCAGGTTCTATCTGATTCTGTCTGGTTCTATCAGGTTCTATCTGGTTTTTTAGGTTCTATCTGGTTCTGTCTGGTTCTATCAAGTTCTATCTGGTTCTATCAGGTTCTGTCTGGTGCTGTCTGGTTCTATCTGGTTCTATCAGGTTCTATCTGGTTCTGTCTGGTGCTGTCTGGTTCTATCTGGTTATTTCTGGTTCTATCTGGTTCAGTCTGGTTCTATCAAGTTCTATCTGATTCTGTCTGGTTCTATCAGGTTCTATCTGGTTTTTTAGGTTCTATCTGGTTCTGTCTGGTTCTATCAAGTTCTATCTGGTTCTGTCTGGTGCTGTCTGGTTCTATCTGGTTCAGTCTGGTTCTGTCAGGTTCTATCTGGTTCTGTCAGGTTTTATCAGGTTCTATCTGGTTCTGTCTGGTTTTATTAGGTTCTGTCTGGTTCTATCTGGTTCGATCAAGTTCTATCTGATTCTTTCTGGTTCTATCAGGTTCTATCTGGTTTTTTAGGTTCTGTCTGGTTCTATCAGGTTCTATCTGGTTCTATCAGGTTCTGTCTGGTGCTGTCTGGTTCTATCAGGTTCTATCTGGTTCTGTCTGGTTCTGTCTGTTTCTATCAGGTTCTGTCTGGTGCTGTCTGGTTCTATCTGGTTCTATCAGGTTCTATCTGATTCTGTCTGGTTCTATCTGGTTCTATCAGGTTCTGTCTGGTGCTGTCTGGGACTATTTGGTTCTATCAGGTTCTTTCTGGTTCTGTCTGGTTCTATCAGGTTCTATCTGGTTCTGTCTGGTTCTATCAGGTTCAATCAGGTGTTGTCTGGTTCTATCTGGTTCTATCAGGTTCTATCTGGTCCTATCAGGTTCTATCTGGTTCTATCAGGTTCTGTCTGGTTCTATCAGGTTCTATCTGGTTCTGTCTGGTTCTATTAGGTTCTATCTGATTTTATCAGGTTCTATCAGGTTTTATCATGTTCTATCTGGGTCTGTCTGGTTCTATTATGTTCTATCTGATTCTATCTGGTTCTTTAAGGTTCTATCTGGTTCTAATAGGTTCAATCAGGTGCTGTTTGGTTCTGTCTGGTTCTATCAGGTTCTGTCTGGTGCTGTCTGGTTCTATCTGGTTCTATCAGGTTCTATCTGATTCTGTCTGGTTCTATCTGGTTCTATCAGGTTCTGTCTGGTGCTGTCTGGGACTATTTGGTTCTATCAGGTTCTTTCTGGTTCTGTCTGGTTCTATCAGGTTCTATCTGGTTCTGTCTGGTTCTATCAGGTTCAATCAGGTGTTGTCTGGTTCTATCTGGTTCTATCAGGTTCTATCTGGTCCTATCAGGTTCTATCTGGTTCTGTCTGGTTCTCTCTGGTTCTATTTGGTTCTATTAGGTTCAGTCTGGTGCTGTCTGATTCTATCTGGTTCTATCAGGTTCTATCTGGTTCTATTAGGTGCTGTCTGGTTCTATCTGGTTCTATCAGGTTCTATCTGGTTCTATCTGGTTCTGCCTGGTTCTATCAGGTTCTGTCTGGTTCTATCAGGTTCTATCTGGTTCTGTCTGGTTCTATTAGGTTCTATCTGATCTTATCAGGTTCTATCAGGTTTTATCATGTTCTATCTGGGTCTGTCTGGTTCTATTATGTTCTATCTGATTCTATCTGGTGCTTTAAGGTTCTATCTGGTTCTAATAGGTTCAATCAGGTGCTGTTTGGTTCTGTCTGGTTCTATCTGGTTCTATCTGGTGCTGTCTGGTTCTATCAGGTTCTGCCAGGTTCTGTCTGGTTCTGTCTGGGTCTGTCTGGGCCTGTCTGGTTCTGTCTGGTTGTAGCAGGTTCTATCTGGTTCTGTCTGGTTCTATTAGGTTCTGTCTGGTTCTACCAAGTTATATCAGGTTCTATTAGGTTCTGTCTGGTTCTATCAGGTTCTATCCGGTTCTATCAGGTTCTGCCAGGTTCTATCTGGTTCTGTCTGGGTCTGTCTGGGCCTGTCTGGTTCTGTCTGGTTCTGTCTGCTTCTGTCTGGTTGTAGCAGGTTCTATCTGGTTCTGTCTGGTTCTATTAGGTTCTGTCTGGTTCTACCAAGTTATATCAGGTTCTATTAGGTTCTGTCTGGCTCTATCAGGTTCTATCCGGTTCTATCAGGTTCAATCAGGTGCTGTCTGGTTCTATCAGGTTCTATCAGGTTCTATCTGGTGCTATCTGGTTCTATCAGGTTATATCTGGTTCTGCCTGGTTCTGCCAGGTTCTATCTGGTTCTGTCTGGGTCTGTCTGGGCCTGTCTGGTTCTATCTGGTTCTGTCTGGTTCTGTCTGCTTCTGTCTGGTTGTAGCAGGTTATATCTGGCTCTGTCTGGTTCTACCAAGTTATATCAGGTTCTGTCTGGTTCTATCAGGTTCTATCCGGTTCAATCAGGTTCTGTCTGCTTCTGTCTGGTTCTGTCTGGTTGTAGCAGGTTCTATCTGGTTCTTTCTGGTTCTATTAGGTTCTGTCTGGTTCTAACAGGTTCTATCTGGTTCTATCAGGTTCTGTCTGGTGCTGTCTGGGTCTATCTGGTTCTATCAGGTTCTTTCTGGTTCTGTCTGGTTCTATCAGGTTCAATCAGGTTCAATCAGGTGTTGTCTGGTTCTGTCTGGTTCTATAAGGTTCTATCTGGTCCTATCAGGTTCTATCTGGTTCTCTCTGGTTCTATTTGGTTCTATCAGGTTCAGTCTGGTGCTGTCTGATTCTATCTGGTTTTATCAGGTTCTATCTGGTACTATTAGGTGCTGTCTGGTTCTATCTGGTTCTGTCTGGTTCTATTAGGTTCTATCTGGTTTTATCAGGTTCTATCAGGTTTTATCATGTTCTATCTGGTTCTGTCTGGTTCTATTATGTTCTATCTGATTCTATCTGGTTCTTTAAGGTTCTATCCTGTTCTATGAGGTTCAATCAGGTGCTGTCTGGTTCTATCTGGTTCTATCTGGTGCTGTCTGGTTCTATTAGGTTCTATCTGGTTCTATCAGGTTCAATCAGGTGCTGTCTGGTTCTATCAGGTTCTATTAGGTCCTATCAGGTTCTGCCAGGTTCTATCTGGTTCTGTCTGGGTCTGTCTGGTTCTATCTGGTTCTGTCTGCTTCTGTCTGGTTCTGTCTGGTTGTAGCAGGTTATATCTGGTTCTGTCTGGTTCTATTAGGTTCTGCCTGGTTCTACCAAGTTATATCAGGTTCAGTTAGGTTCTGTCTGGTTCTATCAGGTTCTATCAGGTTCTGCCAGGTTCTATCTGGTTCTGTCTGGGTCTGTCTGGTTCTATCTGGTTCTGTCTGCTTCTGTCTGGTTCTGTCTGGTCGTAGCAGGTTCTATCTGGTTCTGTCTGGTTCTATTAGGTTCTGCCTGGTTCTACCAAGTTATATCAGGTTCAATTAGGTTCTGTCTGGTTCTATCAGGTTCTATGAGGTTCTGCCAGGTTCTGTCTGGTTCTGTCTGGGCCTGTTACATCAATATAGAGCAAAACGTCTCAGGAATGTTTCCAACACCTTGTTGGATCTGTGCCTAATAAAGTGGCCGGTGAGTGTAGCATCATTGTGGATAGTCGTGTGTTGAGGCCACGGTGAGTCATCACCTCTGGTTCTCCCCCCACCTCCCATCACACACAGAAACACGAGGGCGACACACGGTTGTCAGGCAAGTGATGTCAGTGTTGTCATGGAGACGGCCGTGAGGAGCTGCGATTGGCAGAGAGTGGCTGACGGAGGGAGACTTTGTTTACATTGCTCTCGCTCCTTTTTGCCATCTATTTCTCACCGCCTCCCTCCATCTATCTCTCTGCTGCTGTGATGAACAACCGCTCACACAACAAGCTGAAATGTAGACGTGTGTTCGCTTAATTCTTCATCTGCTCCAATAAAATGTTTGTGTTTTTACTGACATAGATGATTACGTCTCTTTTAAACAGAATGTAGAACATGGCAGACGAAACACGAACTGCTGATGTTTAAGGACACAGAACAGGAACCATTTTTGCATTTATGCAGCTTTTCTGCAGCAGAATGTATTATGGAAAATTACAGATGTTGAAGCCCAGACAAGGTCTGAGGTCTGAAATTAGACTGATTAAGTCGGGACACTGTAAAATGTAAATAAGATGCAGGATGTGGTTCAGCAGCCGGTCTCTTCTCCTGTGAAGCCATGCTGCTGTGATGGATGCAGGATGTGGTTCAGCATCGTCTTGCTGAAATCTGCAAGGCCTTCCCTGAAAGAGACGTTGTCTGGATGGGAGCAGATGTTGCTCTAAAACCTCCATGTACTTTTCAGCATTGATGGAGCTTCACAGATGTGGAAGCTGCCCACGCCATAGGCACTAATGCAGCCCCATCCCATCAGAGATGCAGCTTTTCACCTGTCCACTGATAACAAGCTGGATGCTCCCTCTCCTCTTTAGTCTGCAGGACACGCCGTCCATGCTTTCCACAAACTAGTTCACATCTTCATCCAGGTTTCCACTTTGCCTCAGACCATTTTAAATGAACTTTGGTCCAGAGAATACGGAAGAAGCTGGTTCTGGATCCTGTTCACATCTGGCTTCTTCTCTGCATGATGGAGCTTTAACCTGCATTTGTGGGTTTCAGGGTGAACTGTGTTCACAGACAGTGGTTTCTGGAAGTCTTCCTGAGTCCATGCAGTGGTTTCCAGTAGAGAATCATGTCTGCTTTGATGCAGTGCTGCCTGAGGACCCAAGATCCCCAGCATCCCTGACACACAGAGATTCCTCCTGATTCTCTAAATCTGTACACTGTAGATGGAGGATCTTCAAAGTCTGAGGAACATTTTTCTGAAATTGTTCCAGTTTTAGATCCAGTTTGTCTCAGATTGGTGAAGCTCTGTCCATCTTTCCATCTGAGAGACTCTGCCTCTCTGAAATGCTCCTTTTATACCCAGTCCTGTTACTGACCTGTTGCCAGGTAACCTGGTTAGTTGTCCAATGCTCCTCCAGGTGTTTCTGGTTTGTACCAGGTACTTTTCCAGCCTTTTGTTGCTCCTGTTCCAACTTTTTCCATCAGATTCACTATCAGCTCGTATTTTTATCTCATGGTGAAACGTCTCCGTTTTAACATCTGAGATGTTTTTATCTTCTGCTCGGAATAAATGAGTTGATGGGATTTGGAAATCACTGCATTATATTTTTTATTTATTTTTCACACAGCGTCCAAAATCTATAAGTTATATTGCAGACTACATCGGATTGGTTAATGAGCATGAAATATTTATTGAAATATCCTGCAGATTGATAAACTGGGTTCTACTTTTCTCTCCGGCCTCTAATTCTGACAGCAAGTAACACAGAATCCAGATAAGCCACGTCTTCAGGATGATGGACTGTCATCTCTTTCTCCTGGACCTTGAGGTCAAAACATCCAGAGATGCAGAGCATGCAGTTTCCCCTAAACTCCACTGCAGAGCAACATCTTCTTCCCCTGCTCCACCAACACTCAAAATACAGGAACAGGAAACAAAGCCTCCTCCACCCAGGGCACCAAACAAACCATTATCAGTAATGCAGGACCTCTTCCCATGCACGTGCACATGCACGCTTCATTCTGCTCATTTTGGCTTGGCCAAGCTTGGCTTGGAAGTAAACAAGAAACCCACAGACGATTAAAGACATGAATGATGGACAGCAGTCGTGTCTGAGCGGTTGTGAGGTATGAGGCTGCAGGTGGAGCCCAGTGGCATCGGTCATGGTCACCCAGTTTACCAGTAAGTTCCATACTGAGGAACCAGTAGCAACAGAGTCAGGTTGTGCAGTCTGGTTGTCATGGAGATGTTGTGGGAAGCTGCAGATAATAAACAAGCATTGAAGTCCAGGTCAAGTAAATACAGAAATTTGTCTGGAAACAAGTTTTATGTGTTGGAAAGAATCACGGAGCCACATCTGTTTTCCTCATGTAGAGAGATCCAGTAAAAAGGCCTGAAACTCAGGTCCTGGTGGTGATCTTCTTCCTGGTTCTGGTCCTGGTGGTGATCTTCTTCCTGGTTCTGGTCCTGGTGGTGGTCTTCTTCCTGGTTCTGGCTCTGATGGATGTTTTCCTTCCTGGTTCTGGTTCTGATGGAGGTTTTCTGTGACGGTTCTGGTTCTGATGGAGATTTTCTTTCTAATTCTGGTTCTGATGGAGGTTTTCTTTCTGGTTCTGGTTCTGATGGAGGTTTTCCTTCCTGGTTCTGGTTCTGATGGAGTATTTCTTTCTGGTTCTGGTTCTGATGGAGGTTTTCCTTCCTGGTTCTGGTTCTGATGGAGGTTTTCCTTCCTGGTTCTGGTTCTGATGGAGGTTTTCTTTTCTGATTCTGGTTCTGATGGAGGTTTTCTGTGATGGTTCTGGTTCTGATGGAGGTTTTCCTTCCTGGTTCTGGTTCTGATGGAGGTTTTCTTTCTGGTTCTGGTTCTGATGGAGGTTTTCCTTCCTGGTTCTGATGGAGGTTTTCTTTTCTGACTCTGGTTCTGATGGAGGTTTTCTGTGACGGTTCTGGTTCTGATGGAGGTTTTCCTTCCTGGTTCTGGTTCTGATGGAGATTTTCTTCCTGGTTCTGGTTCTGATGGAGGTTTTCTGTGACGGTTCTGGTTCTGATGGAGGTTTTCCTTCCTGGTTCTGATGGAGGTTTTCTTTTCTGGTTCTGGTTCTGATGGAGGTTTTCCTTCCTGGTTCTGGTTCTGATGGAGGTTTTCTTTCTGGTTCTGGTTCTGATGGAGATTTTCTTCCTGGTTCTGGTTCTGATGGAGGTTTTCTGTGACGGTTCTGGTTCTGATGGAGGTTTTTCTTCCTGGTTGTGATGGAGGTTTTCTTTTCTGATTCTGGTTCTGATGGAGGTTTTCTGTGACGGTTCTGGTTCTGATGGAGGTTTTCTTTTCTGATTCTGGTTCTGATGGAGGTTTTCTGTGACGGTTCTGGTTCTGATGGAGGTTTTCTTTTCTGATTCTGGTTCTGATGGAGGTTTTCTGTGACGGTTCTGGTTCTGATGGAGGTTTTCTTTTCTGATTCTGGTTCTGATGGAGGTTTTCTTCCTGGTTCTGGTTCTGATGGAGGTTTTTATTTTCTTATTCTGGTTCTGATGGAGGTTTTCTTCCTGGTTCTGGTTCTGATGGAGGTTTTTATTTTCTGATTCTGGCTCTGATGGGAGGTTTTCTCAGCCTGGTTCTTATTTTTACGAGCTGGTTTAAATGAACAGTTATTATAACTAGACTATTATTATATTATTATCATACAATATAAATAAACAGGATTATATAATGGACTTGTTTGACCTGGATTAGAGCTGGACTACAATAAATTGGATTGAATTGGACTGTGTCTGTAAAAGTCCCTTTAGATGATTTATGCTTAACTTGTGTCAGAAATGAAACTGAAATGAATTGAACTGAATTGAAATTAATTTAATTGAATTGAACTGAAACTAACTGATCTTAACTGAATTGAAATTGAATAGAACCAAACTGAATTAAACTGAATTGAATTGATTTGAATTGAACTGAAATTAGTTAAACTGAACTGAAATGAATTAAAATGAATTGCATTGAACTGAACTGAAATTAACTGAACTGAATTGAACTGATTTAAACTGAACTGAGTTGAATTGTATTGAACTGAACTGAATAAAATTGATCTGAAGTGAATTGAACTGAATTAAGTTGAACTGAACTAAAATTAAATGAATTGCACTAAACTGAACTGAATAAACTGAACTGAATTGATTTGAATGGAATTAAATGGAATTTAACCGAATTGAATTAACTGAACTGAATTGATTTCAACTGAATTGAAATGAACTGAACTGTACTGAACTGCTTTGAACTGAATTTGATTAGAACCGAATTGAATTAAGCTGAATTGAATTGAATTGAATTGAATTAAACTGAAACTCTGGTATTAAGCTAATTCTGGGGTGTTATGTTCAGGCCTGCTGCCTCCGTCATGGAAACACATTGTCCCTGGATCCCAGAACCTCTTTAAGCCAAAATGTGGAGCTGCCACAGACCTGGCAACCCACTAACTGTTAATATTATTTACCTGAGAGCAGGAAAAACTGCTGATTTCCTCAAACTTTGAGAGCTTATTTAATTTAGCTGATGTTTGGCTGAGTGTTTAGCAACACATACGCCTGTTATAAGACAAACCCCGAACAGGTTTACTCCAACTCCAGGAGTCCGGGTGACTTTCAGATGAACTGTTACTCAGAGGTGAAGGAAAAGGAAATATTACAATCTTCCCAGGTAAATGAGACACAGATGATTGTTTGTCATATTGTTTCTGGGTGGAAATGTCAACTTTAATATCCTCCAGAGTCAGATTCCTGACAGAGTCAGAGGGACCTCACCAACCTTCAAACTAAGATATCATCCAGCCAGCCAGAGTTGGTTAAATACTCACCATCACCGCACAGCTGATCTCTGGGACAAAGTTTCTTCTCAAACAAACAACCTGCAGACACAAAAAGACAAAAAACCCATGAACATCATGAACTTTTTAGAGCCGATGGTCCGGCTTTCAGCCTGGTTTCGCTCTCGCTGACTCGGCCTTCGTGTAGTCGTGGTAACAGCAGCCATCGCACACAGCATGGAGCACACTGGAGACGTTTCCAGACCAAGCGTGAACGATGGAAACCTCAGAAACAACCGCTCATATCTTTATACGGTGAGAACAAGAAACAAAAAAACAGAACGAACTCAAACTACAACGAGAAGAACTGTGAATATAAACCGTCGTCAATGAGCACCGGGACGCTGTGGGACCAGCATGGCACCAACGGATAACTGTGAACGTAACAGAAGAGGAGGGGAAGCAACCAAGCTGAATGGATTCTGTTTAACATGAACAAATCTGGTCTTTTTCCCTGCTGTGTAACGGCGATGGTGTAAATGACCACAGTGGGCATCTACACTGAACAGGTCAGCTCCGACTGATCCAGGAATAACAGCCTGGACCAGCTCTGCAGCAGTGTGACAGCACTGGGCCTGTCAGCTTGCTGGGCTTGAATGGAAATGGGACTGTGCCAGTGCTTGTAGGTGATTGGACGCTGACCCTGTGCCTGTGGCTCCGCCCTCCTCCTCCAGGATTGGTCACCGGCAGCTTCGGCTCAGCCATGAAGACTCCGGACAGTAGACCCTTTCATGGCCTACGTAATCAGTACTGTACCACTACTGTAGCCGGAGCGCATAAAAGCACTGTAGAAATGAGCTGTCTCAAGTGTTACTACAACTTTAAAATGTCGTCTTGTTGTGTGTTTGGGTGCTAGAATAGGAGTAACAACGCCCGTGGCAGTAAATTACAGTTTTTTAGGATATCAGTAGAAATACAAAGGCAATTAAGGCTGAATGCAATAAGATAAAAGGCCTGGACAGAGACCCTCATCAACAGATGAAATGTTGGGGATATATGTGGACGTTACCTTTATCTGCGCTTTAGCAAGAGCGTAAATAAAAATAAAATAGCTGCCCGGTCTGGTAGAACGAGTGTCTGTACAGTTCCGACAATTCTTGCTTGAAAACCCTCCATTTTCAAAAATACCACTGGGAATAGCTAGCTGCCACTTGTTAACATAGCTTCTAGCTCGGCCTTTGCCTCCAGGCTAAGCCCCGCCCACCAGTGTTGACAAACCTTGAACCCCTGGTCACCTTCGTTCTGAGATTGGAGCTCAGTTTGCCGCTGGGGTCGTGGTTTTGGTACCTGCCATTGAGGCGTTTAACTCCCGTCACAGGAGGCTTCATGTTAAGTTAAGTTAAGTTAAGTTAAGGTAAGGTAAGGTAAGGTAAGATAAGATAAGATAAGATAAGATAAGATAAGATAAGATAAGATAAGATAAGATAAGATAAGATAAGATAAGATAAGATAAGATAAGATAAGATAAGATGAGATAAGGTATGGTAAGGTAAGCTTTATTCTTACCCTAAAAGGGGAAATTTCTTTGCCACCACACATCTCATACATACACAATGACAAAAAACATGTTGATTGTTTTGTTGTCGAAGTTTGTGTTTAGTTATTTAGTACGCAGACCTTCGGATACTTTTTTGATTCCTTTGTTATCTTTATACACATATTGTGAATAAATCTGCCTCTATTGTACATATCCGACTCCGACAGCTTGTGTTGCCTCCTGTTTTCCCTGGACCTTGTAGGGGTTGGAACAAGCAGATTTGAAATTCTTGGAGCGGAAGTGTTGTTTTCCGGGCTGTTCTGGAGCCTCGGGATACAGCGTCACTGCTTGGTTCGGTAACCTGGCTGGGCACCAGAAGCCCCTGCAGGCCATCCGTGAGCCGGCCTCTCGCAGACAGCCCATAAAATAATCAGCATGTTCTGCACACGAGCAGTTGCAGGGTGCAGCACTCCTTCGTCCCCGCATCAGGTACAAATATCAAGGATGTTGTTTCTGATTTTATTCTATTTTTTCTTTCATCTACTGATGTGTGCAGTTGTCATGCTGCTTATCTCCAGGCTCTTATCGCTTTTATCCTGCATGGTCTGTGAATTATCCGCACTATTTTCTTTTGCCTATATGCTTATGCAGCTGGGGCGAAAGCCTCATTGGCTGAGAAATTCTCTGCATTTCAGTCATTCAAAGAAAAATCTGAATAAAAAGTGTGTGAATGCTTCCTGTTGAATCCTCAGTGTTGAAGGATTTTGGTAAAAATTTGTTGAAAACTGGAAACATTAAAGAATAATTAGATGATTTTATCAATATTATTATATCATTTAAAAATCATAAAATGTCTGAAATCAAACTTTAAATTCCCACATGATGCAAACCTTTTTCTAACGGTTTTCTATCATCATGTGTGTCCTCATAGCCTGTATGAGCTCCAGAAATGAGAAAATTCTGTCTCCTCTCTCACCTGCTTGCACCACTAGTGAATGTGGGCTCAAACAGGTGAGGCTGAGGTCTTTCCCTTAGTGACCTCACAAAGAGAAATAACCACTCCCCCTGGTAGTGGATCCTGTCATTGACCCGCCCCCCAGCCAGCTGAGCCTGCCTCTAAAACCACCGAGCAGGCGCCAGCGAAAGCCGGATCCTCTCCAGAGAGGGGCGTGGCCAGGCTCCACTCATGAACATTTAAAGGTTCAGACACAGAAACAGCTGTTCTCAGTAGAGACACATCTGGAACGGCTGAGATGAAGAACCAAGGCTGAATTTGGGGTAAAACACTTTGAAAACAATGTTGTTGGACCTCTGACACCCGTATGAAGTTGTTGAAAAATGTATCATATGGTACAACAGTCAGAGAGGGAACCTCCGTTTACCATCAGGCCTGAGATGCTGCTGCCTCCATTCATCCTGCGCTGCCTCCAGCCAAGCTCCACCATGACTCTGCCTCCAATCCATCGCTCCCTGCTCCTTCTAGAAGCATCCCTCCATCACCTCAAACACACACCAGTTAGGAAGAATCTCAGTCTGGTTAAATGAGATCAGTACTACGAGTCTCCTTAAGGTGGGGAGGCCAGATCAGGAGGAGAACCCGAGCTATCGGTCAGGCTGGATTGCCCTTAAACTGAAGAGGTTTATTACATTATGAATAAAACAGACCTCCAACAGAACAAAGGAAACCTTTGGCCTGCCACAGAGCCCAAACCTTTGCATCTAGCTGCACAATTTCACACCACACCACAGGAACGTCCACGCACACCCTCACACTGGAACTCTAATCCCACCGGATCCAGATTTCCATGCAGGAAGCCTCTAGACGAGGCGAACACCAGACAAACGTCAGGAATGTCTGCTGGTGAAAAGTTTCCTCCACACTTTCTATAAACAGACAAATCCTACGACTTAAATAAACGCAGCCCATAATGGTCCTTACCATGCAGGCGTTATGAGCTTCATCTTTAAGCTATAAAGTCTTTTAAGGAGGAAAAATGAGGGCTGGTGCAACACGGCATGCATGGTGCTTTCAGATTTCCCCATTTCTGGGTCAGTCAGGAGAAGCTCCTTCACTGGTTCGGTTCTGACTTGGTTAGGCTCCGAAAGCATCCGAAGGGTTCCCACAGGCCAATTAGAAAGCTGAAAATAAACCTCCAAAACCAAAACCTCGGAAACCGAAACTTCAGAAGCCGAAACTTCAGAAACCAAAACCTCGGAAACCGAAACTTCAGAAACCAAAACCTCCGAAACCGAAACTTCAGAAACCGAAACTTCAGAAACCAAAACCTCCGAAACCGAAACTTCAGAAACCGAAACTTCAGAAACCAAAACCTCCGAAACCGAAACTTCAGAAACCGAAACCTCAGAAACCAAAACCTCCGAAACCGAAACTTCAGAAACCGAAACTTCAGAAACCGAAACCTCAGAAACCAAAACCTCCGAAACCGAAACTTCAGAAACTAAAACCTCAGAAACCAAAACTTCAGAAACTAAAACCTCAGAAACCAAAACCTAAGAAACCAAAACTTCAGAAACCAAAACCTCAGAAACCAAAACTTCAGAAATCGAAACTTCAGAAACCAAAACCTCCGAAACCGAAACTTCAGAAACTAAAACCTCAGAAACCAAAACCTCAGAAACCAAAACTTCAGAAACTAAAACCTCAGAAACCAAAACCTCCGAAACCAAAACTTCAGAAACCAAAACCTCAGAAACCAAAACTTCAGAAATCGAAACTTCAGAAACCAAAACCTCCGAAACCGAAACTTCAGAAACCGAAACCTCCGAAACCGAAACTTCAGAAACCAAAACTTCAGAAACCAAAACCTCAGAAACCAAAACCTCAGAAACCAAAACTTCAGAAACCAAAACCTCAGAAACCAAAACTTCAGAAACCGAAACTTCAGAAACCAAAACCTCAGAAACCGAAACTTCAGAAACCAAAACCTCAGAAACCGAAACTTCAGAAACCAAAACCTCAGAAACCAAAACCTCAGAAACCAAAATTTCAGAAACCGAAACTTTAGAAACCAAAACCTCAGAAACCGAAACCTCAGAAACTGGAACCTCAGAAACCGAAACTTCAGAAACCGAAACCTCAGAAACCGAAACTTTAGAAACCAAAACCTCAGAAACCAAAACCTCAGAAACCAAACCCTCAGAAACCGAAACTTCAGAAACCGAAACTTCAGAAACCGAAACCTCAGAAACCGAAACCTCGGAAACCGAAACTTCAGAAACCAAAACCTCCGAAACCGAAACTTCAGAAACCGAAACTTCAGAAACCAAAACCTCCGAAACCGAAACTTCAGAAACCGAAACTTCAGAAACCAAAACCTCCGAAACCGAAACTTCAGAAACCGCAACCTCAGAAACCAAAACCTCCGAAACCGAAACTTCAGAAACCGAAACTTCAGAAACCGAAACCTCAGAAACCAAAACCTCCGAAACCGAAACTTCAGAAACTAAAACCTCAGAAACCAAAACCTCCGAAACCAAAACTTCAGAAACCAAAACCTCAGAAACCAAAACCTCAGAAACCGAAACTTCAGAAATCGAAACTTCAGAAACCGAAACCTCCGAAACCGAAACCTCCGAAACCGAAACTTCAGAAACTAAAACCTCAGAAACCAAAACCTCCGAAACCGAAACTTCAGAAACCAAAACTTCAGAAACCAAAACCTCAGAAACCAAAACCTCAGAAACCGAAACTTCAGAAACCAAAACCTCAGAAACCGAAACTTAAGAAAAAGAAACTTCAGAAACCAAAACCTCAGAAACGGAAACTTCAGAAACCAAAACCTCAGAAACCGAAACTTTAGAAACCAAAACCTCAGAAACCAAAATTTCAGAAACCGAAACTTTAGAAACCAAAACCTCAGAAACCGAAACCTCAGAAACTGGAACCTCAGAAACCGAAACTTCAGAAACCGAAACCTCAGAAACCAAAACCTCAGAAACCAAACCCTCAGAAACCGAAACTTCAGAAACCGAAATCTCAGAAACCGAAACCTCAGAAACCGAAACCTCAGAAACCAAACCCTCAGAAACCGAAACTTCAGAAACCGAAACCTCAGAAACCAAAACCTCAGAAACCAAAACCTCAGAAAACCGAAACTTCAGAAACCGAAACCTTAGAAACCGAAACCTCAGAAAACCGAAACTTCAGAAATCGAAACCTCAGAAACCAAAACCTCAGAAACCAAACCCTCAGAAACCGAAATTTCAGAAACCGAAATTTCAGAAACCGAAACCTCAGAAACCGAAACCTCAGAAACCAAAACCTCAGAAACCGAAACTTCAGAAACCGAAACCTTAGAAACCGAAACCTCAGAAAACCGAAACTTCAGAAACCGAAACCTCAGAAAACCGTAACTTCAGAAACCGAAACCTCAGTAACCGAAACCTCAGAAACCGAAACCTCAGAAAACCAAAACTTCAGAAACCGAAACCTAAGAAACCGAAACCTCAGAAACCGAAACCTCAGAAACCGAAACCTCAGAAGCCGAAACCCTCAGAAACCAAACCCTCAGAAACCAAAACCTCAGAAACCAAAACCTCAGAAAACCGAAACTTCAGAAACCGAAACCTCAGAAACCGAAACCTCAGAAACCGAAACCTCAGAAACCGAAACCCTCAGAAACCAAACCCTCAGACACCAAAACCTCAGAAACCGAAACCTCAGAAACCGAAACTTCAGAAACCGAAACCTCAGAAACCGAAACCTCAGAAACCGAAACCTCAGAAACCGAAACCTCAGAAACCGAAACCTCAGAAAACCGAAACTTCAGAAACCGAAACTTCAGAAACCGAAACCTCAGAAACCGAAACCTCAGAAACCGAAACTTCAGAAACCGAAACCTCAGAAACCAAAACCTCAGAAACCGAAACTTCAGAAGCCGAAACTTCAGAAACCGAAATCTCAGAAACCGAAACCTCAGAAAACCGAAACCTCAGAAACCAAAACCTCAGAAACCGAAACCTCAGAAACCGAAACTTCAGAAACCGAAACCTCAGAAACCGAAACTTCAGAAACCGAAACCACCGAAACCACCGAAACCACCGAAACCTCCGAAACCTCCGAAACCAAAACTTCAGAAACCGAAACTTCAGAAACCGAAACTTCAGAAACCGAAACCTCAGAAAACCGAAACTTCAGAAACCAAAACCTTAGAAACCGAAACCTCAGAAACCAAAACCTCAGAAACCGAAACTTCAGAATGCAAAACCTCAGAAAGCAAAACCTCAGAAACAGAAACTTCAGAAACCGAAACCTCCGAAATTGAAACCTCAGAAACCAAAACTTCAGAAACAAAACCTCAGAAACCGAAACCACCAAAACCGAAACCACCGAAACCGAAACCTCCGAAACTGAAACTTCAGACACCGAAACCTCAGGAATAGAAAAAACCGAAACCTCAGAAACCGAAACTTCAGACACCGAAACCTCAGGAATAGAAAAAACCGAAACCTCAGAAACCGAAACTTCAGAAACCAAAACTTCAGAAACCGAAACCTCAGGAACCGAAACCTCAGAAAGCAAAACTTCAGAAACCGAAACCTCAGAAACCAAAACTTCAGAAACTGAAACCTTAGAAACCGAAACCTCAGAAACCGAAACCTCAGAAACCAAAACCTCCTCCATCAACATTTAGGCAGCAAACAGATAAAAAGCTGAAATTACAACCAGATGAGCACAGAGTCAAAAAGTTCAGCTTTTACCCAAATAAAACCCACTGGCCCGGTTTACAGCTGCTTCTGAGATGGACCAGGACAGACCAGGACAGACCAGGACAGATGTGGACAAGTTGTATTTATAAAGCCCTTTTCATACAAAAAGAATCACAGCCTGCTTTACACAACAGAAACTAGTTCTGCGTATTAACACAGACACATGTCTAACACTTTTGAAAAGTAAAGCGATGTTCACCTTTAAAACCTGAGGTCCTCCCGTCGGGCAGAACCTGCCATCTTGGAGAAAACCTCCCCGACTTTCAGAGTTGGTGTTTGCAGAGATGAAGTTCACACATTGTTCTATGACCCGATGGAGGTTTAGAGCTACAGCTGCTTCATTCCTAGGAGATATTCCTCCTGGAAGTGTTTTGTGTTGTTAGGCAAGCCTGGAACTTTTCTCATTTCTTCTTCACCAGAAACATATGTACTCATATTTACTCATATTAACAAATCTCCCTTTCCTACGACTCCAGAAGCTGTGAAACGACCCTGTTTGCAGAGATAGTCCTCAGCAACAGGCTGATTAGGGGAACATAAAGAGTTAAATCACTATAAAATGGTGTGGGTGAAACCAGCTGGTTGCCATGGTGAGTCAGAAGCCTTCATGGAGCATCTGACATGTCTGATCGATCTAACTCCAGACGCATGGCATGCTGGAGCATCCGGGCGTACATGCAGACATGCCGGCAGCTCTTCCTCCCCAGGATGAAGCTCTTCATCAGCATGTTGTTAGTTCTCATGTCCTGATGAATCAATCAGCAGATCAACAAGCTGAATTTCTTTTTTTTTTTGCTGCTTGTTCAGCTTTTCTTTATTGTCTGAGCTGCAGCCAGAAGAGAAGCATCGTTTATTCATTTCACCTCGGACACAATGTGATGATGATGATGGTGTTGAAGCTAGAAAAACAAGAGGAGGAAGGAGGTAGCTGAGTGTCAATCATCAGCTATGAGCACCTGGAGTCGTAGCTTCGTACGAGCGTCTGGCTTTTACCTGCAGGCCGGCCGGGATTTAAGGTGGATGACTCGAAGCTGGTTCACAGCCCCCACGTCTCAGCTGGACCTTTCACCTCGTACCTTCACACACTGACAATCCCAATAACATCTGGCCTCCAGTGGCCGTCCGGCACCAGAGCCAGTTTTTCTGGGCCTGGAGCTGGAACCTCTACTAATGCTGCTTTCCCACTAATTAGTTAGCATGAGGTGAAAGCTGGCAGCTGTCTCAGGAAGCATCTGTGAGGTGTTTTTACATCATCAGGGGAAGCAAAGTTTAGAGGGGGAGTCAAAAGTGGTGGAAGCAGCTGGAGCTGCTGGTTTCACTGGAGCGTCTCAGCTGTCAGGTGATGAGGCTAAAATGATGTAAAATGAATGAAACTATTTCCATGTTTCCACTTTTTCCTCATTTCCAGTTATTCCTGCTACTATTTACCTGCTATCCTCACTAAACCAACTCCAGCTCAGCTGCTTTGTGGCGCCACCGTGCATCAGAAACGTCTTCTTGGCTTTATTCCAGCCATAGAGGAGCATTATTTTTCTTCTTTTCACACACACATAGAACTTTCTGCTCACTGGTTGATCTTTGGCTGCTCCTGATTGGACGTTACCATCAATCTAAGCTCTCTGATTGGTGGAAAGTCTGACAGGAAGTGGCTTCATCATCATGTCCAGGTCTAAATAGAGGTCTCTTAGCAACATAGTAGTGATGGTGATGTTTTTATGGTGAAATGTGATAAATAATGCTGTTATCATGGATCATTGTGGATTTACCAGATAGAGTCTCTGAATAAAACTACATTTAGTGGCTGGATTGTAAACCTCCTGGACGGATAGAAATGCTGGAAAACTTCTGTAGATCAGCTAAAAGGTAAAATATCCATCACAGAGCTACACACCACCGCTCCTGAGACGCCGGTGGTGATGACATCAGTGATGGGGTGGAGGGCGCTGGAGATCTAGTGGAGTTTTAAGGGTTAACTAAATGTAGAAATAAAAACAAAAACAAAGGAAAAAAATAATAATTTGCTCGTGTTCCATCTGAATTACTGCAGTGCAAACAGCAACCACCAGGGGGCAGAAGACTAGTATCAGTTTAAATACAGCAGCGGTTTCACCATAAAGTCATGCAATAGGTCTCATACGATAGATTAGGTGTTAGCATGGCTGAAGTCTAAAGAAGCCTTTCATCCTGCCTGCCTGGTCCATTCAGCACGGAGGTGGCCACGTGATGGTCTGGGCATGCTACCATTACTTGGTGTTGTTTGGTTTCAGGCTTGAGCTCGTCTGGATTCAGTCTGGACCTGGACTGCTGTGCAGCCTGCTTTCACCCCCCTCTCTCCATCCTGGTTTAATATCCCATCGTTGTCATGACATCCTGTAATGCTGAGGAGCAGATGGCTGTCACATCAGAATTAATCACTTCATCTGGATGGAACAACGATCAGCAGGAACCAACACATCGTGTCACGCAGCAGTAAAACAGCAGGACCTGCTGGACCCTGCAGGCGTTCCTTTCCCCCCAGTCCTCCCAGTCTTCCTACAACATGATGCTGGGATCTGCCCACTCAGTCTGTCTCAGGCAGGAAGTCGGTGTAATTACCGGGAGCCGAAGGAGGGAGATCAGTTATGACTCATAACTGGATGACGTATGTTGCACCAGCTTTCATGCTGACAGGGATCTCGTTTACAGCTCAGACTAGAACAGAGGCAACGTTTTCTGATAGGCTGGGAGTCTCCTGGGTCTTTAACGTTGCTGCTGGTTTCATGTCCAGTTCCTCCTTCCTCGTTTGTACATGGACACATGGTGAAAAAAACATCTCATAAATGCCCAGTTCCTAAAGAGTTCTGACACTGTGTTAATTAAAACAGAAAACAATGATCTATAAATCTCATCAAAACATATTTTATTCCCAGTAGAAGATAAACATCATGTCAGAAGAAACGGAGACGTTTCACCATGAGATGAAAATACGAACTGATAGTGAATCTGATGGAAAAAGTTGGAACAGGAGCAACAAAAGGCTGGAAAAGTACCTGGTACAAACCAGAAACACCTGGAGGAGCATTTAACAACTAACCAGGTTACCTGGCAACAGGTCAGTAACATGACTGGTATAAAAGGAGCATTTCAGAGAGGCAGAGTCTCTCAGATGGAAAGATGGACAGAGCTTCACCAATCTGAGACAAACTGGATTTAAAACTGGAACAATTTCAGAAAAATGTTCCTCAGACTTTGAAGATCCTCCATCTACAGTGTACAGATTTAGAGAATCAGGAGGAATCTCTGTGCGTCAGGGATGCTGGTGATCTTGGGTCCTCAGGCAGCACTGCATCAAAGCAGACATGATTCTCTACTGGAAACCACTGCATGGACTCAGGAAGACTTCCAGAAACCACTGTCTGTGAACACAGTTCACCCTGAAACCCACAAATGCAGGTTAAAGCTCCATCATGCAGAGAAGAAGCCAGATGTGAACAGGATCCAGAACCAGCTTCTTCCGTCTTCTCTGGACCAAAGTTCATTTAAAATGGTCTGAGGCAAAGTGGAAACCTGGATGAAGATGTGAAGTAGTTTGTGGAAAGCATGGACGGCGTGTCCTGCAGACTAAAGAGGAGAGGGAGCATCCAGCTTGTTATCAGTGGACAGGTGAAAAGCTGCATCTCTGATGGGATGGGGCTGCATTAGTGCCTATGGCGTGGGCAGCTTCCACATCTGTGAAGCTCCATCAATGCTGAAAGGTACATGGAGGTTTTAGAGCAACATCTGCTCCCATCCAGACAACGTCTCTTTCAGGGAAGGCCTTGCAGATTTCAGCAAGACGATGCTGAACCACATCCTGCATCCATCACAGCAGCATGGCTTCACAGGAGAAGAGTCCAGCTGCTGAACTGGCCTACCTGCAGTCCAGACCTTTCACCAGTACACAACATCTGGAGCATCATGGAAGCAGGAATCCAGCAACCAAGGTCCAGGACTGTAGAGCAGCTAGAATCCTGCATCAGTCCGGGTTCCAACAGCTGATATGTTTTTATGTTCTACTGGAATAAAATGTGGGTTGATGAGATCTGTCAATAGATGAATTCTGTTTTCATTTAAATCTAACATTGTTGGATTTGAGTTGTGTTATCCAGTATAGTCTATATGGTCATCAGACATCTAAAGACACCTTTTATCTGCATTTCCATCCTGACTGCTGCTCCTTTCTGGCCCATCTACCTCCAGTAGATAAATTCTCATGGTCTGTTTTTCTTTGCATGATTTTACAACTAGACAGGACAGCAGCGTCCTCACCTCGCGCTTTGTTGCATAACAAACAAGAAAATGATTCATGGAGTGGAGCATCAGACCCGGTCACAGCGTTTGCGTCAGTGACGCACCGATTTGGCGCCGATGTAAACAGAAGAAAGATCAACGGAGATGAATGGAGGACGGTTAAAGGGAGGAGAACAGGAAAGCTGCTGCGCACACAGCTCATCATCTGATTAAAAACTCGAGAAATGAACTCTGTGCCGTTTAAAGGAGAATGTTTTTCTTTCAGCTTCATTATTCGACTTTAATACAGAATCCATGACAAGAAAAACTTACACAAACACAATCTAAATATTCATATGCAAACGTTCTTAAAACCTGGACAAAATGTGATGAAGTGGGTCAAACAGAAGCACAAAGTGCTCTAAGCTTTCTTCTGTCAGGAGCAGCAACAGGAAGTCGTGATTTACGCCTCGCAGTTCATTAACGCGCCGCGCATCCACCTGCTTTTCATCACATTTTACCAGCAGAAACGCGGCTTCTCTTACCGTGTCTGGTGGCGGAGCAGGAGGAGGCGGTGAGGAGGAGGAGGCACAGAGCCGACCGGAGCCGCGGAGACCTCATGGTACACACAACAACATCCACCGGAGCGAGGAGGGGAGAACCGCCGCTGCTGCGCCGCCTCTACCAGCTCTCCATGTCTGAAGACAGGCTGCTGCTGGAGGAGGAGGACAGATGGATGGGGAGGGGAGGAGAAGTGGGAGGGCAGAGGAGGGGAGGGCTGCTGGAAACATACAGGCCGCAGGAGGCAAGGAAGGAGGAAACTAAACTTCTCAGAATAAAGGGCGCTCCAAAGATGAAATGTTTATAATAAATAAAAATATTTCATATCTAACCAGATAAACTGGGAATGTTCTCGGTTACTGGCTTATAAAAACATCTAAAAGACTGATGACTGTCAAGAGATGCCAGTTATCCAGGAGGAGAAACAACACAACATTTCCATTAACCTAAATACGACTGCAGCTACTGGATCTAAAACCCAAAAGAAAACGATAATTAAATGGTGAGGGTGCCAGGGTTTGGTATAAAAGCAGCCTCCAACAAAGGTTAGATCTTTTCGAGCAAGACTGGGTAATTGCTTCACCACTTCGTGTTAGACTCCATCTGAGAATCATTTCTCAATATTTTTCAGTGCAAAACAAAAAACAAGCAAACGAATAAAGAACAAACTATAGATTATAATACTGTAAAAAAGGAATCAGGAGTCAGAGGAAATCTCAGTGTGTAAAGGACAGAAACTACTGTTGGAGGATCTTTGAACCTTTAGACAGCACTGCAGGAAAAACTGTTAGTCCACCAAAATACTAGAAATATAAAACATCTATGTGGAGATGCAATTTGTCCAAAAACAGAAACATGTCCCGACGTCATTGATTTGCAGACAGCAATTCTGTAGCAACGTTAGCATCAAGGCACTCTGATCAGCACAAGTCTTTATAATAAACTCTAGGCCAAAAACTGCTGAGTCATGTATCTGTCTCCAGCCTGAGATGCTTGGTCATGGTGTTTTCTTCTACCTTTCTTGAGGACAGGACCATCCATGCTAATATTCCTCTTTGGTTATCTCAGCTGGACCTTACCACCCCCATCCTGGATGACTGACGCATCAAACTCTGGTTGACCTTTTTAGACCAGGAGACCATCTCTGAACATCTCTGTCCACCAGCAGGTTGCTCCGTTACATCATGAGTGACCTGGACGTCTTACTTTGGGATCTTAGAGACTATAATAACATTGTTTCCCCTCCTGAGACAGAAGCTCGAAGCAGAGTCTCTGCATGATGACTTGGCTCACAGGTCCAGCTCACCGAGCCAGAAACTGTCAGGGCTGAGGTGAGATTAGATTACTGCAGCCTCTGCTGCAGCATGGAGGACATTTACACCTTCTGTGCATTAAATCTGCAGCAAGAAACAGAAACTGGAGACGAGGGAAGAACTTAAAGGAGTTTATTATCTAAGAAACAAGTTCCCAAGTGCTGCATCTTCCAGTGACTTGCCTGGCATGGTGGGGTGTCAGATGAAAGAATAAAACAGTTACATTTTTATAAAAAATAGTGACTTTCGTCACAGTTAAAGCTCAGGGCTGTTGTGTTGCATCTGCAGCTCCAACAGAAACAGTGTGGAGTTGACTTGGTGTCAGCTGTTGAGGCTTCTAGTCGACGACCAGCGAGCTCCTCACAGAGGGAAACAACTCAAAGAAACCCTGCAGGAGGAAGCAGACGGCCAGTTAGCATCAGCCTAAACCAAACGCAACCACAGAGAGACTCATGGAAATCACTAAAACCTGCAGGAAGACCTGCACCTGGCAACTGTAAATCATGAACATGAGGGGCTGATTAATTGTGTCTGCTGGTAAAACAACATGTTTGTTACAGGAAGTGTCGAAGTTAACCAGAGTCCAGAGGAGAGCTCCTGCTTGCTGCCTTCTTCCTGTTTTTTAGGACCTGTGACTGCAGCCAACCAGACTTCTGCAGCATTAGTCAGCAAAACTGTGTATAATCAGACCTATGAAGGATTTGAGGATCAGTTAGAGGGAGTTCTGACTGTAGCAGCAGCAGACTCCGTATTGTAATAGTCCAGGGGACAGACAATACCAATCCAGGATTCTGTATTTGCACATTTCTCATATCAATTAATACATTAGTTAACTGAGAGAAGTAGTCTGTCATATTTTCATCCATCAAAGAACATGCAGGAGAAGACCCTAAAGAGAAAGGTATAAAAAGTGTGTGGAACAGTACCTGATTCATTAGGAAGGTGGGAAATTAGAACCTGCCTGTTTTAACACTGTGGGAAGAATCAACTGTTCTTTATTTTTAAGGTTTTCTCCAACACAACCCAACAGCTACAGGCAGGAGCTACGAGGAGACCAAAGCAAATGTAAGTACTGAAAACCACAATGAAGGAAGAACTACAAACCACGTCTGGACAGACTAGAAGAGGAAAAACATGATCATGCAAAAAGAACTTAAAGGAAAATAAAGATCAGCTGATGGATTTCTTGACTAAACGAAGTAAAGATCCACATTTTTAGGTGGATGTTACCTTGAAGAGGCTGGTGCTCTGCAGCACGCTGGAGGTGCAGCACATCTCCCTGATGGAGTGCATGGACAGCTGCGGAGCGCCGACATCCACCACGGGGACGCCGAGGCGGGCGGCCAGGATGGGCCCGATGGTGGTCCCACACGGGCTGTCGTTCCGGACCATCACGTCCTGCAGGACCAGAACACATCTTCATTCTCCAGCTTTTCTGTCTGAAAGGTCCACGTTTACAGCTCCCCGCCGGACTTACAGCAATGTTCTGTCACATTAGTTCACACTGTTCCATCAGATAAACGATTACATAAAAATACCCAGCTCACTCAACACAAGACCAGTTTAGACCAGTTCCTTCAAACGTCCTGCACACGGACAGAAAGACCCACTCCTATTACTGCTAAGCCAATCATGAGGCAGCGTGTGTCAGGTTCCCCGTGATTGGCCAATTCAGCAGCCAGCTGACTGAGATCTAAAAACACAACGTGGACAAGGTCCAGATGTTCCTCCAGTCCGACCCACACAGCCGCCTACTGGGACCAGCAGGTTACGATGCTAACCGTGAGCTAGTGTAAAAAGATTCTCAGATTCTTAGATTGAGTATCGGTATTTAAATGCCACTTTGGCATCTGCTGGTTCAGGAAAACACAGCCCCCTCAACCCATTATAAACTGGCACTGCAGTGGGCAGCCCCGCCCCTACAACTGAGCAACTTGTCGCTAAAATTAGCCAGTTTTTAGACCTCTGTAGCGACTCTTTACTCTTTAGCAATAAATTTAGCAACTTCTTCTAGCGCAGGCTCCTCCCCTGCCCGGAAGAGCTAAGAGGCGGGTCCTCGCTGGCCCCGCCCCGGCGTACAGTGGGAGATTAGTGCCAGACTGTAGACCAAAACATCTAAAAGATGACCGCTTTAAATGTTTTTAATTCATCTAGTTTTAACAATAATCCACGTTGTTCTATAGTTTACTCCATCTGGTGGGCTGCATGTAGCGTGGGGGGCGGTGGACGTAAATCACCCCCGTGGCTTTACAAGCGGACTGCTGGCTTGTACAGGATGTCCAGATTCAGGGTCTCAGCACCTAGAAGTTCGCCTGCACCTCCGAAGCCACAATCAACCCGCACTTCGTCTGGCCTGTAGGAAGGCTGCTGGTGGTGCAACCGACGCAGCTTTTCTCCCAGAATTCATTGCACACAAGACGGTGGCGAATGAGCTCCGAAGGGTACATCGTTTTATTTTTTAAACTAGCCGTTTGTAGAAAGGTAGAAACCAAGCACATTAAAAACATGTTAAATGGTGGCATTAAAATCCTGTAATAGAATAGAATAGAAATACTTTATTAATCCCTTCAGAGAGCCTTCAGGGAAATTTGGGTAAATATGTGATATTCGTGGATTTTTAAGGGTTAATGACGAATTTACTGGCTAGAAAACAACAGAATGTTTTTTTTTACATTTTTACCCGGTCACTGTTAACAGTCACTAAAGTGTCCTGATAAGCAGGAATTTCAGAGCTTTAACCCTTCTGGGTAATCAGGGATTTGTGTGTTTTTTTTGTTGTGTTGCTCTAAATGTATGATTTTTTGTAAGAAATAGTTTCTTTTGAAGAACTTTGATATTCAGAGGTCACTGGGGACAAATTACTATCCTTCTGGGCAGTCGGAGGACAAAATAGACAAAAACTGCCATTAAAAGATTATTAAACGAATAAGCAAGTCTTTTTGGAACAATCTTTGTATTTGTTGGTGTTTTCAATGTTATTTTGTTATTTTATGTATTGATTGTGGATTAAAAATGTTGCAAAGTGCAAATGAAATGTTCTATTTGAGAAATTTGATGCTGGTTTAAAAAGTGTTTCATAAGGAGAATTATTAGAGTTTTTTAACGGTTTTACCTTTGACAAATGACGTCTTTCAAGCATTGGCCTATGATGGGAAAATGGCACAACATCATGATGAACAGTCCAAATGACAAATTTTACCATTTTCTTTCAAATAAAACCACGACATTAGCGAATGCATGGTTATATTGTGTTGTGGTTGAGATATTTAAAAAGTGTGGTATTAATGGAAGTCAATAGGAATTTGTAATCCAATGAGATAGTACATCATTAATCTATGCTCAAAAATCTAAAAATGCAGCTAAATCAGTTTTATTCATTTTTAGTATATCTAAGACTGATCTTAAAATTAAATCCTCAACCACCTAAAATCTATTATATATGAAAAAAACTGCAACTTTTCTGCTTTTAGTTTTATGAGAACAATGACTGTGTTGGAAAACTGGCATTTAAAGGGTTAAAAAATATTTAAATTATTTCATACTGGATATTTTTGGTAAGGGCTGAAGATGATTAAAACATCTGAGCCAAAAAAAAGTGGTAAAAAATATCATTTTTTAATAGCAGTTTTTGGAAGGGGACTTTTTTTTGTCCTGCGATGACCCGAAAGGAAAGAAAACTAGTGTTAAAAAGGGTTAAGTGATTCATCGTCCTACGTCTTGCTATGGGAAACACTCGTTGGCTAGGGAGGCCGTCCCATTTCACGAATGGTAAGCGGACTTCGAAGTGTGTAGCCTACTAGGACACTCCAAAGCCTACGTGGAACACTTCGACATCTACGTAGGACACTCTGAAGCCTACGAAGGACACTCCTCCTCTTTTCTCTGTCTCTTCATGCAGGAATGTGATAAAGATCTTTCCCTGCTAAAAAGAAGATTTAATGTGACGGTGATCCATCATCACGTCGGCTCAACATTATATCTAATATTTAATACTGATTTCATGGTTAGGGGTTAACGTGTGTCCCTGGGTTTTTCCTTCTTCGGCGTCTAAACCCGCCTCCACTGCTGAGTAAACACTTCACCGCCACCACGCAGACATGTGGTACCTGCAGCGGCACGCCAACCCGGCTGGCCACCTCCCTGATGACGGAGGCGGTGACGGCTGTGGTGGCATAGCGCTGGTTACTGTTGAACTTGATCACTGGACCCTGAAGATGGAGGAAAAAAAAGTGAAGTTCATGACATTCCCGGTCCTTCTGCTTCATCTCTGGGATTATTAAACACCCTGACCTGGTGGAAAGCTGGGCGGTGGTTCTCTTCATGCTTCTCCCTGAGAGGAAAACATCATCAAACTTTAAATTTAATAAATAAAAGACTAAAAGTGACAGAAAGGAGGAAGTGAAATGTCATAGTTGTCATAGGTTAAGATCAGCGAGTCCAGGTGTGGTGGACAGGTTCTTGAGGGCTGGAAAGGTTCTGGTGTTTATGCTGGTTTTGGTTGTTCCAGCTGGTAAAATCTCTCAAACTGATGAAGATCATTCAGGGTTCTTTGCTATGTCAGAGTCCACAAGTTGCCTCCTGGGGCATGAATGTGTGTTAATGGGTGAATGTGACACGAGTGTGAAGCGCTTTAAGTAGCCAACATGACTGGAAGAGCGGCAGATAAGGACCATCCATTCACCACGTCACCATGTCTGCTTTCACTTTTTAAATCAGAAATAACTTCAGTCCTGCTCAGAAAAAAATCCATTTCTAGGACTTTAACCCTTTAAAACTGCAGCTCCTCCTCCTGAACTACACCTCCTGATCTACGACTCCTCCTTCCAATCTATGGCTCCTCCTCCTGAACTACACCTCCTCCTGAGCTACGCCGCCTCCTCCTCCTCCTCCCTATCTACGGCTCCTCCTCCTCCTGAACTACACCTCCTCCTGAGCTACGCCTCCTCCTTCTGATCTACGCCTCCTCCCTATCTATGGCGGCTCCTCCTGAGCTACGCCACCTCCTCCTCCTCCATCCTATCTACGGCTCCTCCTCCTCCTGAACTACACCTTCTCCTGATCTACGCCTCCTCCTTCTGATCTACGCCTCCTCCCTATCTATGGCGGCTCCTCCTGAGCTATGCCTCCTCCTCCTGGATGCTGCGGTAGAGGGGTAATAAAGTGGCTTTGGGTGGGGACGTGGATGAAAGCGTGTTATTGGAGGACGCCTCTGCAGCAGGCCTGCAGGGCGTGGTGATGTTGGTACTGACTGGTAGTTGGGGTGAACGGCGTGCGCCATGTCAGCGCTGATCATGAAGGAGAGCGGCGCCGCCTGCTGAAAGGCGGTGAGGTTGGAGGAGGAGGCGGCGAGCCGGCTGAGGATGAGCTCCGTCAGGTTGGACTGAGCCCCCTGAGCACTCTCTGACCCCACCTGCAGGAAAACACAAGTTTCCAGACATGACGAGGAAGCATTTAAACGTCACTGACAAACGGGACAAAACCTGCAGATATTCCGTTTATATGGACATAAAATGGAGAAAAAGCTAGAATCAGACTGAGCTTATTTACATGGACGGATATTCAGTGGATGTGGATAAAGTTAGTATGCAGGTCTAAGACAGGGAGCCATCTCTGTCCATCAGAGACGGGTGACGCACCCACCTCTTCGTTGTCATACAGCGTGATCATCCGGATGTTGGGGTCTTTGTCCAGCGAGTCTCCGGAGCAGGACTCCACCAGCCCCTGAGACAGGAGGTGATAAATAGAGCTAAGAATGGAGAAGCCCTGGGAGAAAGCAGTAAGAGGAGGGCCTCACATGCTGGCTGCTTCGCTGAGATAAACAAGACATTCTTGGTCTTCTAGACCCAGAAACTTCAGCGAAGTCCATGTCATCAAATGACAAACATAAAATGAAAGTAAACCTGATCCGAGACGTTTGTTCGGAGTGGCTGAAACCTGCGGGAAGTCCGACTTTAAGGAAAATCTGTTCTGAATGTGGATCAGAAAACATCTTCAGCACAGCCAGTTATTTATAGCAGCTTCTCTCCTCCAGTTAAAGAAAACATGGATGCTTCCAAATGATGCCCTCTTTATAAAATACTACTTAATCAGCTGGTGATGAGAAATAAAAACTAAAAATACTTTAATATTCCCCAAGTGGAAATTATTATCTGTTTTGTTGGTCATATCTTTATTTTGTTATGTAATTTTTTATTCGTGTTACGGGTTATTTTCATTTTTCAATTAAATTAAATATCTTGTATAAAGTATATGTGACATTTTCTATATTTGAATTTGTATTTCTTTAAATTAAAATAAATAAAATAATCTGTTACTTGATCTTATTTATTTAATTAAATAGATTATTCAATTATTTATTAATTCAATGCTATTAAATGAAATATTTTATATAAAGTAAGTTATATTATGTCATTTGTTATATCCTAGTATTCTTAAACATTTTTTATTATTTTAAAATTAATACAATATTGGATTTTTTTCCATTTATTCAAAAATTACATAATTTAAATGAAATATTTTAACTATGTTAGATTATTTTATATATTTTTCTTTATTTATTCTTTTTTAAATAGAATCAAATCTAAATACAATCTAATTAAATAATTTAATGTTAGTTTATTTAGTTTTTCCATCTTTGTTTTCAGCCCTTTTGTCTACTGAAGTCTGAAATATTTCTAAAACTCTACTGAAAAATCTTCCTCAGCCCCAGAAGATGACTCTGGAATAAAAACCTTCTGAAAGGTTCAGTTTTTTTACTGCTCAGGTCCTCGGCATCATGCGAGCGAGGACGAAGTCTGACCTTCAGGGCGCAGTAGCAGCTGTGCAGGTTGTCCAGACGAGGCGAGTAGATGAACTCCTCGTACACGCCCCCCAACGCCTGGAGGAGGACACGACAGGAGACACAAATTAAGCTAAACTCTTATTCCCAGCTCAGATCCACCAGAGAAAAACATTTAAAACTTCTAATATCCAAAATGAGACCTTTCAGCATAAACTTGTGACCAGTTTCTACTAGACTCGTGTGCGAGGGCTACTGGCGACGGGTTTCTGGACTCACCGCCGGCTGCGTGTCAGCCAGACACAGCTCAAAGTCCAGCAGGTCTTCAGGCTGGGCCTCCAGCTCTGAGCACAGCGCCCTCACCAGCACCGGCTGGTGCTTCTCTGCCTGATGAGGAGGCAACTTTCAGTCAGCTTCCATCTTTGACCTCACATCTTCTGTTGATTTTTATCAAATGTGATTCTCTGTTTTTACCGTGTTGGCGCCGCAGGAGGTGTCTCCAGAGGAGGCCAATCCCGTCTCCAGCTCCTCCTGGACCACGGTGGCAATGATGGGTACGCTAACACGGAAACACGCATTAAACACGTTCCACGGAAACAATGATGGTGTGAAAGTCTGACTTACAGGTGGTTCTCCTTGTTGGGGCCGAAGGAGTCGTTGATGTCTCTCTGCAGGTGGATGGCCAGATGGGGGATCCGGAGCAGAGGTCTGGGGACGTGGACCAGCTTGTGGACGAGCCGGCCTCCACTCTGAAGGCAGAAAGTGTTGCTTGGGTGTGAGAATTTTCATATCAGACTGATTATTCTTTGGAGCATAACTTTAAACTGCTGTCATGGCTAAATCACAGAATGACACAGAACGGGATAAATTAGAGGGAAATAAATCCCCGTTCGCAGAATAATGAAGTTTTGACTGAAGAATGTTCAGAAATCAGGATTTAGTGGCGTGCTCTCCTCCAGTGTTTGACTGGAGGTGGAGCTGGACATCATGTGATGTCCGTCCGGACCTAGCTTCTCCTGGCTGGGCCACAGAGCGGGGTCCTGCTGGGAAGACTAACCCGGGTGGCATAAGGAGGAAAATGGTTGTATGTAGCTTCATATCTGTATTCTTCCTTGTCACCACTGCTTCCTATCCAACAGTTGGTGAGACTCTAGCTGCGTTTCCATTACCCCTGGAATTGATCCAGCCCACTTCCTGTGATGTGATGTTGATTTAGGAAGACACTGTGGAGGCCTCTTTGATTCCAGGGAAAGGATGTCCAAGAGTTAAACCCTGGTCAAAAACATTTCTCCCATATTTATATAATCCTACAAGCATTTGTAAACAAACCCCACCCACACCAGTTCACATCTTCTTCTCTTGTTTTTGGTTCTGTGGCAGTGTTACCTTGACCATCACACGACCAGCAATGGTCAGGTCTCGGTCGAACCAGGTGTTCCAGATGCCGCCGCCGTAGCACTCCACCCCCACCTGCAGACAGCCCTGCTTCGTCCTTTTAGACCTTGGCTTCACCTGAAAACAAAAAGTTACCCGACAACGTTTACAGCCAACATCTGAAAATGAACACCTGCTAAAGGGTCTTCCACGGTTAATATATAATATATAATATAAGATAAATCTCTCTGACATTCAGGTCCTAGCCCTGACTGAAACCTGGATCCGTCCAGAAAACACAGCTACACCAGCTGCCCTTTCTGTCAATGCAGAATTTAGCCAAACACCTCGCTCAGCTGGACGAGGAGGTGGAACAGGCTTTCTTATTTCTAAAAAGTGGAACTTAACTTCTGTCCGTCCTATGGCTAACTGCTCATCACCTGAGTATCACGCAGTAAAGGTCTCTACACCCATCACTGCATACATTCTGGTCATCTACCGCCTCCGGGTGGCAGTATAGCTGAGTTTGTCTCTGAAATGGACATGATTCTCTCTGACATTCCTGATGATGGCACACCACTAATTGTCATGGGAGACATGAACATTCACATTGACAAACCACAGGCAACTGACTTTCTGGCTCTTATCTACTCTTTCAATCTCAAACTGGTACAGACTCCTCCAACACACAAAGCTGGCAATACTCTTGACTTGGTACTGACCAGAAACTGCTCCACAGCCGACCTGTCTGTCACCCCGCTGCACCTCTCTGACCACTTCCTGGTTAAATTCTCTGCCTTCCTTCCTCATGTCAATCAAGCGGCTCCAAAAATGGTGTCCTACCGCAGAAACTTGAGATCCCTCAGACCTACACAGCTGTCTGATGAGGTTTACTCTGCCCTCCCTTCCCACTCAGACTTCTCCTTACTGTCTGTTAATGAGGCTACAGAAACACTCTGCTCCTCTCTCGCCTCCTCTCTGGACAAACTCTGTCCTCTGGTGTCAAAACCAGCCAGACAAAACCCTCCCAGTCCATGGCTCACAGAGGCTCTAAGGGATCACAGAGCCGGACTCAGGGCGGCTGAAAGAAAGTGGCGCAAATCAAAAGAGCACACTGACTTGTCTGAGTAGCAGCAAAAACTTGTAACTTTCACATCCAGCCTAAAGGCAGCCAAGATAGCCTTTTATCAGAACAAGATCCGCAATGCTCCCAACACACGACTACTGTTCATGGTGTTTAACTCTCTTCTATCTCCACCACCTGCTCAGCCTCCCACTGTGCTGACTGCAGAAATGTTTGCTTCCTACTTCACTGAAAAGGTTGCTACCATCAGTAACCAATTCACTGAGCCGGACCAACTTAGCCTTACCAAACCAGCTACTGGTGCCTCACTCTGCTCCTTCTGTTCTCTAAATGAGGACGAAGTCTCTAAACTTCTAGTCAGCTCAAAACCCACAACCTGTCCTCTTGATCCTGTTCCCTCTGACATCCTGCAGAGCATTTTACCTACAATCAAACCTGCAGTAACCCATATTATCACCTCCTCTCTTAAATCCGGTGTCTTTCCTTCTGCCTTCAAGCAAGCTCGGGTTACCCGCTGCTGAAGAAACCCACACTCAACCCAGCTCAGGTTGAAAACTACCGGCCGGTCTCACTGCTTCCATTCATGTCTAAATTACTAGAGCGTGCTGTCTTCAGTCAGGTCTCACAGTTCCTCCAAGACAACAACCTGTTAGATCCATATCAATCTGGATATAGGCAAGGTCACTCTACTGAAACTGCTCTCCTGTCAGTTACTGATTCCCTACGGGTTGCCAGATCCACTGGTCAATCCTCAGTCCTTATATTGCTGGACCTGTCGGCTGCCTTTGACACTGTCAACCATCATATACTGTTCTCCAAACTCTTAGAGCTTGGCATCTCAGGATCTGTCCTCTCGTGGTTTACATCCTACCTCACAGGGAGATCATTCAAAGTATCTTGGCGAGGGGGCGTGTCCAGATCACATGGGCTGACAACAGGGGTGCCTCAGGGCTCGGTGCTCGGCCCTCTTCTCTTTTCCCTATACACCTCCTCACTCGGTGCAGTCATTAGCTCTCATGGTTTCTCCTACCACTGCTATGCAGATGACACTCAGCTTTTCCTTTCTTTCCCACCTGACGACACAACCGTCTCAATGCGAATATCAGCATGCCTTGCTGATATCTCTGCATGGATGAAGGATCGCCACCTTCAGCTAAATCTGTCCAAGACTGAGCTTATTGTCTTCCCAGCCAGTCCTTCTTTACCACCACAGATAAGTGTGCAGCTTGACTCAATCACACAACTCCTTACTGGCTGGCCTGCCTGCATGCTCAGTTAAACCTCTGCAGATGATCCAGAACGCAGCAGCACGTCTGGTCTTCAACCAGCCCAAAAGAGATCATGTCACTCCACTGCTAATTGCTCTTCACTGGCTTCCAGTTGCAGCACGCATCAAATTCAAAGCTCTGCTTCTGGCTTACAAAACAATAACCCAAACGGCTCCGGGCTACCTTCACTCCTTAATCCAGAGCTACACTCCCTCTCGAAACTTACGCTCTACCAGTGAAAGACGCCTAGTGCTCCCACCACAACGTGGCGCAAAATCAGTAGCTAGACTCTTCTCCTCTGTTGTTCCCCGGTGGTGGAACGATCTACCAAACTCCGTCCGATCCGCAGAGTCCGTATCCACTTTTAAGACCAAGCTAAAGACTCAGTTGTTTAAGGAGCATTTCCACATTTAGCTTAACTAAATGAGTCAGAAAGATTTGTCCAGCTTTTTGGCTCAACCAAGTACTGAAGAAGCTGTGTGCACTTATGCCCAAGATGATATTGTGTGATGAAATCATGCACTTATGACCTAGTTGATATTGTGTGATGAAATCGTGATCCTGTATTTAAATAAAATGACTTAAAAAAAAAAAAAAAAAAAATTATATGCACTGCACTAGCACTACACGACAGCACCTGGGTCCAACTGGACTCAAAAGCGGTCTGACTATCACTTAATGATGACGTCCCATCTTGTTTGAATTCATGCTTGTGTTGTTCTTCCTCTCAAATGTAAGTCGCTTTGGATAAAAGCGTCTGCTAAATGACTGTAGAATAGAATAGAATAGAATATGAGGACAAACTTGGTGCCACTAACAGCAGAAATCAGACCTCCGAGACTTGTCCAGACATGTCAAATAACGAGTTTTTCTAAATGTGATTAGGACAGAAAAACACTGAAACAGGATCTTTGTTTGGCAGCGTAGATTCACTCTCCAGAAGCTCAGACATGAAAATAAAAACCACTCATGGTGCAACTGGCTGCTCAGAGGATGTCAGATTAAAAGCAGCAGCCTGTGATTGACAGGTGGAGGTGGGCGGGCTCTCACCCTGAGGCAGGGGCTGTCTGTGTGGGCCCCGATCATGGAGAAGCCATTTCCTGGCAGGTAGCATCCGCCCACGGCGAAGGCAATGAGGCTGGAGAAGTTCCTGGTCACAAAGTACTGCAGAGAGGAGGATTATATGAAGACCAGAACCTTGGATAAACCCACCTGGACCTCTAACCCCGACCCACCTTGCGGGTTGGCTTGATGTCCCACTGCTCTGTCTCCTTCAACTCGATAAATCCAGCCTCCAACAGACGCCGCCTGCATTCATCAACCACTGCAGAAGAAGAAGAGTTTCTGGCTAACCCTGTGTGACACCGGACACGGCTCTGCTCTGACAGCTGGACCTGGGATGACTCCACGGTGCAGAGAAGTCACCAGGCTGACGGCACGCGTTAGCTTTTTTTACTACACAACATGTTAGCTTTAGCATCATCTCTATAATCTGTTTCTATGGTTACTAAGACCCGCCACAGCTGGAAAAGTCCGATTTTAAACTGGCCTCAGGATTGGGTCTGTGATGTGGTTCTGTGGACTTCATTGGATTGTGATCTCCAACTCTCACTGAAGCGATTCACAGCCGAGTGTGAGAAAAGAGATGGAGAAGTTCACGTATCTCGGGGTCTTGTTCAGGAGTGAGGGAAGGATGGAGGGAGATGGACAGGCGGATCGGTGCGGCGTCTGCAGTGATGTGGACTCTGCATCGGTCTGTCGTGGTGAAGAAGGAGCTGAACCAAAAGGCAAAGCTCTGGATTTACTGATCGATCTACGTTCCTACCCTCACCTATGGTCACGAGCTGTGGGTAGAGACCGAAAGAACAAGATCGCGAATACAAGCGGCTTTCCCCCATCATTTTATAACCATTTCTTAGTGATGAAGTAATTTTACTTCAGCAGCAAAAAGGGTTTAAAAACAACTGGAAGGCCAGAAAAAATCCTAGAAAGCTGCTTTAAATGAGCAGATTTGTGGCCAGAATTCCTTCCTACATGAGATGAGATCATTTACAGATTTGAGGCTTTATTTCGTTGGACAAAGGTCAGAAAACAACGATAAGAGCTGCTGAGATGAAGCAGCCGCTGACCTGCGCTGACACGTGCACCTTTTTAACGCCTCGCGCACACAGGCTCCTCAGCTTACCTCAGGGGTTAAAATCAGCTGTTTGTGTTACTGCGAAAATACTCCGAACATGTAAAAAATGTGGCAGAAATCTACTTTTCCATTCTTTTAACATCTTAAATCTCTAACAGAGGAAACCAACTTTTAGGTGAACTGGGCTAAACAAAGAGCTCATTATTCTTATTATTCCGGTTACAGGTAGAGTTAAAGCAGCATCAACCAGAGAGGAAGAGTAACAGCATCTCATACTGCAGTATAAACATATCTGAACATCATCGTTTCGGCATGTGTTCTAGTTCATGGTTTTTAATAAGTTACCGGGTAATAACCACAGATTTGTCTATTACCGTGATAAGGAGACACTCCTCTGTTGACAAACTGCAGAAACTCTTTGGCTGCAGACTGAACGGCCTCTTTGGAGCTCTTCATGATCGAAGACTGAAGAGAAAACATGAAAAAGAAAAAAGAGAGAAGAATGTCTGAAAACCAGCTCAGTTACGCCACAGCTAGCAGTAATCAGCTTCTTGCTGCAAGCTCCGATTACAAACATTTTACAACTTTACAACAAATTAAAATATCTAGCAGGCTAAATAAAACCGCAACAAACTAAGATGCAACCGAACCTTCAGAAACACAAAGAACCGCCTACAAACAGCTTTAGTCTGATAATGGAAGCACGGGACAATGATAACCCTCTGCTAGCTAACCTGAACGGAAAAACTCTCCGTCTCTTCTTCTGCGCTCCTTTTTCTCTGCTGACCAAAGTCAAGGCAGCTCAGAGTCAACCGCTCCACTTAACACACCAACAGCAATCATGTTTATGGCCCTTACCTGCATTAAATGCACTTTCCAAAGTCTGAACTCCGGCGCAGTGAGGCAAGGAAAAGAAAGCCAGAGATAAACTGGAAGCAGTAGAATAAACAGCAGCTACTGATTGTAAAACGTGACGCTAGCGACACCCCGCGGACAGGAGGTGTAATAACATCACACATTTCACTTCAGCATTAGCTTGCAAGTAAAACGAGCGATAAGCCTGAAGAAAACTAGTCAGAAGAAACTACTATACTCCCCCCAATTTTCCATTCAAAATCAGCTTTACTCACCGAGATAAAAAAAAAATTTGTATTCACAATTGAAATATATATATATATATATATATATATATATATATATATATATATATATATATATATATATATATATATATATATATATATATATATATATATATGTCTAGAAAGCTCTGAATGGTTTAGGACCAACACACATCAGAGACCTTTTGACCCAGTATGAACCTACCAGAACCCTCAGGTCATCTGGATCCAGGTTCTTATCAGTTCCAGAGTCAGAACCAGACATGGAGAAGCTGCATTCAGCTTCTGTGCTCCACATGTCTGGAACAAACTCCCAGAAAGCCTCAGATCAGCTGAAACACTCAGTTTATTTAGATCCAGGTTAAAAACCCACCTGTTCTCTGCTGCATGGACTAGTTTTTATTTAGAAGTCAGGGACCTAGTCAACATCTGGGATTTATGAAAACCAAACTTAACAGAAAAATGTTCCTACCTCTACGGCAACTCTGACCCAGGCGTACATATAATCTGGGAAAACGGGAAACGGTGACACCAACGGTCCAGAATAAAATCAAGGAAATGATGTGAAATGTGAGACATTTGTACACAATCCACTATTACCTTTCACACCACATGTTAGATATTAAAGCTGTTTGTAGAAATAAACACACATTCCATATTAATCCTCCTTAGAGCCACGCTCGGGGAAACCAGGATTTCAGGAAAAAGGGAGATGATATTATTAAGAACCTCAACCACTAAAACATGTTCTGTCATTGTGAAACAAAACTTCATGTTATAAAACCCATCCAGATAAATAAGGAGCCAGTCTGCTGCCAGTATGTAGCAGCCAGTGTGGAAAGTAGTGTAATACTCAGTAATTTAGAGGAATCCCTTCTGAAGGTTAATATACCAGGAGCAGAGAACACAAGGAGATCATAGAAATAATCAACACTTTATTATTTGCACGCATATATAAAAACAGCTTGCGCTAGCCCGGCGAGCCTACAGTATTACAGAGAGGAGACGCACTGTTTCCAAACACACACCTAGCCTGCGTTAGGGTACACCGCAAGCCACTCAGTGTCACACCACCCTCTATAAACGAGGCACTGCACCACACATTAAGTGCACATCAATCTGCCACTCAGGATTCTACCCCCAAACCGGAAGAATCAAACACCTGTGAGGAGGAGGCAAGCTACGCGCACCTCGGGCCCAGCGCGCCCCAATCCAACACTGCTTCCCACACCGTGGGCGAAGCGGCTGTGTATTTAAAACTAATAAGACCCCACCCTCCCACACATACACACATACATCTGATAACAAATAAGAATAAACAAAACACTTAACTCTCCCGGGTTGCGAGACCCTCCCCCGGGGTCTGAGCTTAGCGCTGGTCCGGCTCAACAGATATAACAATTCCCCGGGATGCCGGTCCAGCCCTGCGAGACGCCTCCACTGACTGCAGGAGGGGTCCTCCTTCCGCTGGAGAGTGGCAAAGTCGCGCTCCTAAGTTTCCCCTCTCTAACCCACCTTAGCCTGCCTATCGGCGGTTCTAACCCGCTAGCCCCTCTAGCTATCTTCGCCGCCGGCAGCCCTACCTGGCTGCGATCGGCACCCTCCCAAACAGTCCAAGTCCGTGAACGCTTACGGTTTGCCTGGCGGGGTTTCCCCTTTGACACACGCCAAGCTCCACTCTCTAGAACAACCTGGCCACACAAACACAGTTCCTTTTCATACCTCTCACCACTCCCCTCCATCACAGGTGATCCCACTCCAGTAATCAGGGCACGTCACCATGCCCACTCACTACACTCCTCCCTCCCTTCAACGTGACTCGTCCCAGAGTCATAACACATAGTCCCTAGACCACACTGGTGGTCGCCTTTGTCGCTGTGGTCGTTGTTCTTGAGGCAGCCGCTGATGCTGTAGCTGTGAACCCTGCTGGTGGTCCTCGCTCTGTTCATTGTCACTGTCCCCCTGGATTACCTCCTCAGACTGACCACCCACCAGCAGGCTGCCCTCATCTGGCGTGTCGTCCTGATCGTGGCCTTGCCGGTTTGCTGACTCCATTGTCTGTTGAGCATCCGCATCGGGGTTCACCAAAAGATCCTGCGGCCTGCGTGCCGGCTGCCTGTCCTTTCTCCCCTCCGCCAATGCAACTGAGCCAGGGACATGCCAAGGGACCCAGCTGGTACTACGTCTCTCCTCCATCCTTGGATTTTCCGACTCTGGTACCGGGGACTCTGGTACAGGGGAAAGACAAGGTTTGAGACGGTTGTAATGAACAGTAATTTCTGCTCCCCCTGCCACTGGCGCCAGCCTATACAACACATCTGTAATCCTCTCTAGCACTTTAAAAGGACCCTTATATCGCTTCTGCAACTTAGGGCACACACCCCTACACCTGGCCGTAGAACGCACCCAGACCAACTCTCCCTCCGTATAGTACTGCCACTGAGCCTGTACATCATGAGCTTCCTTCTGCCATCCCGAAGCCCGTGCCTGGTGCCTTTTCAGTGCGTCAACCACTGTAGACAATGTCTCCTTCAGTCTCGCCACATATTCTGAAACAGCTGAGAACCCCTCCCCCTCCCCAAGGCCCCACATGACATCCACTGGGAGTACAATCTCCTGTCCAAACACTACCTTATAGGGTGTAAACCCTGTACTGGCATGAACACTACTTCTATATGCCAACATTACATATGGCAGTAGTACATCCCAGTTAGTTTGGTTCTCTTGCACAAACAGGGATAACATGGACAGCAGTGTCCGATTGAACCTTTCCACCATACCATCAGACTGTGGATGGTATGGTGAAGTACGGGTCTTGTGAATATTCAATAACTGACACATCTCCTTAAACAACCCCGACTCAAAGTTCCTGCCTTGGTCTGTGTGAATTGTCCGTGGTGCCCCGAATCGACACACCCAGTGCTCCACTAAGACTTTAGCCACAGTCTGGGCTTCTTGGTTAGGAAGGGAAAAAGCCTCCGTCCATTTGGCAAAGTAGTCCCCAATCACCAAAATATACTTATTATGGTATGGTGTAACTGGTAGGGGATCCAAAATATCCAAGGCCACCCGCTCGAAAGGCCTTGAAGCAGGAGTTATCTGCAAAGGGGCACAAGGCTGCGCCCCTGTTGATTTGCGGGAACCACACTCTAAACACTCTCTGCACCAGCGCCTAACATCCTTAAATCATCCCGGCCAGTAGAAACGATCTTTCACTTTAGCCTGCAGTTTTTGCACCCCTAAATGTCCAGCCGTCACCGAGTTATGAAGCTGCTTCAGCACTTCGGGCACCAGTGCCTCAGGAAGCACCACCTGGACCGACTTGGCTGCATCTGAGCCTGCAGGTGGTACCCGCACTAACCTACCACCCTCCATGCACAACTGGCCCCACACTGGTGCAAATTTCTTCAACTCTTCCGGAGGACCTGAACTATGCCCTTCTGAACTCGTCTTCAGCAAAATAATTTTTTTCAGATCCACATCCTCCTTTTGAGCCTGAGCCAGCTCATCCATTTCTGGTAGGTTCTGCCGCCCATTGGTTGCATTAGGTTGTACAGCACATATGACCTGATTCCCCCCAGGCCCTATCCCCCCAGCCGTTTCTGAACAAGGGGGAGAGGATGGCAGAAAAGCTGGAAGTCGCGATAACGCATCTGCATTAGAATGAACTCGGCCAGGACGATGCACAATCCTATACTGAAAACTAGCTAGCTGTTCTAACCAGCGGGCCAACTGTCCCTCTAACCCCTGAAAATTGTGCAGCCACCTAAGGCAGCTATGATCCGTTCTTAGCACAAATTCCTTACCAAGCAAATAATGCTTAAAATGTTTTGTAAAAGTCACCACACTCAATAATTCCTTTTTTGTGGTAGCGTATCTCCTTTCCTGTTTTGTCAAGGCCCGGCTGGCATAAGCAATCACTCGCTCTTGTCCTGCCTCCTCCTGTGACAATACGGCCCCAATCCCAGCATCACTCGCGTCTGTATCCAATATAAATATTTTATGAGGGTCAGGATATGACAGAATTGGAGCTGACATAAGACTCACTTTAAGTTTTTCGAAGGCTGACTGACATTGCTCCGTCCACTTAAACTGCCTTCCCTTCTCAGTCAACTGGTGCAAGGGTCGAGCAATTTCAGCAAACCCTCTCACAAACCGCCTATAATAAGAGGCCAGCCCCACAAAACTCTTGACCTCGGTCTGATTCTTTGGTGTCGGCCACTGTCGCACTGCCTCCACTTTCTCAGGGTCTGCCTCTACCCCCCCGGCTGAAATTACATGTCCCAAGTACTTCACCTGTGTTGAAAATAAATGACATTTGGCCGGCTTCACCTTAAGATTAGCCTGCCGCAGCTTGGTCAGAACTTCATCCAACCTAGACAGATGCTCATGAAATGTACGCCCAAACACAATTATGTCATCCAAATAGACTAGACATGTGGTCCACTGCAGATCTGCCAACACTAAATCCATCAGCCTCTGAAAAGTACTTGGGCTATTACACAGCCCAAAGCTCAGCACCTTAAACTCAAAGAGACCCTGTCGCGTAATAAAAGCCGTCTTCTGCCTGTCACTAGGATCCACCTCCACCTGCCAATAGCCACTAGCTAAGTCCAGTGTAGAAAACCAACAGGCTTTACTCAAACAGTCAAGAGCATCATCTATGCGGGGAAGAGGATAGGCATCCTTGCGGGTTACATCATTCAGTTTGCGATAATCTACACAGAAACGAAGACTACCATCACGTTTACGCACGAGAACAACTGGCGCTGCCCAGGGGCTATGAGATGGCTGAATGATGTCATTATCCAACATTTGCTCCAGCTGCTCCGACACCTCCTGCTGGAGGTGGAGGGGAATCCTACGAGGGGGCAACTTTACTGGTTTAGCATCCCCAGTGTCAATCTCATGTGCGGTCAGATGGGTCCTACCCAAATCATGATCTCCTGTGCTAAACACTGACAGGTTATGCAAAAGTGAATCCCGGATAGCTGCCCATTCTGGTGCTTTAAAATTTCCCTGATGCAACCCCAACTGTGTTAACAGTGCATCAACTATCCAAGCTACCGGCGTAGCTCTGCCACTCTTTTCTGCCCCCAGATGTTCTGCCTTATTTCCCACTTCAATGTCAGTATGCAACTTCCCTAATCTCATTCCTTCCTTAAGGGTGAGGGGATCCTTAGTCACATTAATCACCCGGACTGGCACAGAGCCCTGTTCTGCAGTACAGACTACTCGAGCCACCATGATGTCACAATGATCGGCCACAGAGTCCATAGGCTCCAACATGCCAACCTGCCCAGGCACAAACACCCCCTCTATTTTGCCAGTAATAATGGCCTCACTACGTGGGGGAATAACCGTGTCAGCTGGGACTAAAACTGTCTTTGGCTTATCCATGTCAGCTGGCACAAAAAGAGGAAGTGACTTGCCCATCATGGCACACTCTTTTTTTCCAAAATCAAGCACTACCCCGTATTTACACAGAAAATCAAATCCAAGGAGAATCTCCTCGGCAGGGATATCAGCCACCAAAAATTCTGCTATTAATGCTAGTGATCCAAACTGACATACTGTCTGCCACTTACCCAGAATTCCCATTCCTCCCCCATTTGCAGCAGAAACATTTCCCTCATAACCAGTCAACTCTGACCCCCCCTTTGTAATAGCCAACCAAATCGACTTTGGAATGACCGACAGTGTTGCACCACTATCTACCAGCAACGAGGTTTCCAATCCCCCCTCTTTTCCTGTAATATATCCTGCAGCACCATGTCTGCTAACGGCGGCCACGGCAGCAAAATTGCAATCAGGGGCAGGCAGTTGGCCTACTGTACCTGCCCCTTCTAGTTTCCCTGCAGATAGGGGCAATCCCGTTTGATATGTCTATTACAACCACACTCCCAACATCCCCCCCTTATCTCCTTAGATTTATTATTGGCACTCTAAGAGGGCCCTGCCCGATTACCAGCAACATTTTCACTTGACCTGGGATTTGCTGTCAACTGGGCAGACTGCAATTGTCTAACAGTCGACTGTAGGCCCCAAACTTCCTGCCTGAGCTCCTCTACCATCCCCACCAACACCCCCATCTGCTCTTCACCACTAGGTTTCACTACTGACACCCCCATTACTCTAGGCTCTGCAGCCAAATGTGTCTGCTCTAAACTTCTCAGCAGTTCCATCTCCGAGGCCAAAATAATTGCATCTTCCAAGGTTTTAGGCGTCGCAGCTCTTAAATTTACCCGGAAGTCTCCTGTCGCAAAATACAGAATAAACTGATCTCTGGCTAACATATCTCGGGTAATCCCATCAACACTGGGGTATGCTCGGGCAGTCAACCTTCTCAGCGCATTTCCAAACTCTCTTGCCGTTTCATTGGGCTGACGACGACGAGATGTAAAACTGGCCCGACACCAGTCATCACTGTCCTGGGGCTCAAAGCATCGCGTCAGGGCTGCTTTTAATAGAGCATAGTTATTTTTAGCTTCCTGGGGCAGACCACTATACATATCCCTGGCTCGCCCAGCCAACAAAAGGGACATAAATTTAACTTTAAGTGCCTCATCCCAGTGATTAACTTCTGCAGCTAAATCAAACTGCTCTGACCAATCAGACCAATCTCGCCCCGTCCCGGTAAAGGTATCCGGCATGAACACGGGGCGTGGCGTATTCACCGCAGCCGGTTGTATATTACCCCCTCCACTAGTAGAGGGGGAATCACTGTCACGGGCCCCATCGGGACGCTGCATTTCCTCTGCTTCTGACATCATCAGGGCACCCTACTGAGTCTGTGGGCTCCAACAATCCCACCGCTGCCACCAGTGTAATACTCAGTAATTTAGAGGAATGCCTTCTGAAGGTTAATATACCAGGAGCAGAGAACACAAGGAGATCATAGAAATAATCAACACCTTATTATTTGCACGCATATATAAAAACAGCTTGCGCTAGCCCGGCGAGCCTACAGTATTACAGAGAGGAGACGCACTGTTTCCAAACACACACCTAGCATGCGTTAGGGTACACCGCAAGCCACTCAGTGTCACACCACCCTCTATAAACGAGGCACTGCACCACACATTAAGTGCACATCAATCTGCCACTCAGGATTCTACCCCCAAACCGGAAGAATCAAACACCTGTGAGGAGGAGGCAAGCTACGCGCACCTCGGGCCCAGCGCGCCCCAATCCAACACTGCTTCCCACACCGTGGGCGAAGCGGCTGTGTATAAGACCCCACCCTCCCACACATACACACATACATCTGATAACAAATAGGAATAAACAAAACACTTAACTTTCCCGGGTTGCGAGACCCTCCCCCGGGGTCTGAGCTTAGCGCTGGTCCGGCTCAACAGATATAACAATTCCCCGGGATGCCGGTCCAGCGCTGCGAGACGCCTCCACTGACTGCAGGAGGGGTCCTCCTTCCGCTGGAGAGTGGCAAAGTCGCGCTCCTAAGTTTTCCCTCTCTAACCCACCTTAGCCTGCCTATTGGCGGTTCTAACCCGCTAGCCCCTCTAGCTATCTTCGCCGCCGGCAGCCCTATCTGGCTGCGATCGGCACCCTCCCAAACAGTCCAAGTCCGTGAACGCTTACGGTTTGCCTGGCGGGGTTTCCCCTTTGACACACGCCAAGCTCCACTCTCCAGAACAACCTGGCCACACACACACAATTCCTTTTCATACCTCTCACCACTCCCCTCCACCACAGGTGATCCCACTCCAGTAATCAGGGCACGTCACCATGCCCACTCACTACAGTAGCTTTGGTCCCTCATTCCAGCAGAGCGGGACCAGACTGGAGGCTGGAGGTCTAGAAGTGATGCTACACTAACAAAACACACAAGAGGAGGATTTCCTTTATTTATTCTTACACAATGATTTTATTATTGTCCCAATTTATGTCCGGATGGTCTTTATTTCCTACAACTCATTGTCTACCTGGTTTATAGAGGTGATGGTGTCCCTCTGCACCGCCCACCCAGCTGGAGCACCCAGCAACTAGAAAGAAATATTATTTAACACTAAAGAAACTGTACCAATATCAGATGTGATCGTGTACATATTTATTTTAGACATTTAAACAAAGACTAAATTACCAGCATCATTACTGTCAGTTTAGCAAGCCATGCGCTATTCTCCAAGCGATCCTTCACCCCTGTTGGTCCGATATCGGAATCGCATTTGACCTCCTGCATGACAGACGGTATGATTTCTACCAACTGAGACATCCATCCCTATGTTTCCAACTTTCCTCTGGTGTGTTTCTTTCCCTTCTGACGCGTTTGTTCTTGACTGACAGCCATCTCTACCTGACTTGCCTACTTATTCTGTCTTTCTCAACACCAGGTTTTAAAGCCCACACCAATAAAACATTTTTAACTTTTCCAACGTGCGTCCATCAAGGATCTCAGTCCTCACACCCCCATAAACAATTCCACTTCGTTCCCTCTTGTTTCCCTCCCGAGTCCATCATGAAATGATGTTGATGAATATTGTATTACAGACGGTACCACCTGACGCTTTTTATTAGCCCACCATGTGGCGGGGCAAGGCGTCCCTCACCTGCAACCAGCTTTAGAGTTGATTCTGGTTTATAAAACAGAAAACAGGTTGGAGGACGTGTGTGTGCCACGCTTTGATAAATGTGGAAGTAGAAGTGCAGCATTTGTTTGTTGTGCGGCAGAACGCCGCCTGTAGTTAGCTTTGCTGCGTACAGTTTGATAAATGAGGCCCCTGGTCTGTATCTGGTTTCTTGATCAAGTTTTTCCCCACAGTGGTAAGTTTATTTCTTGCATGTTTATCTGCATTATCTTAGCTTTTTCTTTCTGTTATTATTTATTTTCTTTCTTTTAATGTTTTTTAATGCACTTGTCATTGCTTCCGACTGTGATGGTATAATGTTTTATGTAATGCACTTTGAGTTGTCTTGTACATGAAATGTGCTGTAGAAATAAATTTGCCTTGCCTTGTTACAAGGCTGAATCTCAGTCAGTATGTCCTAAAGATTTCAATCCATACGCATGCTAGGGGGAGCTCTTTATGGTGGACAATTCCTCAGCGCCTTGCACTGACTATATGCTAGCAAAATTAGCCTGTTAGTGGTCTCAGTCCAAACAAGCATGGCCTGCATGGGAAACCGTGCCTATTTCCTATTTCAGGAAATTTAAGTGACAATGCCTGAACATTGGTGGTACAGTGGTGAACATCACTGCTTGCCAAGTAGCTGACCCGGGGTTGATTCCCTTCCAGTGCAGAATGTGACTGGCCTTAGTCTAACCCCCCCATACACACACACACACACACACACACACACACACAGAGAACTGTGAGTAGATTTCTCCACATTGTTGAACTTCTGATATTTCTGGGGAGATGTGTATTCACCATTCAATCACAGAACTCACCCCCCCAACCAAAGTCACCAGGTCAAAGCATTTATGAGCATGACTTCTGAGGTGGAGAAAGGGGGGCACAGCTCAGAAACTCTGAGCTTTTCTACAGCCTACGGCACAGGTTCATGGCCCTCTGCCAAGCCAAGACAGCCAGCAGTTGCCACGGTTGGCCAGTGTACGCATCTGATCTTTAGGGGCCTAAAAGATGGATGTCTTTGGACAAGAAACTTTCCGGCCGACAATTCTACAAGGATTTAGTTTCACAATAAAAACATTCTTTGGTGTACGAGCCTCATCTCTGTCATGAGGATGACATTGGTCTTTGTTAGTGTGTTGCAGAATTTTGACATGCTGTGTTTATCATAACATAGCATGTTATAGCGTGGAGACTAAAGAGGAGTAAAAGTGCCATGATAAAATAATTAAATATATCATTAAATAATAGGTTAAATGTGTCATTTAAGAGTTGGTTTCCTGCCTCACCAGACCTCACCTCACACAAGCTGAGATTTTTGGTTGTAAATATTGAATATGTTCAATACTTCCGCTAGTCGGCCATGAGCCCTTTCGGAACGCTTTTGCTTAACAGAACACACCTCAGACGAAACGATTATTTTATATGAAAATCTTATGAGACTTAAGATTATAAGGTGTTTGCCATCCTTGGCTGGGAAGGGGCAAAATTGGGGCAGAAGAAGCCCTTCATTCTCTATGTGCGTATCCGGCTTTGGCTGTAGTCTGAATGCGACTGTCCTAAGATCTATTTATTCCCTGACCGGGAATCGAACCCGGGCCGCAGTGGTGAGAGGGCCGAATCATAACCACTAGACAATCAGGGAACTGCTGCCTCCTGTTAGGAAGGGGGATGCACTTTTGTGTCTATAACTCCTTAAGTGGAAAACCAAAACCAAACCCGCCTTACACTGACTATATGCTGGCAGTGTTAGCATGTTAGTGATTTCACTCAAATTTTGTGAGGCTCAAACACTGACTCAAACAAGCACGGTGTGCACGCTTGGCAAACTTCACCCTTTTCAGGAATATAAAAAACACCTGAGTGTGTTCGGGGATCAAGCGAGAGATCCCTGACAGGCAATTTAACCTAGGCCGCGACAGTGAAAAAGCCAAATCCTGGCCACTAGAACATCAACGAACCTGGCACAGCATGCTCTGCATGTACACAGCTACTCCCATCCCAATGGCTCCCTCAGCTGTAACCTTTTCATGGGGCATTTCTGCTTTTAAATTCTCAAAAGACCGTTTACACTTGGAGGGTCCTTAAGGTAACACTGACTCACTCCACCACTGGGAGTTGGTTTCCTGCCTCACCAAACAAGGTCAGAGTGGCTGTGAAACGGGATGGGGAGGATGGTCAGGGCTGGATTGTATGTGCTGAGTAGGTGCTCTTCCCTGGATCCCTGCTTCTTTAATGATCTGTTCTTAAATTTTCTATTCTTTTCTGCCTTGCTCTGCTTTCTTCTATTCTCTCCAACTGCTTTCTAACCTTGTGTGTTCCATTCTACTTAAAGTGGAAGAGTGACAAGATGGAAGGGTTCCAAGCTGGGAAACCAAAATCTGACTTTCTGGTGTGGAACCCAAGTACTAAACCGCAAACGCAGCATTCCTGGTAGATTTTCTGGTAGTCATCACTGCTTGCTAAACAATGAAATGGGTCCCATTCTCAGGTTCCTTTGTCACTGTTTGCAATGGGCTTGGTTCTTAAGGCTGGGTCGTGTGATTTGCATGTGAGTACATCGTTTGCTACTGAGTGGTAAATCGAATTTATTTAGCCACACCAGACGGTTCAATGATGTTAAATAGCACGGTTGCATTAAGGATTGCATTTTCACCAGGCCGGATAACTCATGCCTTGAGCCACATATTGCCTCCTGGCAGGGTCTGTACATGCATTGGTGGTATAGTGGACAGCATAGCTGCTTGCCAAGCAGTTGACCCAGGTTCGATTCCTGGCCAATGCAAGATGCGTACATTTGTACGGGCCTTGGTAACATCCTGAGGAGAGGGTTAGACTGTCCTTAGAATGTACCCGACTAAGAAAAGTCACAACTCTGGAGTCGGCGTCATTCATCACACAAGCTGAGATTTTTGGTTGTAAATATTGAATATGTTCAATACTTCCGCTAGTCGGCCATGAGCCCTTTCGGGACGAATTTGCTTAACAGAACACACCTCAGACGAAACGATTATTTTATATGAAAATCTTATGAGACTTAAGATTATAAGGTGTTTGCCATCCTTGGCTGGGAAGGGGCAAAATTGGGGCAGAAGAAGCCCTTCATTCTCTATGTGCGTATCCGGCTTTGGCTGTAGTCTGAAGCGACTGTCCTAAGATCTATTTATTCCCTGACCGGGAATCGAACCCGGGCCGCGGCGGTGAGAGCGCCGAATCCTAACCACTAGACATGCAGGGAACTGCTGCCTCCCGTTAGGAAGGGGGATGCACTCTTGTGTCTATAACTCCTTAAGTGGAAAACCAAAACCAAACCCGCCTTACACTGACTATATGCTGGCAGTGTTAGCATGTTAGTGATCTCACTCAAATTTTGTGAGGCTCAAACACTGACTCAAACAAGCACGGTGTGCACGCTTGGCAAACTTCACCCTTTTCAGGAATATAAAAAACACCTGAGTGTGTTCGGGGATCAAGCGAGAGATCCCTGACAGGCAATTTAACCTAGGCCGCGACAGTGAAAAAGCCAAATCCTGGCCACTAGAACATCAACGAACCCGGCACAGCATGCTCTGCATGTACACAGCTACTCCCATCCCAATGGCTCCCTCAGCTGTAACCTTTTCATGGGGCATTTCTGCTTTTAAATTCTCAAAAGACCGTTTACACTTGGAGGGTCCTTAAGGTAACACTGACTCACTCCACCACTGGGAGTTGGTTTCCTGCCTCACCAAACAAGGTCAGAGTGGCTGTGAAACGGGATGGGGAGGATGGTCAGGGCTGGATTGTATGTGCTGAGTAGGTGCTCTTCCCTGGATCCCTGCTTCTTTAATGATCTGTTCTTAAATTTTCTATTCTTTTCTGCCTTGCTCTGCTTTCTTCTATTCTCTCCAACTGCTTTCTAACCTTGTGTGTTCCATTCTATTTAAAGTGGAAGAGTGACAAGATGGAAGGGTTCCAAGCTGGGAAACCAAAATCTGACTTTCTGGTGTGGAACCCAAGTACTAAACCGCAAACGCAGCATTCCTGGTAGATTTTCTGGTAGTCATCACTGCTTGCTAAACAGTGAAATGGGTCCCATTCTCAGGTTCCTTTGTCACTGTTTGCAATGGGCTTGGTTCTTAAGGCTGGGTCGTGTGATTTGCATGTGAGTACATCGTTTGCTACTGAGTGGTAAATCGAATTTATTTAGCCACACCAGACGGTTCAATGATGTTAAATAGCACGGTTGCATTAAGGATTGCATTTTCACCAGGCCGGATAACTCATGCCTTGAGCCACATATTGCCTCCTGGCAGGGTCTGTACATGCATTGGTGGTATAGTGGACAGCATAGCTGCTTGCCAAGCAGTTGACCCAGGTTCGATTCCTGGCCAATGCAAGATGCGTACATTTGTACGGGCCTTGGTAACATCCTGAGGAGAGGGTTAGACTGTCCTTAGAATGTACCCGACTAAGAAAAGTCACAACTCAGGAGTCGGCGTCATTCATCACACAAGCTGAGATTTTTGGTTGTAAATATTGAATATGTTCAATACTTCCGCTAGTCGGCCATGAGCCCTTTCGGAACGCTTTTGTCGGGACGAATTTGCTTAACAGAACACACCTCAGACGAAACGATTATTTTATATGAAAATCTTATGAGACTTAAGATTATAAGGTGTTTGCCATCCTTGGCTGGGAAGGGGCAAAATTGGGGCAGAAGAAGCCCTTCATTCTCTATGTGCGTATCCGGCTTTGGCTGTAGTCTGAAGCGACTGTCCTAAGATCTATTTATTCCCTGACCGGGAATCGAACCCGGGCCGCGGCGGTGAGAGCGCCGAATCCTAACCACTAGACAATCAGGGAACTGCTGCCTCCTGTTAGGAAGGGGGATGCACTTTTGTGTCTATAACTCCTTAAGTGGAAAACCAAAACCAAACCCGCCTTACACTGACTATATGCTGGCAGTGTTAGCATGTTAGTGATTTCACTCAAATTTTGTGAGGCTCAAACACTGACTCAAACAAGCACGGTGTGCACGCTTGGCAAACTTCACCCTTTTCAGGAATATAAAAAACACCTGAGTGTGTTCGGGGATCAAGCGAGAGATCCCTGACAGGCAATTTAACCTAGGCCGCGACAGTGAAAAAGCCAAATCCTGGCCACTAGAACATCAACGAACCCTGGCACAGCATGCTCTGCATGTACACAGCTACTCCCATCCCAATGGCTCCCTCAGCTGTAACCTTTTCATGGGGCATTTCTGCTTTTAAATTCTCAAAAGACCGTTTACACTTGGAGGGTCCTTAAGGTAACACTGACTCACTCCACCACTGGGAGTTGGTTTCCTGCCTCACCAAACAAGGTCAGAGTGGCTGTGAAACGGGATGGGGAGGATGGTCAGGGCTGGATTGTATGTGCTGAGTAGGTGCTCTTCCCTGGATCCCTGCTTCTTTAATGATCTGTTCTTAAATTTTCTATTCTTTTCTGCCTTGCTCTGCTTTCTTCTATTCTCTCCAACTGCTTTCTAACCTTGTGTGTTCCATTCTATTTAAAGTGGAAGAGTGACAAGATGGAAGGGTTCCAAGCTGGGAAACCAAAATCTGACTTTCTGGTGTGGAACCCAAGTACTAAACCGCAAACGCAGCATTCCTGGTAGATTTTCTGGTAGTCATCACTGCTTGCTAAACAGTGAAATGGGTCCCATTCTCAGGTTCCTTTGTCACTGTTTGCAATGGGCTTGGTTCTTAAGGCTGGGTCGTGTGATTTGCATGTGAGTACATCGTTTGCTACTGAGTGGTAAATCGAATTTATTTAGCCACACCAGACGGTTCAGTGATGTTAAATAGCACGGTTGCATTAACGATTGCATTTTCACCAGGCCGGATAACTCATGCCTTGAGCCACATATTGCCTCCTGGCAGGGTCTGTACATGCATTGGTGGTATAGTGGACAGCATAGCTGCTTGCCAAGCAGTTGACCCAGGTTCGATTCCTGGCCAATGCAAGATGCGTACATTTGTACGGGCCTTGGTAACATCCTGAGGAGAGGGTTAGACTGTCCTTAGAATGTACCCGACTAAGAAAAGTCACAACTCAGGAGTCGGCGTCATTCATCACACAAGCTGAGATTCTTGGTTGTAAATATTGAATATGTTCAATACTTCCGCTAGTCGGCCATGAGCCCTTTCGGAACGCTTTTGTCGGGACGAATTTGCTTAACAGAACACACCTCAGACGAAACGATTATTTTATATGAAAATCTTATGAGACTTAAGATTATAAGGTGTTTGCCATCCTTGGCTGGGAAGGGGCAAAATTGGGGCAGAAGAAGCCCTTCATTCTCTATGTGCGTATCCGGCTTTGGCTGTAGTCTGATGCGACTGTCCTAAGATCTATTTATTCCCTGACCGGGAATCGAACCCGGGCCGCGGCGGTGAGAGCGCAAAATCCTAACCACTAGACAATCAGGGAACTGCTGCCTCCTGTTAGGAAGGGGGATGCACTTTTGTGTCTATAACTCCTTAAGTGGAAAACCAAAACCAAACCCGCCTTACACTGACTATATGCTGGCAGTGTTAGCATGTTAGTGATCTCACTCAAATTTTGTGAGGCTCAAACACTGACTCAAACAAGCACGGTGTGCACGCTTGGCAAACTTCACCCTTTTCAGGAATATAAAAAACACCTGAGTGTGTTCGGGGATCAAGCGAGAGATCCCTGACAGGCAATTTAACCTAGGCCGCAACAGTGAAAAAGCCAAATCCTGGCCACTAGAACATCAACGAACCCGGCACAGCATGCTCTGCATGTACACAGCTACTCCCATCCCAATGGCTCCCTCAGCTGTAACCTTTTCATGGGGCATTTCTGCTTTTAAATTCTCAAAAGACCGTTTACACTTGGAGGGTCCTTAAGGTAACACTGACTCACTCCACCACTGGGAGTTGGTTTCCTGCCTCACCAAACAAGGTCAGAGTGGCTGTGAAACGGGATGGGGAGGATGGTCAGGGCTGGATTGTATGTGCTGAGTAGGTGCTCTTCCCTGGATCCCTGCTTCTTTAATGATCTGTTCTTAAATTTTCTATTCTTTTCTGCCTTGCTCTGCTTTCTTCTATTCTCTCCAACTGCTTTCTAACCTTGTGTGTTCCATTCTATTTAAAGTGGAAGAGTGACAAGATGGAAGGGTTCCAAGCTGGGAAACCAAAATCTGACTTTCTGGTGTGGAACCCAAGTACTAAACCGCAAACGCAGCATTCCTGGTAGATTTTCTGGTAGTCATCACTGCTTGCTAAACAGTGAAATGGGTCCCATTCTCAGGTTCCTTTGTCACTGTTTGCAATGGGCTTGGTTCTTAAGGCTGGGTCGTGTGATTTGCATGTGAGTACATCGTTTGCTACTGAGTGGTAAATCGAATTTATTTAGCCACACCATACGGTTCAATGATGTTAAATAGCACGGTTGCATTAAGGATTGCATTTTCACCAGGCCGGATAACTCATGCCTTGAGCCACATATTGCCTCCTGGCAGGGTCTGTACATGCATTGGTGGTATAGTGGACAGCATAGCTGCTTGCCAAGCAGTTGACCCAGGTTCGATTCCTGGCCAATGCAAGATGCGTACATTTGTATGGGCATTGGTAACATCCTGAGGAGAGGGTTAGACTGTCCTTAGAATGTACCCGACTAAGAAAAGTCACAACTCAGGAGTCGGTGTCATTCATCACACAAGCTGAGATTTTTGGTTGTAAATATTGAATATGTTCAATACTTCCGCTAGTCGGCCATGAGCCCTTTCGGAACGCTTTTGTCGGGACGAATTTGCTTAACAGAACACACCTCAGACGAAACGATTATTTTATATGAAAATCTTATGAGACTTAAGATTATAAGGTGTTTGCCATCCTTGGCTGGGAAGGGGCAAAATTGGGGCAGAAGAAGCCCTTCATTCTCTATGTGCGTATCCGGCTTTGGCTGTAGTCTGAAGCGACTGTCCTAAGATCTATTTATTCCCTGACCGGGAATCGAACCCGGGCCGCGGCGGTGAGAGCGCCGAATCCTAACCACTAGACATGCAGGGAACTGCTGCCTCCCGTTAGGAAGGGGGATGCACTCTTGTGTCTATAACTCCTTAAGTGGAAAACCAAAACCAAACCCGCCTTACACTGACTATATGCTGGCAGTGTTAGCATGTTAGTGATCTCACTCAAATTTTGTGAGGCTCAAACACTGACTCAAACAAGCACGGTGTGCACGCTTGGCAAACTTCACCCTTTTCAGGAATATAAAAAACACCTGAGTGTGTTCGGGGATCAAGCGAGAGATCCCTGACAGGCAATTTAACCTAGGCCGCGACAGTGAAAAAGCCAAATCCTGGCCACTAGAACATCAACGAACCCGGCACAGCATGCTCTGCATGTACACAGCTACTCCCATCCCAATGGCTCCCTCAGCTGTAACCTTTTCATGGGGCATTTCTGCTTTTAAATTCTCAAAAGACCGTTTACACTTGAAGGGTCCTTAAGGTAACACTGACTCACTCCACCACTGGGAGTTGGTTTCCTGCCTCACCAAACAAGGTCAGAGTGGCTGTGAAACGGGATGGGGAGGATGGTCAGGGCTGGATTGTATGTGCTGAGTAGGTGCTCTTCCCTGGATCCCTGCTTCTTTAATGATCTGTTCTTAAATTTTCTATTCTTTTCTGCCTTGCTCTGCTTTCTTCTATTCTCTCCAACTGCTTTCTAACCTTGTGTGTTCCATTCTATTTAAAGTGGAAGAGTGACAAGATGGAAGGGTTCCAAGCTGGGAAACCAAAATCTGACTTTCTGGTGTGGAACCCAAGTACTAAACCGCAAACGCAGCATTCCTGGTAGATTTTCTGGTAGTCATCACTGCTTGCTAAACAGTGAAATGGGTCCCATTCTCAGGTTCCTTTGTCACTGTTTGCAATGGGCTTGGTTCTTAAGGCTGGGTCGTGTGATTTGCATGTGAGTACATCGTTTGCTACTGAGTGGTAAATCGAATTTATTTAGCCACACCAGACGGTTCAGTGATGTTAAATAGCACGGTTGCATTAACGACTGCATTTTCACCAGGCCGGATAACTCATGCCTTGAGCCACATATTGCCTCCTGGCAGGGTCTGTACATGCATTGGTGGTATAGTGGACAGCATAGCTGCTTGCCAAGCAGTTGACCCAGGTTCGATTCCTGGCCAATGCAAGATGCATACATTTGTACGGGCCTTGGTAACATCCTGAGGAGAGGGTTAGACTGTCCTTAGAATGTACCCGACTAAGAAAAGTCACAACTCAGGAGTCAGCGTCATTCATCACACAAGCTGAGATTCTTGGTTGTAAATATTGAATATGTTCAATACTTCCGCTAGTCGGCCATGAGCCCTTTCGGAACGCTTTTGTCGGGACGAATTTGCTTAACAGAACACACCTCAGACGAAACGATTATTTTATATGAAAATCTTATGAGACTTAAGATTATAAGGTGTTTGCCATCCTTGGCTGGGAAGGGGCAAAATTGGGACGGAAGAAGCCCTTCATTCTCTATGTGCGTATCCGGCTTTGGCTGTAGTCTGAAGCGACTGTCCTAAGATCTATTTATTCCCTGACCGGGAATCGAACCCGGGCCGCGGCGGTGAGAGCGCCGAATCCTAACCACTAGACAATCAGGGAACTGCTGCCTCCTGTTAGGAAGGGGGATGCACTCTTGTGTCTATAACTCCTTAAGTGGAAAACCAAAACCAAACCCGCCTTACACTGACTATATGCTGGCAGTGTTAGCATGTTAGTGATCTCACTCAAATTTTGTGAGGCTCAAACACTGACTCAAACAAGCACGGTGTGCACGCTTGGCAAACTTCACCCTTTTCAGGAATATAAAAAACACCTGAGTGTGTTCGGGGATCAAGCGAGAGATCCCTGACAGGCAATTTAACCTAGGCCGCGACAGTGAAAAAGCCAAATCCTGGCCACTAGAACATCAACGAACCCGGCACAGCATGCTCTGCATGTACACAGCTACTCCCATCCCAATGGCTCCCTCAGCTGTAACCTTTTCATGGGGCATTTCTGCTTTTAAATTCTCAAAAGACCGTTTACACTTGGAGGGTCCTTAAGGTAACACTGACTCACTCCACCACTGGGAGTTGGTTTCCTGCCTCACCAAACAAAGTCAGAGTGGCTGTGAAACGGGATGGGGAGGATGGTCAGGGCTGGATTGTATGTGCTGAGTAGGTGCTCTTCCCTGGATCCCTGCTTCTTTAATGATCTGTTCTTAAATTTTCTATTCTTTTCTGCCTTGCTCTGCTTTCTTCTATTCTCTCCAACTGCTTTCTAACCTTGTGTGTTCCATTCTATTTAAAGTGGAAGAGTGACAAGATGGAAGGGTTCCAAGCTGGGAAACCAAAATCTGACTTTCTGGTGTGGAACCCAAGTACTAAACCGCAAACGCAGCATTCCTGGTAGATTTTCTGGTAGTCATCACTGCTTGCTAAACAGTGAAATGGGTCCCATTCTCAGGTTCCTTTGTCACTGTTTGCAATGGGCTTGGTTCTTAAGGCTGGGTCGTGTGATTTGCATGTGAGTACATCGTTTGCTACTGAGTGGTAAATCGAATTTATTTAGCCACACCAGACGGTTCAGTGATGTTAAATAGCACGGTTGCATTAAGGATTGCATTTTCACCAGGCCGGATAACTCATGCCTTGAGCCACATATTGCCTCCTGGCAGGGTCTGTACATGCATTGGTGGTATAGTGGACAGCATAGCTGCTTGCCAAGCAGTTGACCCAGGTTCGATTCCTGGCCAATGCAAGATGCATACATTTGTACGGGCCTTGGTAACATCCTGAGGAGAGGGTTAGACTGTCCTTAGAATGTACCCGACTAAGAAAAGTCACAACTCAGGAGTCGGCGTCATTCATCACACAAGCTGAGATTCTTGGTTGTAAATATTGAATATGTTCAATACTTCCGCTAGTCGGCCATGAGCCCTTTCGGAACGCTTTTGTCGGGACGAATTTGCTTAACAGAACACACCTCAGACGAAACGATTATTTTATATGAAAATCTTATGAGACTTAAGATTATAAGGTGTTTGCCATCCTTGGCTGGGAAGGGGCAAAATTGGGGCAGAAGAAGCCCTTCATTCTCTATGTGCGTATCCGGCTTTGGCTGTAGTCTGAAGCGACTGTCCTAAGATCTATTTATTCCCTGACCGGGAATCGAACCCGGGCCGCGGCGGTGAGAGCGCCGAATCCTAACCACTAGACAATCAGGGAACTGCTGCCTCCTGTTAGGAAGGGGGATGCACTCTTGTGTCTATAACTCCTTAAGTGGAAAACCAAAACCAAACCCGCCTTACACTGACTATATGCTGGCAGTGTTAGCATGTTAGTGATCTCACTCAAATTTTGTGAGGCTCAAACACTGACTCAAACAAGCACGGTGTGCACGCTTGGCAAACTTCACCCTTTTCAGGAATATAAAAAACACCTGAGTGTGTTCGGGGATCAAGCGAGAGATCCCTGACAGGCAATTTAACCTAGGCCGCGACAGTGAAAAAGCCAAATCCTGGCCACTAGAACATCAACGAACCCGGCACAGCATGCTCTGCATGTACACAGCTACTCCCATCCCAATGGCTCCCTCAGCTGTAACCTTTTCATGGGGCATTTCTGCTTTTAAATTCTCAAAAGACCTGTTTACACTTGGAGGGTCCTTAAGGTAACACTGACTCACTCCACCACTGGGAGTTGGTTTCCTGCCTCACCAAACAAGGTCAGAGTGGCTGTGAAACGGGATGGGGAGGATGGTCAGGGCTGGATTGTATGTGCTGAGTAGGTGCTCTTCCCTGGATCCCTGCTTCTTTAATGATCTGTTCTTAAATTTTCTATTCTTTTCTGCCTTGCTCTGCTTTCTTCTATTCTCTCCAACTGCTTTCTAACCTTGTGTGTTCCATTCTACTTAAAGTGGAAGAGTGACAAGATGGAAGGGTTCCAAGCTGGGAAACCAAAATCTGACTTTCTGGTGTGGAACCCAAGTACTAAACCGCAAACGCAGCATTCCTGGTAGATTTTCTGGTAGTCATCACTGCTTGCTAAACAGTGAAATGGGTCCCATTCTCAGGTTCCTTTGTCACTGTTTGCAATGGGCTTGGTTCTTAAGGCTGGGTCGTGTGATTTGCATGTGAGTACATCGTTTGCTACTGAGTGGTAAATCGAATTTATTTAGCCACACCAGACGGTTCAATGATGTTAAATAGCACGGTTGCATTAAGGATTGCATTTTCACCAGGCCGGATAACTCATGCCTTGAGCCACATATTGCCTCCTGGCAGGGTCTGTACATGCATTGGTGGTATAGTGGACAGCATAGCTGCTTGCCAAGCAGTTGACCCAGGTTCGATTCCTGGCCAATGCAAGATGCGTACATTTGTACGGGCCTTGGTAACATCCTGAGGAGAGGGTTAGACTGTCCTTAGAATGTACCCGACTAAGAAAAGTCACAACTCAGGAGTCGGCTGTCATTCATCACACAAGCTGAGATATTTGGTTGTAAATATTGAATATGTTCAATACTTCCGCTAGTCGGCCATGAGCCCTTTCGGAACGCTTTTGTCGGGACGAATTTGCTTAACAGAACACACCTCAGACGAAACGATTATTTTATATGAAAATCTTATGAGACTTGAGATTATAAGGTGTTTGCCATCCTTGGCTGGGAAGGGGCAAAATTGGGGCAGAAGAAGCCCTTCATTCTCTATGTGCATATCCAGCTTTGGCTGTAGTCTGAAGCGACTGTCCTAAGATCTATTTATTCCCTGACCGGGAATCGAACCCGGGCCGCGGCGGTGAGAGCGCCGAATCCTAACCACTAGACAATCAGGGAACTGCTGCCTCCCGTTAGGAAGGGGGATGCACTCTTGTGTCTATAACTCCTTAAGTGGAAAACCAAAACCAAACCCGCCTTACACTGACTATATGCTGGCAGTGTTAGCATGTTAGTGATCTCACTCAAATTTTGTGAGGCTCAAACACTGACTCAAACAAGCACGGTGTGCACGCTTGGCAAACTTCACCCTTTTCAGGAATATAAAAAACACCTGAGTGTGTTCGGGGATCAAGCGAGAGATCCCTGACAGGCAATTTAACCTAGGCCGCGACAGTGAAAAAGCCAAATCCTGGCCACTAGAACATCAACGAACCCGGCACAGCATGCTCTGCATGTACACAGCTACTCCCATCCCAATGGCTCCCTCAGCTGTAACCTTTTCATGGGGCATTTCTGCTTTTAAATTCTCAAAAGACTGTTTACACTTGGAGGGTCCTTAAGGTAACACTGACTCACTCCACCACTGGGAGTTGGTTTCCTGCCTCACCAAACAAGGTCAGAGTGGCTGTGAAACGGGATGGGGAGGATGGTCAGGGCTGGATTGTATGTGCTGAGTAGGTGCTCTTCCCTGGATCCCTGCTTCTTTAATGATCTGTTCTTAAATTTTCTATTCTTTTCTGCCTTGCTCTGCTTTCTTCTATTCTCTCCAACTGCTTTCTAACCTTGTGTGTTCCATTCTACTTAAAGTGGAAGAGTGACAAGATGGAAGGGTTCCAAGCTGGGAAACCAAAATCTGACTTTCTGGTGTGGAACCCAAGTACTAAACCGCAAACGCAGCATTCCTGGTAGATTTTCTGGTAGTCATCACTGCTTGCTAAACAGTGAAATGGGTCCCATTCTCAGGTTCCTTTGTCACTGTTTGCAATGGGCTTGGTTCTTAAGGCTGGGTCGTGTGATTTGCATGTGAGTACATCGTTTGCTACTGAGTGGTAAATCGAATTTATTTAGCCACACCAGACGGTTCAATGATGTTAAATAGCACGGTTGCATTAAGGATTGCATTTTCACCAGGCCGGATAACTCATGCCTTGAGCCACATATTGCCTCCTGGCAGGGTCTGTACATGCATTGGTGGTATAGTGGACAGCATAGCTGCTTGCCAAGCAGTTGACCCAGGTTCGATTCCTGGCCAATGCAAGATGCGTACATTTGTACGGGCCTTGGTAACATCCTGAGGAGAGGGTTAGACTGTCCATAGAATGTACCCGACTAAGAAAAGTCACAACTCAGGAGTCGGCATCATTCATCACACAAGCTGAGATATTTGGTTGTAAATATTGAATATGTTCAATACTTCCGCTAGTCGGCCATGAGCCCTTTCGGAACGCTTTTGTCGGGACGAATTTGCTTAACAGAACACACCTCAGACGAAACGATTATTTTATATGAAAATCTTATGAGACTTAAGATTATAAGGTGTTTGCCATCCTTGGCTGGGAAGGGGCAAAATTGGGGCAGAAGAAGCCCTTCATTCTCTATGTGCGTATCCGGCTTTGGCTGTAGTCTGATGCGACTGTCCTAAGATCTATTTATTCCCTGACCGGGAATCGAACCCGGGCCGCGGCGGTGAGAGCGCAAAATCCTAACCACTAGACAATCAGGGAACTGCTGCCTCCTGTTAGGAAGGGGGATGCACTTTTGTGTCTATAACTCCTTAAGTGGAAAACCAAAACCAAACCCGCCTTACACTGACTATATGCTGGCAGTGTTAGCATGTTAGTGATCTCACTCAAATTTTGTGAGGCTCAAACACTGACTCAAACAAGCACGGTGTGCACGCTTGGCAAACTTCACCCTTTTCAGGAATATAAAAAACACCTGAGTGTGTTCGGGGATCAAGCGAGAGATCCCTGACAGGCAATTTAACCTAGGCCAGTGAAAAAGCCAAATCCTGGCCACTAGAACATCAACGAACCCGGCACAGCATGCTCTGCATGTACACAGCTACTCCCATCCCAATGGCTCCCTCAGCTGTAACCTTTTCATGGGGCATTTCTGCTTTTAAATTCTCAAAAGACCGTTTACACTTGGAGGGTCCTTAAGGTAACACTGACTCACTCCACCACTGGGAGTTGGTTTCCTGCCTCACCAAACAAGGTCAGAGTGGCTGTGAAACGGGATGGGGAGGATGGTCAGGGCTGGATTGTATGTGCTGAGTAGGTGCTCTTCCCTGGATCCCTGCTTCTTTAATGATCTGTTCTTAAATTTTCTATTCTTTTCTGCCTTGCTCTGCTTTCTTCTATTCTCTCCAACTGCTTTCTAACCTTGTGTGTTCCATTCTATTTAAAGTGGAAGAGTGACAAGATGGAAGGGTTCCAAGCTGGGAAACCAAAATCTGACTTTCTGGTGTGGAACCCAAGTACTAAACCGCAAACGCAGCATTCCTGGTAGATTTTCTGGTAGTCATCACTGCTTGCTAAACAGTGAAATGGGTCCCATTCTCAGGTTCCTTTGTCACTGTTTGCAATGGGCTTGGTTCTTAAGGCTGGGTCGTGTGATTTGCATGTGAGTACATCGTTTGCTACTGAGTGGTAAATCGAATTTATTTAGCCACACCAGACGGTTCAATGATGTTAAATAGCACGGTTGCATTAAGGATTGCATTTTCACCAGGCCGGATAACTCATGCCTTGAGCCACATATTGCCTCCTGGCAGGGTCTGTATATGCATTGGTGGTATAGTGGACAGCATAGCTGCTTGCCAAGCAGTTAACCCATTATAGATCACTGACAGTAGAACACACCGCTCGTCCTCACCACAGCCTCTACACCTAGATTGATGTATTTTTTTTCTGTTTTGTTTTTCTCTTACACACAACCACTCTCACTTTTCACTCTCTTTCTATTTCACGCCTTCACTGTTAATTGTAATCCAGCTCGTAATATTAGCAGCGCACGCAGCCGGTCGAACACCGTCAGGACGCACAGCCGCACCATACATGATACATATAAATACTCGCGTTTTATGTATGAGAGAACACGCATTAAGGTACATATACGGATATTTAACACACGGATAAACACACGCAGTCAGGCTGCACGCAAAGACGCGCGAACACGCAGAGGGGCGCACAAAGACACACGCGTCAGTAACACGCATGAAGCATTAAACCGTTCACAATAACCATGTTAAAAATCGTCTGTTGGAATGTACATGGAGCCGGTTCCAGGGAGAAGAGGTTGAAGATCTTTAATAAATTACAGGAGCTGCAGGCTGACATTGTCTTACTACAAGAGACTCATCTAACAAACTCAACCATAGATCTTCTTCAAACAGCTCAGTTTCCTCATGTTTATTCAGCTTGTTACAATTCTAGGCAGAGAGGAGTAGCTACTCTTATTAATAAGAGACTAAATTTTGACATAGATAGCACAGTAGTGGATCCGGAAGGCAGATTTCTGATAACTTTATTATCTATTTGCAATATCAAATTATGTATTACCAATGTGTACGGTCCCAATGTAGATGATCCCTCCTTTTTCCACTCCCTGTTTGCTACACTCCAGAATTATTCAGATAACAGAATAGTGTTAGCTGGTGATTTTAATGTAGTCTTGACTGAACAAGATCGCTGCAGCACATCAGGCAGTCATCGAGTCTGGCAGTCGTCAGAAACTATCAAACAGTACATGAAGGATTTTGGTCTTTGCGATGCTTGGCGCTCTCACCATCCTAAACTAAGAGAATACACCTTCTTCTCTTCAGTTCACCACTCCTTCTCTAGAATAGATTATATTTTAAATAGTAACTCACTAATGGGCGACATTTCAGAGACTCCGATACATCCAATCAGCATCAGCGATCACGCACCAGTTTCATTCACTCTGAGAAACAAAAATAATAAACCGATTGGTCAAAGCTGGAGATTTAACACCTCTTTATTGAAAGATCCTGAGTTTATTGATTATTTTAAAAAAGAATGGTCAATTTATATAGAAAAAAATGACATGCCTGAAACTTCAGCGTGTCTCCTTTGGGAAGCAGGAAAAGCAGTAATGCGAGGGAAAATAATTTCCTTCTCCTCACATAAGAAGAAGAAGGAAACAGCAAGAGTTTTAGAATTAGAACTCAGGATTAAATCATTGGAGGAGGCTTACCGCATTTCCCCTGAAGAGCACACAATGAATAATATAAGGAAAACTAAATTGCAACTTAAAGAAATTATAGATAAAAAAACACAATTTTTAGTGCAAAGACTTTGCTTGGAGAACTTTGAACATAGTAACAAATCTGGAAAGTTTTTAGCAAATCAACTAAAAACAAACAAGGAGAAAACAACAATCTCCTCTGTTAAAGATCAAGACGGAAACATCAGCCATGACCCAGACAAGATAAATGACACGTTTAGAAGCTTCTATAAAACATTATATGAATCACAGATTAATCCAACAGATGAACATATTGAACAATTTTTAAACAACATTAATCTACCAAAACTAAAAAATGAAAATAAAATAAATTTAGATGCACCTATTACTGTAGATGAACTCCACGAAGCTCTCCAACATATGCCCAACAATAAAGCCCCGGGTCCAGATGGTTACTCAGCAGAATTTTACAAGGAATTCTGGACAACGCTAGCTCCTACATTTTATAATATATTGTTAGAAATACAGGAAAAACAAAAAATACCGCAAAATATGAACTTAGCTAATATAACACTATTGCTAAAACCAGGCAAAGACCCCGCACTTCCATGCAATTACCGTCCCATATCTTTAATAAATCTAGACCTGAAAATAATTAGTAAAGCTCTTGCCAGAAGGATAGAAAAAATAACCCCTCTTATAATACATCCGGACCAGACAGGTTTTATAAAAGGTCGACATTCATCTACTAACACGCGTAGACTAATTAACCTCATAGATTACTCTACTTTACATAATCTAGAATCCACAATCATTTCTCTAGATGCAGAAAAAGCCTTCGACAGGGTAAACTGGAAGTTTCTATTTGCAACACTAGACAAATTTGGGTTTGGGCCTTCTTTCATAGAGAGGATTAAAATATTGTATAATAACCCAAATGCATGTGTGAAAACCAACGATCAAACTTCTCCAAGCTTCCGCTTACAGAGAGGCACCAGACAGGGCTGCCCACTCTCCCCCTCACTTTTTGCCATTTTCATAGAGCCGTTAGCAGCTGCTATTAGACAAAATATAGAAATTAAAGGAATCCAGGGCAAAAATATAGAACATAAAATAAGTCTTTATGCAGATGATGTATTACTCTTCCTTCAGAACTCACAAACATCACTCTCTCAGACAATCACGGTTATTAATAAGTTCTCATCAATATCTGATTATTCTATTAACTGGGCTAAGACTACAGCCATGTCCATCAACTGTGACCTATAAAACATCCCTAATATCAAAATACAGACAGGAAACATTAGATATTTAGGTATAAATATTTCCCCCAGATTATCAGATTTAACAAAATTAAACTATGTTCAGCTACTAAAAACAATAGAAGATGATCTCTTACGGTGGAGGCGCTTACCCATCTCACTAATGGGGAGAGTTGCCACCATTAAGATGATGATCCTACCTAAAGTTAATTACTTATTTTCAATGATACCCACTAAACCCTCCACCAGTTGGTTTAAATCTCTGGACTCTTTCATATCCAAGTTTCTTTGGAAAAACAAGCCATCACGTATCAGTCTTAAAACCTTACAGCAGACTAAAGATAGAGGAGGACTGGACCTACCAAACTTTAATCACTACTTTATAGCTAACAGGCTGCAGTACATCTCAAAGTGGCTCAAACCCAGTTATCTGGATGAGCCGTGGCTAGATGGGGAGCAGGCTTTGTGTGAGGACTTAGTCATCTCTGACCTGCCGTTCATCAGCTCAACCATTAAACCATATAAGTGCTTTAAAAGCCTTAACATCCGTTTTTCCTTAATGGCTTGGTGGGAATTCTGTAAGATAACCAGATCTTCCCTCTTTCCATGTAGACTTACACCCATCTGGAACAACCCTGACATCCTACAGAACAAAAAGATGATAAACTTCACTCAATGGAAGACTAAAGGAATACAACAGTTAGGACAGATAATAGAAAATGGAAACTTGGGATCTTTCAGCACAATAATCTCACAGTATGGAATCATCAGTAATAAATTCTGAGAGTACCACCAACTAAAATCAATTATATATAAGAAGTATACCCCTGTACAGTTAGACTTGCAGCTTCCTGTCAGAATAGCAGAATTCTTGAATCTTAATACTCCAAAATTATTATCAAAAATATATAGATTACTTGCAAAGCTAGAAGACAGGATATCTCTCCCAACTTCAAAATGGGAAGATGATTTATCTAATCACTTTGATCAGAAAAGATGGTCACAAATATGTTTAAACACGTTTAAAATGACTCAGAATTCAAATATACAACTAATACAATTCAAAATTCTCCATAGAACTCATTATACAGGACACAGGATGTTCAGGACGGGCCTTTCACCATCAGATATCTGCCCACACTGCTCTGAGAACACTTCTGATAGCTACATCCATGCGCTGTGGTCCTGCACACCTGTCCAAAGGTTCTGGATTAAGGTGTGTGAAGATCTCTCAAAATGGTTTAAAACCAGTTTTTCTGCAAACCCCACACTTTGCCTACTGGGCGACCTGGGTGACACCAACATAGGAATACACTCCATAAACTTGGTCCTCGCAGTCTTATGCATTGCAAAGAAAACTATTCTTGTGAACTGGAAAGATAAGAATAATTTGTCTATCCAGCAGTTTAGAAATCTCCTGTTAGATCACATCAGCATTGAGACAATGTCTGCCTCCTCCAGGAACCAATCAGATGACTTTCATTCCCTCTGGTCCCCTGTGACTGGCTACATCACTTAATGTAGGTGGAGGATTGCGGCTTCGCTGGGATGACGGTGGATGTGGGTGGGGGGTCCCTGGTGGCTTCGGGTCTCCGGTTGTCTCCTGGGTGGGGATCTCGGCTGCTCCACTGTTGGGTCGGCTGGGGGTTCCGATCTGGGCGGGCGGCATTGGGTGGGCCCCGGGGTGGGGCTGCCTCGTGGCGGTGGGGGGTGGCTGCCGGGGTGCCTGGGTCGGTGTCCGTCGGCCCCTGGCCGGGTGGCCGGTCGGGCCCGGGGTGGGCCGGGTGGGGGCCCCAGGCTCTGGGGCGTCGGGTCTCCCCCCGCTCCTGGGGGTGGGGGGTCTGCCGCTGCTGGGGGGGGCTGGGCCCGTCCGGATGTGCCGTGCCGGGGGTTGGTCCGTGCCCTGGTGCTTGGTCGCAGCCCCGGAACCTGGGTGGGGGTGTGTGTGTATATAAGTGGGTGTGTGTGTGTGTGTGTCTGTAGGTATGTGTGTGTGTGGGTGGGTGTAGAGGGATGTGTGTGCTGTACGTGTGTGTAGGTGTGTATGAAGGTCTGGGTGTGTGCGTCTATGTGTGTGTGTGTGAGGGGTGTGCGGGTGTATGTGTGGAGGTCTATGTGGGATGTATGTGTGTGTGTGTGAAGGTGTGTATATGTGAGTGTGTGCATGTGGAGGTCGATGTGTGTGTGGAGGAGTGATGGTGTGGGTGGAGGCGTGAGTATGTATGGAGGTGTTTGTGTGTATATGCAGGTATGTATGTGAGTCTGTGTGTAGTGGTGTATGTGTATGGAGGGGTATGAGAGTGTGTGTGTATGTGGGCGTGTGTGTATGAAAGTTTCCATGTGTGTGTATGGAGGCACCGGTGTGTTTGTTTATAGGTATGTGCCTGACGTGTGTGTGTGGAGGTATGTGCACGTATTGAGGTGTTTGTGTATAGAGGTGTGTGAGAGGGTGTGTGAGTGGCTGGAGGAAAAAAAAAAAAAAAAAGGGTGTGTGTGTTTGCAGGGGTTAGGACGTGTCCTCTGGGGGGCGCCCTGGCCGGGTGTCGGGGGCGTGGGCCTGGGGTTCCCTTCCTTCGCCTCGCCCCCCTCCCACTCAGAAAGAGGAAAGTGGCCCCTTGGGCTGGTGGCTGGCCCCTGGGGGGGTTCGTGGCGTGCCTGGGTTGGGTGGCTGCTCCGGGCCTGTGATGCCCTTCGGGGCCGGCGGAGGACGGAGGCGCCCTAAGCCGCTGGCGGGTCGTCTTCCAGGGGGGAGGTTTACTCCCCTCTGGACCTACATCTCCTGACCCCTCCCTCCCCCACTCTTCACTACATACACAGGTAGGGCTGTGGGAGGTGTGCTTGTTGCGCTGGGCGGGGCAGGGGGGTCATCATAGTTGCCCCGTTGCTTCGCCAAGCGGCAGCATGCCTCCCAGCTTTTAATTCCACTTAGTCACTGAGCACAAATAACATTTGCAACATACAAACACGTTTTGGGGGGCGGAACATGCGAGGTCAGGTGGGTGGGACTGCTCAGGTGGCCCCACCCCCTCCTCAATGCAGTTACTGCCCCCCAATTTTAACTCTTTTTTTTTTAATTGCAAACAGCACATAATATATTCCCTCACTAGTGGGGGAGGGAAGGGGGATGGGGTCTTTAAGCGCCCCTGTCTCCATGGATGGCCCGGGGGCGGGGCGGGGCGGGCCGGGTGGCCTGTCGCATTGGCCCGGGGCGTGGGCGGGCTGTCCCGGGGGATTCTGGCTGCTGGCCCTGGGGGGAAGGTGCTGTTTTGGGGGTGGGGAGTGGGGGGCTGGGGCGGGGTGGGGGGGTGGGGGCCTGGCTCATGTCTCCTCGCCTCCTGGCTGAGGCTGTCCCCCCGGGACATAAGGTGGCGGGAGGATGATGGTGAAAGGATGGTGTTTGTGTGGGAGGAAGGTGTATGTGAGGGAGGATGGTGTATGGGTAGGAGAATGGTGTGAGGATGGGTAGTGGAAGGATAGTGTGTGTGTGTGTGGGAGGATGGGGTATGTGTAGGAGGATGAATGGTGGAAGGATGGTGTGTGTGTGGGAGGATGGATGGTGTATGAGAGGGAGGATGGTGTATGTGTAGGAGAATGGTGTATGTGTGGGAGGATGGGTAGTGGAAGGATAGTGTGTGTGTGTGTGTGGGAGAATGGGGTATGTGAAGGTGGATGTATGGTGTATGAGAGGGAGGATGGTGTATGTGTGGGAGGATGAATGGTGGAAGGATGATGTATGTGTGGGAGGATGGGGTATGTGTGGGAGAATGTATGGTGGAAGGATGGTGTATGCGTGGGAGGATGAATGGAGGAGTGGAAGGAGAGTGTGTGTGTGTGTGTGTTTGTTTGTGTGTGTGTTGGTCTAGGGGGGGCAGGATTAGTTCTCGGGGTGTGCGGCTGGGCACTGGGGTGTGGGGCTGGCCTCTGGCGGTGGCCGTCTGGGCGGGCCGGGTCCCTCCGGGTGGCGTGCTGGCCCTCGGCCTGTGGGGGTGGGGGGTGTCCCTGTGCTCCTGGGCCCGGGCCCTCTGCCCCGTCTGTCCCGGGCGGCCGGTGCTCAGGGGGGGTCGGGGACTGCTGGCCTCGGCCTGCCGGGGCCGGTGCCCTGTGTCCGCGGGGGGGCTCCTGCTGGGGTCTCCTGCTGCTGTCTTCCTGGGCGGGCGAGTGGTCGTCTCTGTGGACCGGTCGGGGTCTGTTGCCTAGGGGGGGGCTGGTGGCCTGGGTCTCGGGACCGCTGGCCTGACTCTGGCCTCTGTTCAGGTGAGGTGGCATCTGCATGATCACTCTGCATGGTCACTCCTTCCTGAACGTCTCCACTCCGTATATTCGGTATGTTGACACAGTCTCTGCGTCGCCGTGTAGCCGAGTCCTCCAGCACATCCACACAGGTTTCTCTGCGCGTGTTCTTGAATACAGCAGTTTCACTTATATCTATTATCATTTTTTTTTCTTTTTTTTCTTTTTCTTCTTTTTTCTCTTCAATATACCTTTTCTCTCTATTCTTATAATTATTCTTAAAATTTTATTATTATTTCTGTTATTATTATTATTATTATTACTCTTATTATTATTATTATTACTATTATTATTATTATTATTATTATTATTATTATTATTATTGTGATTATTATTATTGTTACTATTATCAACTAGTTGTGTAATGACCTACTGGCTAGGATGATCTTAGCTATATATGTTGTAAGTAGTATGGATTACATGGTCTTTTGTATGATGTCTGAAGTCCCCACCTGCACTCCCCACACCCTTTCTGTCCCTCTCCCTCCCCTCCCTCTTCTCTCTCCCTTCTTTTCTCTCTCTCTCTCTCTCTCTGTCCCCTCCGGTCGAGTCCAGCATTAACAGTTTGATTTAATAAAGTTTTTCATATCATCAAGAGGTACTTTATACATGTAGTATAAATCCCTGCTTGATAGAGTAAAATTGCCCGGCACCAGACGGCAGCCAGACATTCATTCTGTTTGCAACGATGCTGGACAAGACAGGTTAAAAAAAAAAAAAAAAAAAAAAAGGGAACTGCTGCCTCCCTTTAGGAAGGGGGATGCACTCTTGTGTCTATAACTCCTTAAGTGGAAAAACAAAACCAAACCCGCCTCTGCTTTCCAACCTTGTGTGTTCCGTTCTAGCTGAATATATGGTTATTATTTTTTTATTTTCAAAAAAAAAAAAAAAAATAGTGGGATGAAATAAACGACTCAGGAAGGGTGGCCATGACCAGAAAGGACAGCAAAGATGGACAGCATGTATCAACACGATGTCAGGAATACAGCCTAGAATAAAAACAGAATGAATACATCTCGTACAATAGAGCATGTGAAGATGATTTACACTAAATCTATGCATTTTATTTTGAATGATGTTCATTTTCACTAAAACTAAAACGTTTTTTCTACTTAAGTTTGTTGTCTATCTGTATGTCCATCTTGAAACTAGGGCTCCTTAGCCGTTAACATGGCAGTACAGTAGCGTCTCACAGCTGTTTATAAAGGTGACATACGTCAAACTGGCCAGATGGATAATGAATTACTCCTATTCAAGTGGGTGGTCATCTAAATATTAGAAGCCTGGTTCCAAAATGTGATGAAATCAGAATTCTTTTACTTGGTTCCAATATTGAATTTGTGTGTATAAGTGAAACGCGGCTGCACAATAGAATTCCTACCTCACTGATAGATGTTCCTGGGTATAAGTGCTATAGAAAGGACAGGGCTACTGGAAGAGGAGGAGGGGTTCTGGTTTATATCAAAGACTCTTTTAACACTAAGGAAGTCCAATTAGATGAAACTCTATCAACTGAAAGTGTATGTGTAAATGTTGATTTATCCCCACATATGGTGTTTAACATCCTAGTAGTGTATAACACACCATCTAGCTGCTTAAAAACATTTTATCAAAATTTTGAAAAAATACTCAAAAGTTTTAAATCCAACGATGAAGTGCTTATTTATGGGGACTTTAATGTTAATTGGTTGGATAAATCTGGTAGGAAACAACTTAAAGAATTAACACTGAAATATGATTTTCATCAGTTTATAAATGGACCAACTTGCCTAACAAAAACATCACAGACCCCAATAGATTTAGTGTTCTCAAATAAACCTGAAAGAGTCTTAAAAACATACAATTTGGTGTGTGGTTTATCAGATCATAACGATAACGATAATGATATTAATTTCCAGAAAACTCACAAAAAAGCATCTAACTGAATATAAAAATAATCAGAAGGTACTAAAGTTAATAATTCCACGCAAGGACACTACTAAATTTGAGAATAAGCTAACAAATAACAATTGGGATGAAGTTTTGAAACATAGTCAAGTGAATGACTGTTGTGATATATTTCCTCAACTATGAGTAATATTTTAGAGAAGTTCTTAAAACTATGTAAAAGGCCACAAAGAAAAGTACAGCTTCCATGGGTAAGTGATGCAGTGCGACAGCTAATTAAAAAAACGAGACTTTGCTCTAAAAACCTATCTCAAGACCAGATATGACACAGATTTATTATTATTTAAAGGCTTACGAAATCGAGTAGTAAAGGAATTATGGAGTTCAAAAGCAAACTACTACATGAAAATTTAACTGAAGCTAAGGGAAATTGTAGAGCAATATGGAAAGAAATTAATAGTCTGACTAAACCTAATACCAATAGAAACAATTCATATGAACTAAAATTAGAAGAAAAAAAACATATTAGACCCGATCCAAGTTTCTAATTCTTTAAAAATTTTTTCATTAAATCTGTACAGGATCTTGCTTCTAAATTTTCAGATGACGAGCCCAATAGTAACAATTTAAGTATAATACCAGCAGTAGATGAGAATTATTTTAATATCAGAGAAGTGGATCAGTCAATGGTATTGAAAGCTATATCAGACCTGAATACCACCCTAAGGATATGTATAACATAGATGCAGTTTTTCTCAAAAAATATGCCCAAATTATTATCTTGCCTTTGACCCATATTATAAATGTTTCTATAAAAACTGGGAAATTTCCAGATACTTGTAAAAAATCACTAGTTAAACCCATCTTCAAGTCCGGAGATACCACAGACATCAGTAACTATCGACCAATAAGTCTAGTTCCAGTGATGTCAAAAATATTGGAAAAAATAGTTTCAGTACAGCAAACTCAGTACTTAGAAACACATCGCTATGTACACCCACAACAGTATGGTTTTAGACAGAATCATTTGACTGAATCAGCTGTTTGCACGTTACTAGAAAATATTGTGCAGCCACTTGATAAAGGAAACATGGTGGGTGCAGTATTCCTGGACTTGAAGAGGGCATTCGATACCGTAAACCACAGACATCTTATCTCAAAACTGTCATCCTTCAATATGTCACACCAGGCACTCTCATGGTTCAAATCATATTTACAGATTCAAGAACAATGTGCAGTCATTGATAATTTAAAATCTGCCCCATGTAAAATTAATACAGGAATCCCTCAGGGACCCATACTGGGGCCTATTCTTTTCAGCCTGTATGTGAACGAACTGCCTGATGTGTGTCCTGAAGTTTGCCTCCAAATGTACGCCGATGACACTGTGGTTTATGTGTCTGGAAAAACTCCTGCTCTTATCGGCAGTACATTGACTAAAAGTCTTGAGAAAGTGTCAACATGGCTAAAAAACCTCATATTTAACATTAAATATAAAGAAAACTAAATCTATTTGTTTTTCCATAAAAAGAATTCGAACATCAAATAACCTAAATATCAAAATGAATGGTGAATTCATCGAACGAGCAAGAAAAATATTTAGGAGTCATATTAGATTCTCAGCTAAACTTTAAATATCACATCCAAAGCATCTGAAATAAAATGAAGGCCAGTATAAACTGTTTCTGAATGATTAGGAGCTGTCTCACATTTGAATGTGCTCATGTCTTTCTGAACACAATGATCCTGTCTCATCTGTCGTACTGCACCACTGTTTGGTCTCAGACCAGTCAAACCACCCTAAAGCCTATTGACAGGCTTTATAATAGGGCCTTCAAAATTTTAGATGAAAAGCCCACTCAATTCCATCACTGCAATATTTTAAGTAAACACAAAATCTTAAACTTTATTAATTTTGGTCATTTTAGCCATTTAAAGTTGTTCTTTAAATGTTTGACTGGACTTGCACCTCAGCCACTTTGTAAATTTGTGAACAGACTGGAAACATCCAGAGCAACAAGAGCAGCTACATGTGGAGACGGTAAAGTTCCATTTTGTAAAACATCTTTTGCCCAGAATGTTGTTTCTGTGAAAGGAGCCAATCTGTGGAACTCTCTGTCGGCTAATATAAAGACAATAACTAAACTGTCCACCTTCAAAAAACAAACCAAATCCTGGCTCATGGAGCAACAGCAGTGTAACCATGTCATTTGAAGTGTGTATGTGTGTGTATGTGAGGTGTGCATATGTGTGAGCTTGAGTATGTGTGTATATATATACCTCACGGATTTTTACTACTGCTAACTGGTCTCAGGACATTTTATTGTATTTACTGTTAATTTTCACTTTTCATTTAAACTGTTAAAGCCCTTCTAGGGACAGGTGTTGCGAATTAGCCATGGCTATAAACACTGTGATACATGCATCAGATTATTTTCACACAATAATCTATGTTTATTGTATCTGTCCGTATTAAATAAATTAAATAAATAAATAAAACATTTTTACGTCATGACACCTGAATTTTACAGTCATGTGGACCAGACAGTCCGGCCTCTTTGAGTCCAAATGTGGAATTTATCAGGACATAATGACAAGTTATCTGCTCCTCACCAGCTCTAAAAATGAGTTAAATACACCATCAGATGAAAAACACAACTCTAACCATGCTGTTATTTAATGAACAAAAACATGAAATTTGATGAAGACCAAGTCACATTGATCATATCCTGATACATTAAACTTTGTTTTGCGAGGGCTGATGGCCTGAATGCAGTTAAATGTGATGGAAGAAATGTTCAGTTTTAACGGAGAAAATCTTGATGATGATGTCTTTAGAGAAAATATATTCTGATCAATCAGCTACCAGTCGTTATAAACAGATGTTTCTATTTAATGTGATCAGTGATCAGATGTTTTTAAACCAACCCTCCTCACAGAGCAGTAAAAGCGCTCATTAAACTGGAGTAATGTCTGCTTGTTGAGATAACTTTTCACGTTCTGGTATCACAAATAAACCTACAAACCCATCCATATGTGGAAAACTCAGGATGTGTAGTGGTCGGGATGCTGGAAGCTGATCAGATATTTTATAAAGTCAACCGTCTCCAGAGAGATCTTTAGTCTTATGTAAATATACATGCATGCATACACAAATTTAGAAACTGGACAAAATATATAACAGAAGATCTGTTGATTTGGTGCTAATTTTTGTAAAATAAACACCAAAAACAGTACAGCTTTGTATTTATGAGTTAAATATTGGGGGTTAATGAAAGTGAAGACAATCGCTGCATCTGTTCCTGTGCTGCTGCCCATCAGACTAGTTGCAGGTTTCTACGTAAAGTACTGAAATAAGAGACATTTGCTCTGAGGACTGGAGAAGCTGGCTGCTGGTTGTCCTGAGCCAATGAGAAGTTCAGAAGCCTTTGCCGTCCCACTGCCGCTGCTGTGTTCCTGAACATTTGATATAATAGTGTTCGGTGATTTGAATTTAGCTTTTTTCTCAGATAATTGAAACTAAAAATTCCATCTAGCAGATTGACGTGGTTCTGTCTATAGTTAAAAGCCAATTCACAGCATACTCATCAACAGGAGCTTTCCCACTGTAGGAACCTTTTGCAGTTCCTAAAACCTTTTCAGGAACCAGGCCGTTTTTTTGTGCATTCAGACATATAGGAACTAGGGGTAAAAGTCCTCAGTTCCTAGAACCATTTTAGCTCCTACTCCAAGGCAGGGTCTTTTCGAAGTTCCATAGGAACCCTCCTGATGTAGGTGTTTGGTGACTGGTAGCTCTGCCCATTGCCAGATTTCAACTTCTTGTGTCCGCCATATTTAAAATGCCACGGTTGCAGCCATGGACGACAACAATGACAGTGCATGGGATAAATGGACCGACGAGGAGGTCAAAGCTCTTCTGACCATGTATGCCACAGAGGATATTCAGAGATGTTCTGAAGGCTCACAGCAGAATATAAAAATATTCACAATGATCAGTTCTCAGTCTGAGAATGCGGGGATTTATCACAACGTGAAGCAGCGCATGTAGAAAACTCAGACACAAGACAACAAATAAATTAAGGACCACAACAACCGGAGTGGGACGAACCGAAAAACCAGAAAATGATTCGACACCTTGAAACACCAACCTGCCAACTCAGGCAACGCTACAGCAAAAGACTTCTGGGCGGGGCTTCTGGAGGCGATCATCTGCAGCAAAACACAGCATCTTCAGAGGAGTTTGGAGGTTAGTAAACAGGACAAGAAGCGTTAAAGCTTATGTATAGACCTATGAGTTGTTCTCAGATACCACCCAGATAGCTGAGCTGATCTACTTCGCATGTTTCCATCTTTTTTGTGTCTAATCTGGTTCTGATCCATGTTTACTTCATCAGAGACGCAGCCGAACAGCATCCTGGATGCTCCTGCTGCCACTAGCATCAAGTAAATAAAACAGCTTTAATGCTCATAAAAATCTCTGCTCTTGATTTAATAGAGATAACAAAGTCAAACGTAAACAGAGCATGTGCTGATATACAGATGCTGGTTTAAATGGAAAAAGGGGAACTGATGGAACCACACAGAACTGATTGTAATAGCAGGATCAGTTATTTCAACTGGACTTAAACTTCTTTTTTTTAATGTTTAATTCCAGTTGAAATGACTGCTATAACTTTTCTACTCCTGGACAATTGAGAATTCTACACTGTGGCAGGTAGGTGACGCTGGTGGCAGGTAAGTGACGCTAATGCTGTAGGTGACGTAGTTTCCGGGGAGACGGCAGATTCAAACTAGGCGCGCCCAAACATTTATACTTTTATTCAATTGTATTTTGTGCCAGCCTAATCAAAATATTCTTTAAAGTAGGAAAACAGTGTCTTTAAAAGGTTAACTCTGGAGCACAGAGGGGAGGATTTGGCCAGCCTGACAGATTTTATAGATCCTTTTTACGACAGAATCGTCATGGGGAAACCAAACAATACGTCCACCCCCTCCACCTCATCCAAGTCCAAAAGACAGCGAAATGAGGATTCACCTGGAGCTATTTCACCACTGGGGAACGACTCAACAGATGTTCTGATCTCTATAGATAAGAAACTCAGTAGTTTTGATGCGTGTTTGAGCCTGGTAGAAATTCTCCACAAGGAGTTCCAGGCGCTACTTGAATCACTAGAATTCAGCCAGAAGCAGGTGGAAACTCTGGCTGTAGAAAATGCTGGTCTCAGAGAGTCGATAAAATCCCTCACCGAGGGCTTGACCCGTCTCTCAGAGGAAAATAAGAAGATGAAGGAAACGGTGATCGATCTGCAGGCGCGGAGCATGAGAGAGAACCTGGTATTTGCAGGGATTCCAGAGCAGACGGAGGAGGACCCCAAGACCACGGTGAAAAACTTCATCAAAACCCACCTGAAGCTCCCGGAGGAAACGGTGAAAAACATCTCCTTTTACAGAGTCCATCAGCTCGGCGGGAGGAAACCCGGGTCCAGCAGACCAAGACCTATTGTAGCGAAGTTCGTCAGCTTCAAACAGAAGGAGCAGCAGGGCCGCGAACTGAAGGGAACCAACTTCGGATTAAATGACCAATATCCCAGAGAGATTCTGGACCGACAAAGAGTCCTGTTTCCCATCAGGAGGAAATCCATCACGGAAGGTGCTCACGCTGTCATCGCGGTGGATAAATTATTTATTAATGGACAGCTGTACCGCAACCCGGACTTTCTTATTAAATCCTGTCAATGCATGAAACCACCATAAAAGATCATTTCATTAACAGTAAATGCACCGTCTCCACAGCATCGCTCTCAACACGGATGTGTTTTCTTAATAATTTTTTTCTTTTGGCACTGTCAATCTTTTCACTTCTCACTCTTCTTTTCTCCGACCCTTTCAAGGTAACGATAATCCCACCGTCATTATATTAATGCCACTCGTGTCGCACGCACACTTGAACATGAGGCCCAGCCTGCTAGCACACATTAGCACTTTGCATGATTCACACAAACGCACAAACACACATACAAACATTTAAAACACAGCCATGTCACACACTCAGCCGGCAGATACACGTGCACGCGGAGAGGCAGTGGAACGCACACACATGCTTCAGTGAAATGCATGTAGCTCTTTTTTTATTTGTCAGATGTCGGACACTTTGAATGGATCTTCTCTCAACAGCCCAGTTTGCACATGTTACAATTCTAGGCTAAAAGGAGCAGCAACTTATTAAGTAAGAGATAATGCCCACCGAGGTGTCGATTATCATGAATTAATGGACGACGTGGAGGCGTAAACCTTCCGACGTGAAGCAAGCCATTCTAAAAACTATAAACTTTACAACAGACTAAAGATAGAGGCGGATTGGAGCTACCCAACTTTAATCATGTTTTCTTAGCTAACAAGCTGCAGTATATCTGCAAATGGCTTAAACCTAGCAGTCTGGATGAATCATGGTTAGATGTAGAGCAAGCATTGTGTGAGGATCTGTTTTTCTCTGACCTGCCATTCATCAGCTCAACCATCAAAACACATAAGTGTTTTAAAACATCAATATCAGTTCCTCTTTAGTGGCTTGGTGGGAATTTCTAAAAATAACCAAATTCTCACTTTTTCCATGTAAGTTTACACCCCTCTGGAACAACCCTGACATCCTGCAAAACAAAAAGCTTATCAATTTTACTCAATGGAAAAATAAAGGAATAAAACAGAACATATAATAGAAAATGGAAACTTCTTGTCATTTAATATTCTCACTTCACAATATGGAATCAATAGCAAAACATTTTTAGAATATCACCAGCTTAAATCTATTATATGTAAAAAATATACCATTAATCAATTAAACTTACAGCTACCTATTAGGGTGGCAGAATTCATGAATCTCAATGCCCCAAAGCTATTATCAAAAACATATAGACTATTATCTAAACTAGAAGACTCAATCTGTCTTCCAACTTCAAAATGGGAGGGTGACTTATCCAGTAACTTTAATAAAGATAAATGGTCACAAATATGTTTAAACACCTTTAAAATGACTAAGAATTCAAATATGCAACTAATACAATTCAAAATTCTGCATAGAACTCATTATACAGGACAAAGGATGTTCAGGATGGGTCTGTCACAATCAAACATCTGCACACACTGCAATGAAAACACATCTGACAACTATCTCCATGCCTTGTGGTCCTGCACACCTGTCCGCAGGTTCTGGCTTCAGGTATGTGTGGACATGTCAACATGGTTTAAATGTAATATTCCTACAATCCCCGCATTATGTCTACTAGGTGACTTGGGTGACATTAATATGGCAATTAATTCTGCACACATGGTACACACAGCATTATGCATCGCAAAGAAAACTATCCTTGTGAACTGGAAAAACAAAAATAATCTGTGTATTCAGCAGTTTAGGAATCTCTTAGTTGACCACATCAGTAGTGAGACAATGTCTGCCTCCTCAAAGAACTATTTAGCTGAATCTCATTCCCTCTGGTCCCCTGTGCTTAGTTCCATCACTTAGTGTAGGTGGAGGACTGTGACCTTGTCGTTTTGGGGATTGGAAAATGGCCAGGAGTGACTGGTGGTTGCGAGTTCTTCGTGGTTTCCCATGGTTTGGGACAGGGCTGCTCTGCGGTGGGGGCGACTCTGGGTCTGGCCCTGTTGGTGGCTGTGGGGGCCAGTGGTTGAGGTTGCCTTGTGTCGGGGGGTGAGGCCACTGGTGGTGCCTGGGTCAGTGGGCGTCAGCCCTGGGCTGGGCAGCCAGACTATTCCGGGGCGGGCTGGGCAGGGGTTCTGGGCTTTGGTGCCTGGAGGTGGTCCCCCCTCCCTCTGAGGTGGTGGGGTCAGCATGTGCTGGGGGTCTGGGCCTGCCTGGATGTGCTGCCATGGTGTGGGTTGGTGCATGCCCTGGTGTCTGGTTGCCACCCTGGGACCTCCTCCCTGGGGCAGGAGGCATGTAGAGGTTTGAAGGAGGGCTGAGTGGAGTTCAGGGATTGTAGGGGGAGGTGCTGGGGTGTGAGACAGGGACATTTGTAGGTTGTATATGTGTTTATGCTGTGGATGATGTGTGTGGGGGGGCATGTTTGTGTGTGTGCGTATGCATGTGTTAGGATGAGTGGGAGTGTGTAAGCTCATAGGTGAGTAGGTGGGTGTGGAGTGATGACATGACCCTGTCTGGGGGCTGGGGGTGGATTTGAGCTCTCTCCCTCTATTCTCCTTCTGCTCCTCTCCTTCCCCCTTGGGTGTCTGGTGGTTGGGTGTTTTCAGGGGTCGGTGGCAGCTCGTTGGCAGTCGCTGCGTGGCCTGGTCGTGGGGGGCGGCTGCTCCTGGCCTGTCTTTCCCTGGTGTGCCTCCTGGGGAGCAGGGGTGCCTAGTGCTGCTAGCAGCTTGCTATCCAGAGGGAGGTTTGCTTCCCTTCGGACTTACATCCCCGGAGCCCTCTTCTTCCCCACTCTCTCTTTCTGACACACCCACACACACAGAAACACACACAAACACGTAGGGATTTGGGAGGTGAGCACATCATGCGGGGGGGCCACAGAAGTGGCTTCCTTGGCTGCACCCTGTGGTGACTCGCCTCTCAATTTTAATTACACTTAGACATCAAAACATCAAACACAACGCACAAACAATTTTTGGGGGGCGTGTCATGTAGTGCATGGCCGTCGTGGCCTCGGATTGGCTGCACTAGTGGGCTGCTGGCTCTGGGGGGTGCCAAGTCTGCTGCATCTGTGTGTGTGTGTGTGGGGGGGGGCATGTTGGTGTGGAGCGTGCTTGGGGCTCGCTGCCCTCTGGTCTGCCTGGGATGCCCCTCACAGAGCATGGTGGGTGAGTTGTGTGTGCCCCGGGCCCTTCGCTTGGGCTGCCCTGGGTGGCCGGTCCCTGGCGGGGCTGGCGGCTGCCGATCTTGGCCCACTGAGACCTGTGCCCCAAGACCGTGGGGGGCTCTTGCTGGGGCTCTCCTCTGCTGCCCTTTGGGTGGGGCTGGAGTCGTCTTCGTGATGGGGTAGCTTGGGTTAGTGCTCCAGGGCTGCTGCTGAGGGCCTGGGTCTCTGGGCAGCCCTGGTCTGCCTCTGACCTCCGTAGAGGCATGGTCACATTTCTCGATCTCACTCACCACTCTTCATCGCTGATCACTCCTCTTCCTCATCCTCTGCATGCTGACAGTCACTGAGTTGTCCATTGGGTTTATTTACTAAGAGATAATTCATCTTTTTTTTTCTTTTTCTTTTTTTCTGAGTTAGTATCTGGTCGCTGTTGTGGTACTTTCATGATATGACTTTTTGATTTGGTTATTATTTAAAAATCTTAATGACTAGCAGCTCTGTTTTTTTGTAAAAGTTGTAGGAAATTTTCTGGTGTGTTCATGTACAGGTGTAACAGTTTGTTGTCTGGTGATGGTGTGGATTGAAGGGTCGTTTCCTTCTGTCTGTGATCTTTTTGTCTCCTTTCTTCTTTCCCTTTTGCTCTTTTTGCTATTTTCCATCTTTTTCTGTCCCCTCCGGTCAGGTCCAGCAAGATTACATAGATTCCGTGATTCAAAGTAAATAAATAAATTAATTAATCTGATTATCAAGAGATGCAAATTTGTTCAGCACGATACAGCAACCAGATCATCATTTTGCTGCTATGATGCTGGAAAGGACAGGTTTAAAAAAGAAAGGATTTTACACTATATATTATAATGAAAGGTTGACTTTATTAGCTACGTTCATGTTTATAACTTGTCTTTTTATTCTAAAATGTTTATCCAGCATCCTGTTTCATTGTACATGCATCTTCTTGAGTGTCACTATATTAGAATTTAAAGTATTTGATTATAGTTGCTGTGTGTTAAGTATCTGTCTCCAACCTTTCTGTTTTTTCCGGGAAAGAGAAAAAGGCAGACACTCTTCTGGCAACTGTGCAGGACAAGCTGTTAGGTGCTGAACTGCAGAGGCAAATTCTTTTGTTGCTCTTACTCTCAAACGTAAGTCGCTTTGGATAAAAGCGTCTGCTAAATGACTGGTGATTGGGTGTAACACTGGGCAATAAACTGGACTGGTCCACCAACACAGAGGCCGTTTACAAGAAGGACAGAGCTGGCTTTACTTCCTGATGAGCTCATGTCGCTTCATGTCTGCAACCAGATGCTGCAGGTGTTTTATCAGTCTGTTGTGGTGAGCATCTTCTCTGCTATGGTGTCCTGGGGTGCAGGCATCGAGGCAAAGGACTCCAACAGACTGGACAAACTGATCAGGAAGGCTCCGTCTGTGGTTGGCTGTAAACTGATCACCCTGGAGGAGGCGGCGGAGGAGAGGATGCTGGCAAAGCTGCTCGCAGTCATGGACGATCTCTCTCACCCCCTCCACTGGACAAGCTAAAGAGCAGCTTCAGACTCATTCACCCGCTGCTCTAAAGACCGATGCAGGAAATCCTCCCTACCTGCTGCAGTCACACTTTACAACTCCTCTACCTGTCAGAGCCACACCTGGCCTAACTCTGTCACCTGCTGCCCATCACACTGCAGCGATGTGTTGCTGCTACCATTATAAACTGCTATTAAACTGTTGCTTTTACTAATATTTATTTATCATTTCTATCATTTCTATCTATCTATCTATCTATCTATCTATCTATCTATCTATCTATCTATCTATCTATCTATCTATCCATCCATCCATCCATCCATCCATCCATCCATCCATCCATCTATCCATCTGTTACACCTCTGATTATCATGTCTATATCTTTGGTTCTAAAAATGCTTGTAATATATATATATATATATATATATATATATATATATATATATATATCATATACGTATGCCTAATAACAGACTTCTGTAAACTTGGACATGAATGCTGTAGCAAAGCTCCACTTAAAGATGTCGAATTTGACTTGATTTGAAATGTTTCCAATGTTAATAATGGATCTTAGAAATGCCATTCCATATTCATTTTTTCATAGGACAAATGAGAGCAATTTCCTTTCATTTGTTTTCTGTTTTGGCTCTACTGTCTGCCCAAAGACCTCTTTGTTTAAGGTTTATCTATGGCCCTCTTACCATGTCACTATTTATCACTAAATCTCCACAGGATCCAGCCTTATATAGTTGTGAATGCAGAGGGTGGAGGGGACATGTGGAGCAAACGGGAGACAGAGGAAGAGGAGGAGACTCGGCAGACGATGAAGAGATTTTTGCCTCAGTTGTCAGTTTACATCGTCTCAGCTGCTCTTGAAAAAGCCCAGGGGGATGGAAACACTCAACCAGACTATTAATAGATGTGTGAGCAACAGGCTGAAGAACAAATGCATTAGGATAATTTAGGAAATCCTCTAAAGGCCCCGGTGCTGCTGTGTAATCATGGCATTATTATTTACTCTGTTGTGAGTCTGGATCACTTTAGTTAAAAGTGCTAAACTTTAGGCTGAATCTGTAAAATAAAAAGACTTTTCTAATCAAGACAAGTGCTAACAGAATCCAAGAAAATAAGTTATGATCAGTACAGGCTGATTGTCACGTGTGAGCAGAGGTGAGGACCCAAATGCAGGGGGATAAGGCAGGAGGCAGAATTGGTGCCACGATAAGGTGGCGGCTGGTGGAGGAGTTTGTGCATCCTGACGATCCTAGTGGCTATGTTGTCGGGGGCTCATGCCCCTGGTAGGGTCACCCATGGCAAACAGGTGTCTAGGGGAGGGCCGCATGTCCTGGACACTCAGGTGAAGAGAGGGGCGGAGCTGTCAACTGATCACCACCTGGTGGTGAGTTGGCTCAGATGGTGGGGGAGGCTGCCGGTCAGGCTGGTAGACCCAGCAGAGTCTCCTGTCAGAAAGAGTTTCAACTCCCATTTCTGGCAGAGCTTCAACCATGTCCCAGGTGAGGTGGGGGACATTGAGTCCGAATGGACTGTGTTCTGTGCCTCTATTGTTGAGGCGGCCAGCCGCAGCTGTGGCCGTAAGGTCGTCTGTGCGTGTCGTGGCGGTAACCCCCGAACTCGTTGGTGGACACCAGCAGTAAGAGATGCCGTCAAGCTGAAGAAGGAGTCCTATCGGGCCTTTTTGGCCTGTGGGACTCCAGAGGCAACTGACTTCCGGACGGCTTCGAGGAGATTCAGCGTCTCAGGAGGGAAAAGCGGTGCTCCGTCAACACTGTGTACCGTGGGGATGGGGAGCTGCTGACCTCGACTCAGGACGTAGTGAGGCGGTGGAGGGATTACTTCGAAGACCTTCTCAATCCCACCAACACGTCTTCTGGTGAGGAAGCAGAGTCTGGGGTAGCTGGTGCTGGCTCTGCCACCTCTGGGGCTGAGGTCGCTGAGGTGGTTAAAAAGCAAGGCCCCGGGGGTGGATGAGGTCCGCCCATAGTTCCTTAAGGCTCTGGATGCTGTCTTGGTTGACACGCCTCTGCAGCATTGCGTGGACATCGGGGACAGTTCCCCTGGACTAGCAGACTGGGGTGGTGGTCCCCCTCTTCAAAAAGGGGGACCGGAGGGTGTGCTCCAACTACAGGGGAAACACTCCTCAGCCTCCCCAGTAAGGTCTATTCAGGGGTGCTTGAGAGGAGGGTCCATCGGCTAGTTGAATCTCGGATTGAGGAGGAGCAGTGTGGTTTTCGTCCCGGTCGTGGAACAGTGGACCAGCTCTACACCCTCTTCAGGGTCTTTGAGGGGGCGTGGGCGTTTGCCCAACCAGTCTACATGGTTTTTTGTGGATTTGGAGAAGGCATTTGACCTTGTTTCCCGGGGACTCCTGTGGGGGGTACTCCGGGAGTATGGAGTGCCGGACTCACTCATACAAGCTGTCCGGTCCCTGTACGACCGGTGTCAGAGCTTGGTCCGCATTGCCGGCAGTAAATCAAAATCATTTCCAGTGAGGGTTGGACTCCACCAAGGCTGCCCTTTGTCTTTTATGGACAGAATTTCTAGGTGCAGTCGAGGTGTTGAGGGGATCCGGTTTGGTGGCTTCAGGATTAGGTCTCTGCTCTTTGCGGATGATGTGGTTCTGTTGGCTTCATCGGGCCAGTATCTTCTTGAAGCGGCTAGGATGAGAATTAGCACCTCCAAGTCCGAGACCATGGTCCTCAGCCGGAAATATGTTGAGTGCTCTCTTCGGGTCTGCAATAAGGTCCTGCCCCAAGTGGAGGAGTTTACGTATCTCTGGGTCTTGTTCATGAGCGAGGGAAGGATGGAGCGGGAGATGGACAGGTGGATCGGTGCGGCGTCTGCAGTGATGCGGACTCTGCATCGGTCATTTGTGGTTAAGAAGGAGCTGAGCCAAAAGGCAAAGCTCTCGATTTACCGGCCAATCTATGTTTCTACCCTCACCTATGGTCACGACCTGTAGGTAGTGATCAAAAGAACGAGATCGTGAATACAAGCGCCCAAAATGAGTTTCCTCCGCAGGGTGGCCGGGCTCTCCCTTAGAGATAGGGTGAGAAACTCGGTGATCTCAGAGTAGAGCCGCTGCTCCTCCACATCGAGAGGAACCAGATGAGGTGGCACGGGCATATGGTTAGGATGCCTCCTGGACGCCTCCCTGGCGAGGTGTTCCGGGCACGTCCCACCGGAAAGAGGCCCCGGGGAAGACCCAGGACACGCTGGACGAACTACATGTCTCGGCTGGCCTGGGAACCACATAAGGATCTGACAAAGACAACTGAAAACCAAGGGGCATATATACACAGAATGAGTAATGAGGAGCAGGTGAAGTAAATGAGAAACCCCAATCCCCCCTCACCCATGGTGCATAGGTGTATGGGTGTATTCACTCATCCGACATCTTTTCTTTACTTCAACAGTTTTATAAAATATACTTAAATTATTTAAGCTCGATGTCATTACTGAGAATACTGTGTAATACTGGAGGACCGTTTGCTGGATCTATCAAACAGTAAGTTTGTATCCCCAATTTCTACTTTGTGTGTATATTTAACCAAAAGAGAGGTACTGAACAAACCAGTAGCTCATAGAAATGAACACAGGAGACTCAGCTAAATGAAAAGGGCTCATTTTAAAACTATTATCCCAGCATTAAGTGGCAGCTGTCACGCCCTCACCTGATCTAGCCAGCCACCACATCCAATTCCCTGATCTTCCACATCTGTTCCTCATCATCTCACCCTGCCACATTCACTCCAGTCCTGCTCTTTAGCCAATCACTCCCCGGATCCCTGATCAGTCACACCTGTCTCCCATCAACTCACTAGTCCTCATATTCCCCAGGTCCATGTTCATTCCCCGTCGGACCTTGACGTTCATCCCTGCATGGACCCAGCTCCTCTCCTGTTTTCGCTCTGTGGCTCTTCAGCCAGCCCTCCCGCTGCCTGCCTCCGTAAGATGACACTCATTCTCCCTTGTAAATAAAGTTATGTTAACCTACCTTTGTCTCCAAGCGGTCCATCCGTAACAGCAGCGAAGGATATGACATCGAGACCTCAGACGGGCATTGTGTGAGGACTAAATGAGACATAAAGGACATGGACAGTGAGTCATTCTGGGTGGTGGTGGAGATTTGAGCGATGCTAGCTTGAAGTTGTAGCTCGAAGCAGCTACATTGCTCCTCCATTAGTCATGCATCCACAGTTTTCACCAAGCTGATAGTTAATGAAAGATGTTGGTGAGTATAAGTTTGTTTTAACATGTTACACAAGAAATGCTTCTTCAGCTGTGAGGAAAACTACATTTGTTCAAGTTTCCAAAGCTAACAACGGTTAAACAGCAATGGATAGAGTTGGTTTCTGGGAGCCAGCCAGAGTTGCACAAACCCTTGTATCTGTGACTGGCATTTTACTGAAGACTGCTGTATGAACGAGAGCCAGGACCACCAGGGATCTGCGACCAGGCTTTAGCTGAAAGGAGGATCTGTTTCTACAATCAAGGTTGTTCACTCTCGTTTTTGGGATCTGATTTGGGCTCGAACATTTACGGCTTCATTCGGTTTGTTTACGAGTGTTTTGTATAATGAAAACAGTGCACACGCCCAACAACTACTCTCGGCAGTTGACCAATCAGAAGCAGCCTGCATCAGGGGGAGGCGGGGCTTGGGATGGAAGAGTCTCATTCAGCTTGTTGCTGGCAGAAGCTGATGTGAGGGCCTACGCAGAGAATCCATATAAAATAAATAAAGGGGTTTGTGAAAAATGCTGGATTAATTCCTGACATTGTGGACTCGTCATATTAAAATTAGCCTGAAATGAGCACAAAATGAACATAAAACGAACCACTTTAAGTGTTTACATCAGGAGAAATGTAAGTTGTTGACAAAAAACTATGCTTTCTTTCCACAAAGTATATTTCTTTCTCTACATCTTTCCCTCTCTCCTGTCCTCATTTACCATCGTTAATCCCTTTGTCCTTCACTGGTAACCTTTTGCAAATTAGCATCAGAAAGACTCTCAGTATGTTATCATATCTCTTAGTTCCTTTTTTCTCCTTTCTGTTCTGATTTACACTTTACATTTTAGTTTGTCTCTCTTCTGTTCTATCCTAAATATTACAGATATTTACCTTTTTATTCCTCTGGTCGTTCCTGCTGTATAATGCCCAACTCACATAACAGCATGTAAAAACCCAAATGATCACATGTGAAACCCATTCAATCCAATGTCTAACTCATACAATAACATATGAAACCTATATAATAGCATGGGAAACTGTTATAATGACAAGCGAAACGCGTATGATCACATCAGGAAAACAATATAACAGATGAAAAAATCAAAAATCTATTCAGAAACTCATTTAATCACGTGAAACCAATAAAGCATACCCCACCCATATAACATATGAAATCCATGTAACATGCCCAACTCGTATAACATGTTCAACGCATATAACATGCGAAACCAATATAATATGTCCAATGCATATAACATGTGAAACCCATATAACATGTCCAACACATGTAACATGTGAAACGCATATAACATATCCAACACATATAACATGTGAAACCCATATAACATGTCCAACACATGTAACATGTGAAACGCATATAACATGTCAACACATATAACATGTGAGACCAATATAACATGTCCAACACATGTAACATGTGAAACGCATATAACATGTCCAACACATATAACATGTGAAACCCATATAGCATGTCCAACGCATATAACATGTGAAACCCATATAACATGTCCAACACATATAACATGTGAAACGCATATAACATGTCCAACACATGTAACATGTGAAACCCATATAACATGTCCAACGCATCTAACATGTGAAACCCATTTAACATGTCCAACACATGTAACATGTGAAACCCATATAACATGTCCAACGCATCTAACATGTGAAACCCATTTAACATGTCCAACACATGTAACATGTGAAACCCATATAACATGTCCAACGCATATAACATGTGAAACTAATATAACATGTCCAACACATATAACATGTGAGACCAATATAACATGTCCAACACATATAACATGTGAGACCAAAATAACATGTCCAACGCATATAACATGTGAAACCCATATAACATGTCCAACGCATATAACATGTGAAACCCATATAACATGTCCAACACATGTAACATGTGAAACGCATATAACATGTGAGACCAATATAACATATCCAACACATGTAACATGTGAAACGCATATAACATGTCCAACACATGTAACATGTGAGACCAATATAACATGTCCAACCAATATAACATGTCCAACACATGTAACATGTGAAACGCATATAACATGTCCAACACATATAACATGTGAAACGCATATAACATATCCAACACATATAACATGTGAGACCAATATAACATATCCAACGCATATAACATGTGAAACCCATATAACATGTCCAACACATGTAACATGTGAAACGCATATAACATATCCAACACATATAACATGCGAGACCAATATCATATGTCCAATGCATATAACTTGACCAACGCATACAACATGTGAAACCCATATAACATGTCCAACACATATAACATGTGAAACCCATATAACATGTCCAATGCATATAACATGTGAAACCCATATAACATGTCCAACACATATAACATGTGAAACCCATATAACATGTCCAACACATGTAACATGTGAAACGCATATAACATGTCCAACACATATAACATGTGAAACCCATATAGCATGTCCAACGCATATAACATGTGAAACCCATATACCATGTCCAACACATGTAACATGTGAAACCCATATAACATGTCCAACGCATATAACATGTGAAACCATTATAACATGTCCAACACATGTAACATGTGAAACGCATATAACATGTCCAACACATATAACATGTGAAACCCATATAATATGTCCAACACATGTAACATGTCAAACCCAAATAACATGTCCAACACATGTAACATGTGAAACGCATATAACATATCCAACACATATACCATGCGAGACCAATATAATATGTTCAATGCATATAACATGTCCAACGCATATAACATGTGAAACCCATATAACATGTCCAACACATGTAACATGTGAAACCCATATAACATGTCCAACACATGTAACATGTGAAACCCATATAACATGTCCAACGCATATACCATGTGAAACCCATATAACATGTCCAACACATGTAACATGTGAAACGCATATAACATGTCCAACACATATAACATGTGAAACCCATATAATATGTCCAACACATGTAACATGTGAAACGCATATAACATGTCCAACACATATAACATGTGAAACCCATATAAAATGTCCAACGCATATAACATGTGAAACCCATATAACATGTCCAACGCATATAACATGTGAAACCCATATAACATGTCCAACACATGTAACATGTGAAACGCATATAACATGTGAAACCCATATAACATGTCCAACACATGTAACATGTGAAACGCATATAACATGTGAGACCAATATAACATATCCAACACATGTAACATGTGAAACGCATATAACATGTCCAACACATGTAACATGTGAGACCAATATAACATGTCCAACCAATATAACATGTCCAACACATGTAACATGTGAAACGCATATAACATGTCCAACACATGTAACATGTGAAACGCATATAACATATCCAACACATATAACATGTGAGACCAATATAACATATCCAACGCATATAACATGTGAAACCCATATAACATGTCCAACACATGTAACATGTGAAACGCATATAACATATCCAACACATATAACATGCGAGACCAATATCATATGTCCAATGCATATAACTTGACCAACGCATACAACATGTGAAACCCATATAACATGTCCAACACATATAACATGTGAAACCCATATAACATGTCCAATGCATATAACATGTGAAACCCATATAACATGTCCAACACATATAACATGTGAAACCCATATAACATGTCCAACACATGTAACATGTGAAACGCATATAACATGTCCAACACATATAACATGTGAAACCCATATAGCATGTCCAACGCATATAACATGTGAAACCCATATACCATGTCCAACACATGTAACATGTGAAACCCATATAACATGTCCAACGCATATAACATGTGAAACCATTATAACATGTCCAACACATGTAACATGTGAAACGCATATAACATGTCCAACACATATAACATGTGAAACCCATATAATATGTCCAACACATGTAACATGTCAAACCCAAATAACATGTCCAACACATGTAACATGTGAAACGCATATAACATATCCAACACATATACCATGCGAGACCAATATAATATGTTCAATGCATATAACATGTCCAACGCATATAACATGTGAAACCCATATAACATGTCCAACACATGTAACATGTGAAACCCATATAACATGTCCAACACATGTAACATGTGAAACCCATATAACATGTCCAACGCATATACCATGTGAAACCCATATAACATGTCCAACACATGTAACATGTGAAACGCATATAACATGTCCAACACATATAACATGTGAAACCCATATAATATGTCCAACACATGTAACATGTGAAACGCATATAACATGTCCAACACATATAACATGTGAAACCCATATAAAATGTCCAACGCATATAACATGTGAAACCCATATAACATGTCCAACGCATATAACATGTGAAACCCATATAACATGTCCAACACATGTAACATGTGAAACGCATATAACATGTGAGACCAATATAACATGTCCAACACATATAACATGTGAAACCCATATAACATGTCCAACGCATATAACATGTGAAACCCATATAACATGTCCAACACATGTAACATGTGAAACTCATATAACATGTCCAAGACATATAACATGTGAGACCCATATAACATGTCCAACACATGTAACATGTGAAACGCATATAACATGTCCAACACATGTAACATGTGAAACCCATATAACATGTCCAACGCATCTAACATGTGAAACCCATTTAACATGTCCAACACATGTAACATGTGAAACCCATATAACATGTCCAACGCATATAACATGTGAAACTCATATAACATGTCCAACACATATAACATGTGAGACCAATATAACATGTCCAACACATATAACATGTGAGACCAATATAACATGTCCAACGCATATAACATGTGAAACCCATATAACATGTCCAACGCATATAACATGTGAAACCCATATAACATGTCCAACACATGTAACATGTGAAACGCATATAACATGTGAGACCAATATAACATATCCAACACATATAACATGTGAAACCCATATAACATGTCCAACGCATATAACATGTGAAACCCATATAACATGTCCAACACATGTAACATGTGAAACTCATATAACATGTCCAAGACATATAACATGTGAGACCAATATAACATGTCCAACGCATATAACATTTGAAACCCATATAACATGTCCAACACATGTAACATGTGAAACGCATATAACATATCCAACACATATAACATGCGAGACCAATGTCATATGTCCAATGCATATAACTTGTCCAATGCATATAACATGTGAAACGATATAACATGTCCAACACATGTAACATGTGAAACGCATATAACATATCAAACACATATAACATGTGAGACCAATATAACATGTCCAACGCATATAACATGTGACACCTATATAACATGTCCAACGCATATAACATGTGAAACCCATATAACATGTCCAACACATGTAAGATGTGAAACGCATATAACATATCCAACACATATAACATGCGAGACTAATATAATATGTCCAATGCATATAACTTGTCCAAGGCATATAACATGTGAAACCCATATAACATGTCCAACGCATATAACATGTGAAACCCATATAACATGTCCAACACATGTAACATGTGAAACGCATATAACATGGCCAACACATGTAACATGTGAGACCAATATAACATGTCCAACACATATAACATGTGAAACCCATATAACATGTCCAACGCATATAACATGTGAAACCCATATAACATGTCCAACACATATAACATGTGAAACCCATATAACATGTCCAACACATGTAACATGTGAAACGCATATAACATATCCAACACATATAACATGTGAGACCAATATAATATGTTCAACGCATATAACACTTCCAGTGCATATAACGTCGTGGATGTGAGGTGTGTTTTCTGTCTGCTTAAGGGTAGTCAGAATTTCAAAGTTAAGATGCCGTATCTGTTAAAAAAAACAAAACAAAACACCATCTTTTTTGCACATGCTAAACAATCCATCACTGTGGGCTAAGCCCCAGATCTTCTTCGATCCTAAATCCGCCTCTGCCCAGGAGGAAACACAGCAGTTAAACATAAAAAACAAGATTAAATAAAGTTATAAAATAATAAGAACTGATAAGACTGACTAAAATGAAAATACAGATGGAGTCCAGGGAAAATAAATAAATAAGTAAATAAATAAACACCAGCATTTATAAAAACTGTACTTGGGTAAAAATCAAACAATAAAACAATAAACATTAAAACAATAACACAGAAAGCCGTATTAATAGCTGGTAAAATTAATACAGGAATATATGGTTAAATAAGCCAAAATCAAAACATTAACAAATAAAATTTAGCCAAAAGCTAAAAAGGTCTTCAGCCCGTTTTTAAACCAGCAACAGTCTCTGCAGCCTGAAGTTCTCTGACAGGCTGGTCCAGTCCAGACCCGTAGTGGTGGACCGAGGCCTCACCAGAAGTCCTGGTTCTGACTTTGGGAACAGTTAAGAGGCAGGTACCAAAGGACCTCAGGGTCCCAGAGGGGTCATAATCTAAAAGCAGGTCTGATAAACAAGAAGTCCCAAGATCATTAAGACATCTATAAACCAGTAAAAGCAGCTTAAAACCTGAAACGCTCGGGGAGCCGATGCAGCGATTTTAGACCAGGTGTGATATGTTCCTCTGGTCCTCGTCAGAACTCTGCTGCTGAGTTGTGGAGTAGCTGCAAGTTAGAGGCCAGAGAGCAGGTGTTACAGTCATCTGTTCTACTAGAATTAAAGCTTCAGCACCTCGCTGCAGGCAGAGAGAAGTGGACGACTGATGTGTAAAAGATGATATAATCCTGTCTTTGTGACATTTCTAATGTGTGGAATAAAATCCAGCTCAGAGTGGAAAAGGAAACCAGTTTCGTGCATATGTGTTTTACATGTGCACATTTTCATGGGGTCACACCTGAAACGTGCAGTTTTTCTACATGGCTCATGCAGCAGAACAATGATCTCAGCAGCAGAATGACCGAAAAAGAAAAGAATCTAGGTGTTGACATGATCCAGTCAAAGTCCAGACCCCATCCTAGTCCAGGTCCTGATGATAGCCGGGGGGATGGTCAGAGAGCCGTGCAGGCATCTCTGCTGCAAACCTGAAGCACTGAAGGGCGCTTCAGTGGAGTGGACTTTAGAAAGACCTGCAGAGCCAGAGGTATACTGTATACCATGTTTGAGGGAAATTTTAACATGGGTTAGTTTTAAGAACTGGTGTGGACTGCAGGACTTTTATTTATTTTCTAAAATGTTATCTATTATTTGTTCTTTCAGTTCTGAGGTTCAACATCCGGAAAGAACCTTACATTTAAAGAGGAGTGGACTTTTGTTCTTTAAGCTGCTCTTTAAATCACTCCTGTACGAATCTGAGCACCTGTCTGTCAGACCTCAGTTGGCTTACTTGAAAATGTGAGTTACCTTTTATTGAATAGATAGCTCAGATTAGCTTTATGAGGCATACACTGCTCCTCTGTGTCTGACTCCATGGATAGTTTTCCTTTTTAAGGCAGGTCCGTCGCAGCTCCTTCCCCTCCGATGCTGTCATTAACAACTTGGCCACCACGCCATGTGAGGACGATGCAGAATTCAGAGAGCTGCCATCTTTGCATCCTCACATTGTTATGTTCTGAGATCACAGAGGCAGAGGAAGCTTTTCTCATGAAGCTGTAAAATAAACATGTGTCAACAAGCCCACAAATTGACTAAACCAAACACTAGTTTGATGTAAACTGAGCAGAAATAACCAGAAAGATGCAACGAACGAGGAATGACGGGGCAAAAAGAAAGAGAAAATAATCACATGACCATGAAAGACGTATAAAAGATCCATGAAATGCAGGAGGGGTGGTTGCATCGTCTTGCAGGTGTCACCTTGCTGGTAGCACATGTGTCAGTAGCATCATCACATGTCAGTCCTCCATGCTGGGACACTGATACACTCCATACATCATAGATCTTGGGGTTCTGGTTCTGGATGAAGTGGTGGACTGTGTTGGGTGCCTGTCCAAGCTTCTCCTGAGCCCATGTGGCTGGTCATGGAGACCTGGCAGTCTCTCCAGCCCTGAGGTCTCAAAGTTCATCCAACTGTGGTTTCTGTCCTTGGACATTACACACTGAGATTTCCCCAGACTTTTCATTATATTATGGTCTGTAGATGCTGAAACCTGCAGTTCTTTACAGCTGTAAACAGAGTGGTCCTGTACTGGATTTTATGGATGACCCAGTGCTGCTTGGAAACGTGGTCACCAGAGACATCTGTTCTTGTTCTCGGGGCGGCATGAATGCCATTTTGTTCTCTAAGCCCTGGTTCAGCCGATTCTACACATATTACTCGTTTCATGGACTTGTTACACTTTCATGTAGCATCTGAGAGCTATTGTGTGATTGGTTGGAAATTTAAAGTGGGCGTGGTTACTGTGGAAAGTCATGGAGCGTAAAGTTCTGCTTTCCCACTGACGAAAAGATTCAACACGGTTAAATGGAGAGTTTTAAGGACCAGCTGGTTGAGACGGCAAGGAAGTACGAAACTCTTTAAAACACGTAGCGTATAAAACCACCCTGCACAAAACCCCGCCCCCTACGGACAAACGTTCTTGTGAACTATGAAACAACCAGGTCTAAATGAACTTTATTCTTGTTCTTGCAACCTCAAGAACAAGAACAAAGTTCTCTGTTCTTGCTGTAACAAGCTCAAGATTTTGGTGGATGTTACTTTTATACCTAATCCTGGCACCCTCATCTGTTCCCAGTCTTTGGAGACTGGAGAATCTTTCAGTACTGAGTGAATGTAAAGTTTTTGTCTAACGTCTAATCTAATCTTTTCTGACCTTTAATGTGTTTTGCATCAAATTCTGTTTTTTTTTCTCTGATTCTGTTTGTCAACTAAAACCTTGAAAATAATTTCTTTTGAACTTGTGTCGGTTACATAAGGGTTCATGGAAAATAAAATAGAGAAGAAGAAACATGTAAGTGGTGAAAGACTGAGCAGAAGAGGAGAGAAGAGCAAGGAGGAAGAAGAGAGGTTGATGAAGGGAGAAAACAGGAAGCAGGTATTAGGAGAAAGGGTGAGGGTGGAGGAGGGGGTAAAAAGTGAGGGAGGGGTAACTACAAATATCTTGGAGAGAAAGTTTTCTTGTCAGAGCTCCTCTCTGCTGCAGCCCTCTCCAGGCTCTCCGTATCCTCCAACATGACCTACAGCTGCACCGCCCAAAGCGCCTCCTCCTACCGCCGCAACTTCGGTCATGGCACCTATGCCTCGCCCTCCCTCAACCGGTCCATGCTGGGCCACAGCGGCAGTGGCGGGGGCCACATCAGCTCCAGGGTCTACGAGGTGACCCGTAGCAGCTCCACGCCGGCCTACCGCGTCTCCTCCAGCTACTACGGCAGGCCGCTGGCCTCCCGGGCCTCTGTAGGCCGCTCCTACGGCGGCATGGGTGAGACCCTGGATTTTAACCTGGCCGATGCTCTGAACCAGGAGTTCCTGACCACGCGCACCAACGAAAAGGCAGAGCTGCAGCACCTGAACGACCGCTTTGCCAGCTACATCGAGAAGGTGCGCTTCCTGGAGCAGCAGAACCAGGCGCTGACGGTGGAGGTGGAGCGTCTCCGAGGCCGCGAACCCACGCGCATCGCCGACCTGTACGAGGAGGAGATGAGCGAGCTCAGGAGGCAGGTGGAGATCCTGACCAATCAGAGGTCACGCATCGAGGTGGAGCGGGACAACCTGGCTGATGACCTGGACAAGCTGAAAATCAGGTGGGCGGGGCCAGAAGGGTGTCTATGTGTGTGTGTGTGTGGGCGGTGTCTGGGAGGTGTGTGGGAATGTGGAGGCTGGCTGTGGGATGTCATGTGTAGGTAACATGCAGCTTCAAAATGAAAGGAGGGTTGAGATAACACGTGTGCAGGATTTCACCTGTCCTGTGTGTGTGTGTGTGTGTGTGTGGGGGGGGGGGGGGTGTATGGGGTGTGTAGGGGGAGGGTGTATGGGGTGTGTAGGGTTTGGGTGGTGTGTGTGTGGGGTGTGTGTATGGGGTGTGTGTGAGGTGTGTGTGGGGTGTATGGGGTGTGTGGGGGGTGTAGGGGGGGTGTGTGGGGTGTATGGGGTGTGTGTGGGGGGGTTTGTGGGGGGGTGTATGGGGTGTGGGGTGTGTGTGGGGTGTGTATGGGGTGTGTGTGGGGTGTGTGTATGGGGGGTTTGTTGTAGTTTCAGGAACTCGGAAATTGTCCTGTTTTCTCTGCAGATTGAAGGAGACCAGCTTGTGTGAGAAAACGTTTTTGTTTTGATTTCTGACCTGATCTTCGCTCGTCTTGTTTTTAATGAATATTTATGGATTCTTTCTCTGAAGCTGAACATCAGCCTTCATGTCTTTGTTGTAACAAGACGGTTTATATTTAAATGTCATCGCATACTGGATAACACCTGCCTCGTGCGTCTATGCACTTTTATAATCAATAAGAAAGAAAGGTTTTAATTAAATGACACTTTGGCACATAAATGTGTGTCCAGTGTCTGTTTAGAAAACAAATGTTGTTAAACACAGTTTACACACAAGTGCCGAGACAAATCTACCGGAGGCAAAATACTAATCTGGAAACAAAAGAGCAAAAGTCAAAAGGAAGTGACACACTGATGACCTCATCTTGTAGTACAAACACATGATTTGTAGTTTGCCTTCGCACGGCGAGTCAGTTGCTGGGGCGAGTAGCAGAGACGTCAACTAGCTGTTTGGACCACGAACAGGACAAAACATTAGTCCAGTGCACTCAGAAAGACCTTTCAACAGGATCAGAATTTAAAGCACATTAAAGCAAGTCCCTGATTTGGACCCAACTTGCATGAACAAACATGAACCGTTTAGTAAATGATGTGAAGGCTGAGCTGGTCCAGCCCAGATGTTTGCCCTTCATCCTACAGCTGCCAAGGCGGGAAACTCAACCCACACTAGTCTACTCAAACACTTCCCTTCCAGTATAAATGTCATCATTTCTGTGGTAATCAGCTGATCACGTCCCAGTGAAACAAGCAGAAATTCATTCTCCAACATGCTGCCGTGCACTGGGAAGATGACGGATGGCTGCCTGTGAGCCGGCAGGCTGCTGCTTCTATAAAAGGACAGGAACGCGCTCGCAACGCGTCTCTAGTGCTCTGTTTTCTCTCCGCCGGTCTGTGGTTTACGTTGTAAGTGTCACTTTCAAAGATGCAGTCCAGAGGGAGAGGGTTTTTTACGAGGAGCTGAACAGCTTCCACTGGAGGTCCAAGGAAAAACCAGGCTGTTCCTTTTTACTGGGCTTCACTGACAACGTCCGGCATGAAGCTCGGTGTGCAGCTACCAAGCCCTTTTTCACATTTCCACAGTGTGTTTTACTTAAAGGACGTTTCTTTATACAAATCAGCCTCATGTTTAGTTAGACGCACTCTCTTCGAACTGGTTAATTACATGGCTGGTACAACGTGTTTCAGGTGGCGATCAAACATTTTAGGAAAATGTCCTTTGAATGTATTTAAAATAAATAAACTGAGATAAAGACGTGATTTGTGGGCTGTTGTTGTGTCTGTTTCCAGACTGCAGGAGGAGATTCTTCAGAAAGAGGAGGCAGAGAACAACCTGGCTGCCTTCAGAGCGGTAGGTCTGCAGATTTACTGTCGCTTCACTTCACATTCAAGAGTTGAAGTGCTGGGAAAGTTTGTGCGTCAGCACCTGTAACTCGCTGAATTTTAGAGCTACATCTCCCAAACTATGAGATAAAATACCCACATTTGTTTACTACAAGCTACTACAAGTCAGATTTGGAGGTAATGTCAAATGGACGGTGGTCCTTTGTTACATCCTACCGAGGTCTTCGGCAGCTTCCCAGCAGGCGCTTTCTCACTGCCCAGGCACCTTTGAAATGAATAAAATCTATAAATTATTGTAAGTTTAATGTGAGAGGATGGTATAACACTTTAAAGGGATGTTACATCCTTGTCAGCCATCGTTAAGCTAACTGCACAAGTTTGAAATTAGAAATAAAATGCATCACATTTGGCCTAAAAGACAACTGTTTAGTTTATTGTAGGTCACATGATTTTATTTGTATAATTACTACACAAAGTTTATTGTTAGTAACTCAGACTGCATGCCTGTTACCAGCCCCGACAGCAACCACGTGAGACATGGTAAAGATCATGTGACTCATCCCTAAGCGGTGGAAATGGTGGTGTTAAACCCTCCTCGTCTCCTCTGACATCTGAAGCATTACTGCACCCAAATATTTATTAGAAGCTCACAATCAAACTGTAAACGCACGAAGCACCAGACATGCTGGAAAAGACTTTATTTACTCTAATTCATTAGTAAAAATTCCTTCTTACTTGCTTTTCTGTTGCTGCACTTCTTCACCTCTTGACTCGGTTTCCTTTTGGTCTTCATTAAACTCATTAAAGAGTGCTGCAACAGTCAGTAGGTTCTGTTTTTATTTATTGGTCAGTAAAGTGTAAGTAGACTATGTCTTCACCCACCTGCTACCACACAGCTGCTAACGCGGTCCTGGGCTGTAACATCTGCTGTGCTGGACTGTTGCAGGATGTGGATGCTGCCACGCTGGCCCGCCTGGACCTGGAGAGGCGCATCGAGACGCTGCAGGAGGAGATAGCCTTCCTGAAGAGGATCCATGAAGAGGTTGTTTTATCGTTTACCTCCCTTCTGCTCCCCTGCACAGTCCTAAATTCAGTCGCATCTTTAAGCTCGAACCAGCAGAGGGTGAGACGGATGTATAAAGTTCATTATTTGCACAGGAAGAACATGCAAACTCCAGACAGCAAAGCCTCCTGCTGTGAGGCAGCCGGACCAACCACCAGCCACCATGCAGACACCAACAACCTAGAAAAACAGCAAATAACAGATTCATGTAAAAACTTTTGTCTGGCCGTTTTCGCCTTCTGATTTCTTTCTTTAGTTTTCTTTCAAATGCATTTTAGTTCAGTTTAAAACACGCTAAGTTTCCTGACATGTCATTTACACTCATACTGAACAGCACAGGCCTTCATCATGCCAGCCTGCATCTCTCACCGGCTGTTCTGAACAGAGTGACATGCTCATCATCCATGTTTGATCCCAGCTGGTTGTGTACAAACACGCAGACCTGCAGACAGAGTGTAACCCCACCGTCTCTCCGTCCTCCTGCAGGAGATCCGTGAGCTGCAGACCCAGATGCAGGAGACACAGGTCCAGATCCAGATGGACATGTCCAAACCAGACCTGACGGCAGCGCTGCGAGACATCAGGGCGCAATACGAGGGCATCGCCGCCAAGAACATAGCCGAGGCCGAGGAGTGGTACAAGTCCAAGGTCCAGTTTACGTTCATATCTATATTTAAATATTTATATATTTTATTTATTGATATTTTTTATTTTTATAAACACATTTATATAAAACCTGAAACTGATGTTTGTAATGTACACTCAGACCAGCAGAGGGCAGCAAACTCAACATGTACAGTAGGAGGGAAACTCCAGAAGTAACACAAAAGGCAAAATTATTAAACCATTATCAAAAATTGATCTGTAAACATATTAAATAAATTTATAATGATATATTTTCTATTTATTTATAAACATATTTACTGCTTAAGTTATATTTATTTTCATTTATATTTAATTTATATTTTCTTTTTAAATCCTACATTTATTCATTATTTTCACATTTGACAATCCCCCCCCCCCCATGTTTTCACTTTCCTTAATGTAAACAAAAAAAACAACAACAAAACAAACAAAAAAACAAACAAACAAAAAAAAAAACATAACTGAACCCCCAAAACCACAGAGAAGAGACACTAAATGCAAAGTTATTTAAAATAATCTCAAAATGACTGTAAAGGTGAGAAAATGAAACACAACATGCTGTGTTGCTCTGGTGTCTAGTCCTGCTGTGTGGTGCAGGCTTTGCCTCATGATCATTACTTACAGCAGTCGTGGTGAAAACATCCAACCTGATGTTTGGATCAACTATCAGTAGCTCTGCAGCATTGAGTGTGTGGACGGGTTTTCCTGTACTAGTCTTCATGAAGTGCATGGAGCGACCGTCTCCTTGCTGCTAACAGCTGCTGCTCCTGCAGGTGTCGGACCTGAACCAGGCAGTGAGTAAGAACAATGAGGCCCTGAAGCAGGCCCGGCAGGAGACCATGGAGTTCAGACACCAGATCCAGTCCTACACCTGCGAGATCGACTCACTCAAAGGCACTGTACGTAACCCCAAACCCCCTATTCAGCTTTATCTCTGAACCCCTCAGTAGACATTGGTCCCTCTGACAAACCCAGAATGAGTCCCTGATGAGGCAGATGAGGGACATGGAGGACCGCCATGGACGCGAGGCCGCTGGCTTCCAGGACACCATCGTCCGGCTGGAGGCGGAGATCGCCAACATGAAGGACGAGATGGCGCGCCACCTTCGCGAGTACCAGGACCTCCTTAATGTCAAGATGGCGCTGGATGTGGAGATCGCCACCTACAGGAAGCTGCTCGAAGGAGAGGAAAACAGGTGACGATCAGAGCCATCAGAGTCTCTTTCAGTTTTAGATTCAGCCTGACTCGTCATGTCTTCCTTATCTACTTGCAGGATTGCTCTGCCGGTTCACAGCTTCTCCACCCTGAGTTTCCGAGGTACGAATCGACCTGAGGATGCACACTTCCCACACACACTTAGCTAATTTAGACAAGATAATTTAGACGTAGATATTAATGATATTTTCTGTCTGACGATCAGAGACCAGCCCTGAACACCAGCAGCGCTCCTCTGAGATGCATTCAAAGAAAACCGTCCTCATTAAGACCATCGAGACCCGTGATGGAGAGGTAAAGCACGCCATCTGCAAACTTCTGATTCAGTTCATGATTATCCCGTCTGGGTTTCTACACGACTAATGTTGCTTAGCAGCAACCAGGCAAGGGTTTCTAAAAATGTTAAGCACGTCATGCCAATGCATCCGTGTTTCTCCAGGAGATGCATCCGTGTTTCTCCAGGAGATGCATCCATGTTTCTCCAGGAGATGCATCCGTGTTTCTCTGCGAGATCCATCCATGTTTCTCCAGGAGATGCATCCGTGTTTCTCTGCGAGATCCATCCATGTTTCTCCGGGAGATGCATCCGTGTTTCTCCGGGAGATGCATCCATGTTCCTCCTGGAGATGCATCCGTGTTTCTCCGCGAGATGCATCCGTGTTTCTCCAGGAGATGCATCCGTGTTTCTCCAGGAGATGCATCCATGTTTCTCCGGGAGATGCATCCGTGTTTCTCCGCGAGATCCATCCGTGTTTCTCCGGGAGATGCATCCGTGTTTCTCCGCGAGATGCATCCGTGTTTCTCCGGGAGATGCATCCGTGTTTCTCCGGGAGATGCATCCGTGTTCCTCCGGGAGATGCATCCGTGTTCCTCCGCGAGATCCATCCGTGTTTCTCCGGGAGATGCATCCGTGTTTCTCCGCGAGATCCATCCGTGTTTCTCCGGGAGATGCATCCGTGTTTCTCCGCGAGATCCATCCGTGTTTCTCCGGGAGATGCATCCGTGTTCCTCCGGGAGATGCATCCGTGTTCCTCCGGGAGATGCATCCGTGTTTCTCCGGGAGAAGCATCCGTGTTCCTCCGGGAGAAGCATCCGTGTTTCTCCGCGAGATCCATCCGTGTTTCTCTGGGAGATGCATCCATGTTCCTCCGGGAAATCCATCCACATTTTTCCGGGAGATCCATCCATGTTTCCCCGGGAGATGCATCCGTGTTTCTCCGGGAGATGCATCCGTGTTTCTCCGGGAGATGCATCCATGTTTCCCCGGGAGATGCATCCGTGTTTCTCCGGGAGATGCATCCGTGTTTCTCCAGGAGATGCATCCATGTTTCTCTGGGAGATGCATCCATGTTCCTCCAGGAGATCCATCCATGTGTCTCCGGGAGATGCATCCATGTTTCTCCAGGAGATGCATCCGTGTTTCTCCGGGAGATGCATCCGTGTTCCTCCAGGAGATCCATCCATGTTTCTCCGGGAGATGCATCCATGTTTCTCCAGGAGATGCATCCGTGTTTCTCCGGGAGATGCATCCATCCATGTTTCTCCGGGAGATGCATCCGTGTTTCTCCGGGAGATGCATCCGTGTTTCTCCGGGAGATGCATCCGTGTTTCTCCGGGAGATGCTTCCGTGTTTCTCCGGGAGATGCATCCATCCATGTTTCTCCGGGAGATGCATCCGTGTTCCTCCGCGAGATCCATCCATGTTTCTCCGGGAGATGCATCTGTGTTTTTCCGTGAGATGCATCCGTGTTTCTCCAGGAGATGCGTCCATGTTTCTCCGGGAGATGCTTCCATGTTTCCCCGGGAGATGCAACCGTGTTTCTCCAGGAGATGCATCCATGTTTCCCCGGGAGATGCAACCGTGTTTCTCCAGGAGATGCTTCCATGTTTCCCCGGGAGATGCAACCGTGTTTCTCCAGGAGATGCATCCATGTTTCTCCGGGAGATGCTTCCATGTTTCCCCGGGAGATGCAACCGTGTTTCTCCAGGAGATGCATCCATGTTTCCCCGGGAGATGCAACCGTGTTTCTCCAGGAGATGCTTCCATGTTTCCCCGGGAGATGCAACCGTGTTTCTCCAGGAGATGCATCCATGTTTCTCCGGGAGATGCTTCCATGTTTCCCCGGGAGATGCAACCGTGTTTCTCCAGGAGATGCGTCCATGTTTCTCCGGGAGATGCATCCATGTTTCTCCAGGAGATGCGTCCATGTTTCTCCAGGAGATGCATCCGTGTTTCTCCGGGAGATGCATCCATGTTTCTCCAGGAGATGCATCCGTGCTTCTCCAGGAGATGCATCCGTGTTTCTCCAGGAGATGCGTCCATGTTTCTCCGGGAGATGCGTCCATGTTTCTCCAGGAGATGCATCCATGCTTCTCCAGGAGATGCGTCCATGTTTCTCCAGGAGATGCATCCGTGTTTCTCCAGGAGATGCATCCGTGCTTCTCCAGGAGATGCGTCCATGTTTCTCCGGGAGATGCATCCGTGTTTCTCCGGGAGATGCATCCATGTTTCTCCAGGAGATGCATCCGTGCTTCTCTAGGAGATGCATCCGTGCTTCTCCAGGAGATGCGTCCATGTTTCCCCGGGAGATGCAACTGTGTTTCTCCAGGCGATGCATCCAAATTTTTCTGTTCAGTTAAAAAAAGATGCAAGTAATAAGCAAAAATAGCAAGTTTTTGTAGCCTAAAGCCCAACTCACAAAAGGTTGGGAAAGAGTAAAATGTAAATAAAAGCTCCCAATAGAACTTAAACAAACTAAGATATTTTATTATTTCATGGAAAATCAGAGCTGATAGGGAATCTGATGCAGCAACACGTCTAGAAACAGGAGCAACAAAAGGCTGGAAAAGTACCTGGTACAAACCAGAAACACCTGGAGGAGCATTGGACAACTAATCAGGTTACCTGGCAACAGGTCAGTAACATGACTGGTATAAAAGGAGCATTTCAGAGAGGCAGAGTCTCTCAGATGGAAAGATGGACAGAGCTTCACCAAACTGGGTCTAAAAATCACGAACAATTTCAGACAAAGGATCATCAACGTACAATTGTCAAGACTTTGAAGATCCAACCATCTACAGTATGTAATATCATCAAAAGATTTGGAGAATAAGGGGGGAATCTCTGTGTGCTTGGGACATCTATGCAGCTTTATAGTAGTAATATGATAATAGTCATTCCAAGAAAATTAACAAATTATTGTTTTAAAGTGATCAGATATTATTTTTTCTCATTTAGGATTCATGTACACAGAACTATTTATAGGTCTTGAATAAAATATTTTGATTTTACATTAATGCTTAATTTACCCATATTTTTTCTTACTTCAAAGTTTTGAGATGTTTACTTGTATGTATTCATGTATAATTAATATATATATAAGATTTGCATACAAAGTAACTTAGTGAAGTTATTTTTCTTTCTTAATTATTGATTAGTAACTCCCAGCTTTATAATTGTGCTATCCCAGCACCTCCCAGTTTCATAATTAAACTAATGGTGTATATTGATCAGCATTCAGGCTGGGTCAGTTGGCTATTTAGGTTAATTCTGCCCTAAATAGCCAAAAGGGACATCAATTCTTCACCTCTTTCATTCTTGTCCTGATAAAGCAAACACATTTCCAGTGAGGTTGGGCCATTCTTTTTATTTTCCGGTGTCATCAGTGTTAAAAATGACCTTACATGAAATTCTCCTCCTGGGTGAACATACAAGCACACACCTCAAAGCACGATACACCTGCAGCCTCCTGGGAAAACACACACCCAAGGCATGTTAGGACAAGATGGGGCTGCTGCTTTTCTCAGTAAAAACAGCACTGATCAGCTGTTTATTACATGCAGCAGAAAGAATCAGAAACACGTCACCCAGTCCTTTTTATGGTTCACTTTAATATAAATGAAAAATAGCCACTTCTGAAACACTAATGGAAATTAAACATGGAAGCAGACAAAAGGGATTATTGATTATTTTATTTAATTATTAATTAACAATTAATTTTACACACCTGACTCAAATTAATAGGTCATTCTGCAGATTTTAACAATAAGCTGTTGGAATCAAGTCTCAGTCATTATCTGTCCAATTAAGGGTCGCCGGGAAGCTGGAGCCTATCCCAGCAAATCACAGGCAAGAGGCCGGGTGCACCTGGACAGGTCACCAGTCCATCACAGGGCCAACAGAGGGACAAATGAACGCTCACGCTCACACCTACGACCTCTCACACACACACATCTAGGGAGAATTTGGAGTGACCAAGTACATGTTGTTCGATGCTGGGAGAGAACCCACACATACATGGGAGAACATGTAACCTCCACAGAAGGCCACTGCTTGATCCTCCCCCAGCCAGGGGTGAAACCAGCGACATTCTTGCTGGGAAGCCACGGTGATAACCACCACACCTCCATGCAGCATTAAAAACCAAACTGAAGGTTTAATGCAATTTTTCACACTCTGGTCCTTGAGAAGGTCCTGCAGGTTTTTGATGTTCCTCTACTGCGACACATATGACTCGAATATTGTGGTCATTAATAGGCTTTTGTGTAACTTGACAAGCTGCAGAAGAACCATTTCATTTGATTCAGGTGTGTTGCAGCATAAACATCTAAAACCTTCAGAACACTGAAGGTCTGGATTTAGGGATCTATGATTTATTGGCTACAAGCAGGACTGTACAAACTTTGGGTGTGTGTGTGTGTGAGAGAGAGATATTAGGTGTAAACTTTTTAATTGCTAATTTATATTCTTTTCTATTTGCAAATAGTTTTGTGTGCACTTTATTATTTAACGCACTTTGTGCAACTTATGTATGAAAAGTGCTTTATAAATTAATTTGATTTGATCTGATTACACAGCAAGACAACGGGGCTAATGTGGGGCTTGATGCACGTGTTGTTGCTAGCTTACTGCAAACTGTCATTTCTGCTGACTCATTGCCAGGAATACGAAGTCTATTTTACTTTACTAATAATAAAATCAAAGACTTTTTTTCCCAAACCAAAATCTGTGAAAACATGCAGTATGTCATTTGCTAGCTTTACCATAGTTAACTACTGGGTTGTAGTGCTTAGCTAAAGGTAAAAGAGAGAAGTATATTTTGACAATTCGCATATTTTAGGTAGCTTTTGGAGTCTCCTGCCAATTGATTTGCAGCGGTTTGATTTTTATGAGTAAGTAGTTTGAGTGTGTTGCTAGAGTCTATTGTGGGACAATAATGTCCAACATCACATTGACATGCTCTTCTTTTACTGCATGCAACAAAAATGTAAAATGTCTTTATGTGTCGTACATCTCTGCCCTGCAGGTCGTTAGCGAGTCCACACAGCACCAGCAAGACATCATGTAACGAATCTACAGAGAAGACAGGAAGTAACGGAAACATACGGCCCGCTTGAGCTGGAGGAAAAAATAAATGAAGAAACATTGTGCAAATAAACCTGAAACAAAAAAAGACAAAAAAAAAAAACCTCCCCATTATGTCCTCTACTGATTTCATTTGAAAATGACATCAATATGTAGCTACATCATGGTTTATTTATCTGTACTTGCTGCTGTTTCTCAGCTGAATGCAGTATGAATCCACTAAAAATGTCAGATGATGTGCTGTATAAGTTATTCTGCAGCTCTGCCATTTAAGCTAAATTTCACAGAAACCTTACTGTTCACCTACATTCAAATGTTTTGCATATAATTATATGAGCATTTTTATGAGGATGTGTGCAGACAGCAGCTGCTTCTATCACATTCCTCAAAGTCGAACAGTATTTTTCCCCATCAGAACAAAGGGTGGATAAAAGAAGATGTAGCTGGAGACAGAGAAATGTTTAGAGATGAAGGAAAGTTGGACATAAATGCTAAGAAAGAAAGGGAAAGAGGGCTGGTTGGAAGAAGAGATAATTCCTTGAGTTACACATAGTACTGAATACAAATAATGGGGATTTTATATTTCATGAATGTCATCATTGGTTTAAAAGAAGACTCTCAGACATTGATCGTGTACAGGCCCATAGGAACACATGCTTTAATGGTCATACTCATAAATCAGTTTAAAAAAAAGGATGAGGCTACTGGTCTACAGTTATGACACTGCTTTTTCCGAAGCAGAATGGCTCAGAAATAAATATAATCCGCAAATAAATACATCCCACAGAAAAAAACATGTTTAGATTAAATTAGTCTTTGAAAAATGCTAAAATTGCAAAAATAAAAGAAAAAAAATGTTAGTAAGTGCTGTGTTTTTTATGTACAAATTTCACATTGATGCACGTGAGAGCGTGGAGGGTGTCCGGTGCCACAAAGGACGCATCAGGAGATGCAACAGAGGAGTGTAGTCATGCATTTCAGCTTCACACACAAAAAAATACCCTACACCCTCCCCACACATTGATTTGTTTTTCCTTGTAAGAGGTAAAGACAACAAAGTATTCACATTTTTACTGTTGACAAAAATGTCCCGAATAAAGAAAACAAATGCACATGATGGAAAGAGTTGGTTTAAGTACAAGTTTCTATGGCCACTAGTCCACATTTTATTCACACTCGTGAGCGTTGTTCACATTGGCACCTCGGCCTGGTCTTGGTTGATACAGGTGCTTTCAAGGAGGCACGTTGTATTTGATACAAATTTTACCATCACACAGCAGATTTTTATCTCTAGCTTTCAGTGCTGGTAAAGAGAACAAGTTATGGCTATTTGCAACCCCTGTATTTTATTTAAAACAGAATTAGCCACCCTCCAATGGACTGGTTGCATTTCCAGGGTAAACTGGCTCTCACATAGCAGCTGCTGGGACAGGCTGCAGACTCCCTGCAACCCTGCATTGGAATAAGCAGGTATAGACAATGGATGGATTGGTGGATAGAATTAGTCTTTTAACTTTTGTCTCATTGAGATCCTCCTCCTAAAAAGCCCACTCATCTCTGATTGGCCCATCTTTCGAAAGCCTGCCAGGAGCAACACCCACTGTTTGCTAGCTGTTCTCCCTGCACTTAATGGGTGTGCCAGTAGCATACAATTTTTAAAAGAAAAAAAGTTTGCATCACAATGCTGCACACAATTGGGATAATTAGCATTGGGCAAAAGCTTAACAAAGGTTTTGCTTCCCTCAAAGAAACATGAAATATAAGAAAATAACAGTAACTGTTCATATTTTTTTTAAGAGACTAGAAATGTTTTTGATATATTGGACGAAAAAAACATCTTTGCATCCTTATTTTTTTTCTGGGAAACTGCTAAGTTAAATAGAAAATGTCTAAACATCAATAGAAAGGCAGTCTTGATCCATTCCTTTTACAACTTTCAGTATTTAGCATCATAAAGATAACTTGGAATTGAAAGCTATCAGGCTTGGCTAGCTAGCTTTCCCTCTGAAAACAGAAGCTAGTCAACACAACTAGTGCATCCAGCCCTTATTAAAATCAGTTTGTCCACAGTTAATAAGGATGTTTATATTTCTTTCAGCTGGTAACAAAATGAAAATCATTCTTATGATCTGTTTGTACAGCAATCACTAAACAAAGACTGTTAAATTGTCACAGACTGTTTACCAGCACTTTAAAATCCTGAATCTTGTTTTCTGTTCGTGTTGGAAGAATTCTCATCCGAGGTGCCAGTGTAAATACAGCTTTCTAGCTTCACTATCTAGGCATCTGTGAAGACAACAAACCAACTTTAAACCCTGCTTTGTGTAGCTCTGTTGCTACCTCCCCGAAAAAAGCCTCACATTTAACACAAAAACAAGCCATTGATGGGAGATCTGCCAGTAACCCCCCTCCTGTTGCTTACGTGTACAGTCCAAGGAGGGGCAAGGCACCCCTTTAAACAGATTCCCTGGCCTTTATAGAGCAGTTTGACGCTTGAAGTAGAGTATTGTCCAGCACCAAGGGTGACAAAGGGTTTTCCCTCTATATAAATGACATTAATGATGTCTTTTCTCCTCTCGAAGAGGATAATTGTAGTCCAGATGGCACAGAAAGCAGGAAAAACGGGATCCAGGTTTGCATTAAAGGGTCACTAATTCCCTTTATAGATGACCTTTCAGAACTTTCATGAGGCCTACAGGCTTAGGAACTGCTTGCTTCTACAGTATCAGTTACTGCAGCAGCAAATGGTAGTTTGTATCTTCAAATGATTCCTGCATTAGAACCTGAGGTGGGTTTGCAGAGAAGTCCCGATACCTGATCTAGTTTGACTTGAGATGAGGACACAGATGTCGGGGCTGGTTCCAGCAGGCTGCTTCAGGTCTCCATGTTAACCTTTTAGGTTGTAGCTGCAATGAGTGTTTCTGTTAAGTGTGCATGCATCTGTGCACTTGCATGTACAGAAAAAGAGTAAAATGAGGTTACACAAACCTCTGCACCACAATGATGTTTCCAGCAGGAAGATAAGGTTTATAATCCCAAATTTAGCAATTTAAAGGCTTCATCCAGTCCGATTAGTGGCTAATCCTAGACTGTTTATCAAGTCATTAGCCCCGAGTGGAGTAGTGACTTGGAGTCTGGTGTCTCTGTGGTTAAATTGTGTGTTGAAGCTCCAAGAAAGTCAGGAAGTGGTCAAACTTGTAGAGAAGGTCCTGCTGCTGTAGTGAGGGGAGTTGTGGAGCCACAGTCATACCCCATCTCTACAGCAGTGTGGGAGCCTCCAACCAGCCGGCCTGGGAAAGGCTGTGCCTGCACCTGCCGGTCTCTGAAACTCTGGATGTAGCTCTAAAAAAAAAAAAAAGGACAGAACTGGTTTAGAATTGGAAATATTTGAGAAGATATTTTCTATTTTCAGGGTTGGACTTAATGGTCTGTGTGCAACCTATGTGTTGCATGTTGATGATTTGAACTTCAATAAGACTCTGGAAACTGAGGTGGTTTGTGATTAACATGAAGCACAAACTTTGCCCAAAGAGGCAATGAAACAAAGAGTGATGCTTCTCACCGGAGAGAGAACATCCGTGTCGTAGCGACGGATGGGGTTTGGTTTGCGGCGGTAGGCCGGCTCAGTGTGAAGTTGCTTGGCCAGTTGGTGATTGTGGGATGAAGAACCTTGTTGCTGCTTTTTCTTCTTTTTGTTGCGGTAGCGGTCGTCCCTTTGACGAATCCGCATCACCTGCATCCTCCTTTGCTGTCGGCTGATGATTACTGTGGAAGACAATGGTCCACTCATTCAGTGTAATGTAATGAACAGACACACACAAGTATTTCTTTCCAGATAAAGATACACTGCCCGTCCAAAAGTAAGTCACCACCTGGGCTATACTAAACAAACAGGTAAGATTCTTCCATTGGATAATTACTGCATGGATGATGATGTTTCAGCTGGCAACAGGTTATTAAACCCTAAGAGAAGGTATGAGTAGGTTCTAATTTTTTAACAACAATGTCAGAAGATGCATCCTGTGGTTGTGGAAAAGATGTTAATCTGTTTCAGAAGGGTTAAATCATTGATATCAAGCAGAGGAAACATCTATAGAGATGCTGAAACTACTAAAACTGGGTTAAGAACTGTCCAACGCAATATTAAAAACTGGAAGGATGTCACATTTCTTTCTGGAAGAAAGAAGGAAAAATTGATCAAAAGTGATCATTTAAACGTTTGGCGAAATTAGATAGTAAAAAAACCAACAATAGAACTCAGGGCTACATTTAATATTGAAAGTAAGAACATTTCCACATAAAAAGGTCAAAGGAACTCATGAGATTGGGACTGAACAGCTGTGGAGCCGTAAGAAAGCCACTAACCAGTGAGGCTGGTTATAAAAAATATACCTAAAAGGATAACATTTTCATGGTTTGCTTACTCTTGGTATGGGAGTATCCCCCAGCGGTCACCTTCCACTGGATTATGACACCCAGTAGAGTGAGGGCAGGCCACACTCCGAGCACCACCCAAGTCAGCCAGCACACCGGCTTGCCAGATTCTGCTTTAATCCGCTCGTAGATATACAACACGAGGGCGAAGAGCTCCACAAAATAGTCCAATGCCACTGTGATGACTGCTGCGCCGAACACTGCTGTGGACAGCGTGGTAAAGAGACGCTGCCACTGCAGTGTGAGCACAGCAAACAGCATGCCTAGGCCAAGCAGCACGCCCAGGGGCACCCAGACGGAGCGCGGCGGGCTGTCGGACAGCTCCTCCATGCCTACCAGGGTGGCCACAGCCACCAGCAGGCCCAGCAGCAGGCCCACCATGAAGAGGCCCACGCTGCGAACCAGCATGGTGACCAGGCCACAAAGCGTCCCGATGCCCAGGCCGATGCCCACTGAGGCCTCCACGCTCAGCTGGGTGTCCAACACGCGCTCCTTGTGGCAAAGCATGAAGATGACGACGGAGCCGAACATCAGGCCCGTCAGGAACATCACCGCTTTGAAGCATCGGTACCCTGAAAGAAAAGAAGAGTACTGCCTCTCATTGAAGTCCCAGAAAATGTCTGCATGGGTCAAACATTCAGGAATTTCACAACAACTCACCAAAGAAGCAGTAAATAATGCCGAAGAGACAGCACATGGAGCAGACGACAGAGGGAACCACATTGTAGTGCCCACCAGTGACCTCACAGCCATCCAGTCGCTCTGGGCTTGGCTCCTGGTCGGGCTGGGCCAGAAGCGTCTCCAGGGTGGTTGTCATAGCGAACAAGGGAGAGTGGAGAAAGAGGTGAGGAAAGATGGCTGAGGAGAGGCGATCAGGTTGGAGGCAAGAGGCAAGGGAGGTTATGATGCACTGCCCAGGTGCATGGTTTTACCTGCGGAAAGGAACGAAAAAAAGAAGGGAAGCTTAGGTTATGTCAAAGTGAAGGCTAATTTATGTACGTACGTTTCAAATGTTTGTCCTCATATTCCCATTGTGTGTCCTTTACATTGGAATGGCTGAAAGGCAATACATTTAGTAGAGGACATTTCCTCAAGGGGGGGGGGGGGGGGGGGGGGGGGGTGTAGGAAAATAACAAAAATAGTGTTCATGTAAAATTTTATAGTAATGTGAAATGTTTTTAATTAAAATGTAAATGTAAGTTTATAACCTAGAATTCTCTGCCTAAGCAGGGAAACCCAGACTTCCCTCTCCCCGGCCACATTCACCAGCTCATCCGGAGTGACATGAGCTCTTTTGGGCTGGTTGAAGACCAGACGTGCTGCTGCATTCTGGATCATCTGCAGAGGTTTAACTGAGCATGCAGGCAGGCCAGCCAGTAAGGAGTTGCAGTAGTCAATGCGTGAAATGACCAGAGCCTGGACCAGGAGCTGGGCCGTGTGTTCAGTCAGGTAGGGTCTGATCCTCCTGATGTTGTAGAGAGCAAATCGGCAAGATCGAGCAACCGAGGCAACATGGTCCTTAAAGGTCAGCTGGTTGTCTACCATGACACCAAGATTCCTGGTAGAAGACGTAGGCACAAGCGTGATGGAGTCAAGCTGCACGCTTATCTGTGGCGGTAAGGAAGGATTGGCTGGAAAGACCTGACTGAAGACGGCACGCTCTAGTAGTTTAGACATGAATGGAAGCAATGAGACCGGCCGGTAGTTTCCAACCTGGGCTGGGTTGAGTGTGGGTTTCTTCAGCAGCGGGGGAACCCGAGCTTGCTTGAAGGCAGAAGGAAAGACACCAGATTTAAGAGAGGAGGTAATAATATGGGTTACTGCAGGTTTGATTGAAGGTAAAATGCTCTGCAGGGTGTCAGAGGGAACAGGATCAAGAGGACAGGTCGTGGGTTTTGAGTTGACTAGAAGTTTAGAGACTTGGTCCTCATTTAGAGAGCGGAAGGAGCAGAGTGAGGCACCAGTAGCTGGTTTGGTAAGGCTGAGTTGGTCAGGCTCAGTGAATTGGTTACTGATGGTAGCGACCTTTTCAGTGAAGTAGGAAGCAAACATTTCTGCAGTCAGCACAGTGGGAGGCTGAGCAGGTGGTGGAGATAGAAGAGAGTTAAACACCATGAACATGTCGTGTGTTGGGAGCACTGTGGATCTTGTTCTGATAAAAGTGACTAAAGTGAGACAATCTGGCAACCTCCAGTAGTGCTTAGTTGTAGTTAAGCAGCTTTCTCATTTTACAGAGAGCTCCCAGAGTAACATTGTTCTATTAAGGCCATATTTATAAAAATAAAAACATGCAGGACATTATTCATTCAACCACCACACAGCCCTTTGACACATTATTATTTATAGGGTAACCCTCTTCTTTCCACCACATTTGCATCCAATGCAAACAGAAATCCATCTGCAAACAGACTGATGTGACCCTGGTGAAACATACCAGGCTGTTCCAGCCTCTGTGATTCAGATACAAATACTTGCATGATCCAACAGCACTGCCAGTGACAGGACGCAACCCTGATACCCGGTTAAAGCGACAGGATTGCTACACACACTAAAAACACACAGTTTGACATCCCTGATGGTGGAAAACAACGGATAATACCAGCTCAAACTGCAGTGGGTGTTGGAACTGGGTGGAAAAGGTTGGTGGTGGCTTCTTGTCATCTCTATGGGTGATAAGGAAGCATTTAAAGAGAACAAGAACATGCCTCCTTCAGGCTACTCTGACAAATTTCTAATAGCTCTTTGTTAGACTCCCATCAGACCCTTCATCCCACACGAGGTCCATCCAATCTAACAGAAATCAGCTTCTAATAGACGCCCTGAAGCAGAGTTCGTGTATAAATAGATGTTTATTCTCAGCTTTCTTATTCATGTTCCTCCCTAAACTGCCTCAGCTTTTACTCCACACAACCTTCCTGGTTTATAATTCAGTGAAGGACTCTGTTTAAAGCACGTCATCAGTTAATTTGCATAGATTTTTACTTTCTTTTCCCTTCTCCCATGTCTCTTTATGTTCACCTCTCCTACTGATGCCAGACTTCCAGCCGAAGCTCGCCTCGTCTTCCTCCCAGTCTCCTGCTGCTTTCATTATTCAGATCTTTTCCATGTCCTCTCCATCTTCCCCACATCTGGTTTAACCTTTCAGCTGTCTGCTCACATCAGCTCAGTTCAACATGCAGCCAGCTGCTCTAAAGTTCATACATGTTTTTAACGTAAAGTTTGTTTTTAAACGAGTTATTCAGTCAGCTCCTCTTCCTCTCCTCCCCCTCCAGCTGTTTTCGTCCTCTCCATCCCGGGGTGAGTTCAGTCCGACAGGAAAAGGTTTCTGGGTCACAGGAGCTTATGCAACTCCTGTCAGGAGAACTTTACTCTAAAATTCATGAGCACCACTTTCGCTCCTCCTCCTTTTAGCCTAATCAGAGTAGTGAAAGGGTGGGAGAAGTTTAGGTTTGGTGCGTAGGAAGTGAAAACTGGTCTAAAAAAGTTTGACAAAGTGAGGATATTTGTATTATGACCTTGTTATATATTACTGGAGTCGCTATAAAACAGAAAATTTCATGGATCACTAAATATAAAAGATAAAGTTGTATCTAGTGAAGAAAAAAGTACTCTTGACTGGTAAAAGATGAGCTTGAGGCGTGTCGAACTAGCTTCAATGCAGCAGTTACATAAATGTGAATTCATTAAACCAAAAAAGAAAAGCTTGAACACCAAACGAGACATTTCCAGCCGCCTTCAATGATCGAGAGATGAACGTCCTGTAGCATGGCTGCACTGACACCAGAGAAAACAGGGAAAAAACCTGGAATTCTTTTTATCCCAGGGTTTTCTGCTTTAACACAAAGCATTTTCTAAATTATTTCCTTTGTAGAAATGACAGGCAGAAGAAAGGTTTTACAAATCAGAAGCTGTGTGTTAATGAATCTACAGGCTCTATAGCAGGTCCAGTCAGCTCGGTCCTACGAGGGCCAAGTCCTGCAGGGTTTCCATGTCTCCCTGCTCCAACACACCTGACCTAATGTAATGAACCATTGTGTAGAACTTAATACGCTGTCCAATTTAATTTGAGTCAGGTGTGTTGGAGCAGGGAGACCTGGAAACCCTGCAGCCCTTCAGAAGGACCTTGTCTAATGTTACTACTAAGTAAATAACACTGGCATAGCCATAGGAGTTAAAAGTAGTTTATAAATAAATGTAACTAACCAGCTCATCTGTTTTACTTTTAACCCTCTGAGACTGCTGGCACACCTGACTCCCAGCAGTCTGCACAAATGCTTGCGCAGGTTTAGATCTTTCTCTAAAAAATTATTGGGTTTAAACAGGTTGTGCCTGGGATGTGATGGGTTTCAAAGATCTAGAGCTATCACTCAGCATGCCAGCAATTATACATACAAATTTCTGCACATGCCACCATTTACCGAGTCCATATAAACCACGCTGAGTAGGTGAAGCACAGTTTTTTAATGTGCTTGGTCTTAAAACCGGAGAGGGTGTAATCATTTTGCACCCTGATATGGAGGTGGTTCGACAGGAGAGGAGCTAGAAAACTGAAGGCTTTGCCTCCAGTTCTGGGCCTGGAAACTGTGGGAACCAAATGTAAGCCTTGTTGGTTCATAGTGAACGATAAGATGTTTCAGATGAGCCAGAGCCTGGTCATTACGAACTGTATTAGTTTATTTTATTCTAAATTCAGTCAGGGCTCTGACCGCCACACGTTTCTACAGGGAAGGTTTAAAAATGGCTGAACAGACGCAGCTTAGAGCCCAGCACACCCTGACCCCTTCATAGTCAATGACAAAGACAACATAGTGCAATCTGACTTTCCACTGATGAGAAGAGATCACTGAGTAAAGATATGATGCCTTTTTTATGGCAGACAATATTTTGTCTTCTTGTTTTAGTAAATTCCACTTGGTCAGTGAAACTAAAAATACTGCACACAGTCCAAGTACTACAACTCAGCCAGCTTTATGACACGTTATGACACTTAGCATTTATTTTCTGGCCAAAATAACTGGCTTGTTTTAAGTTTGATGGATACCAGAGTAAACAGATGAAACATTTCTTCCAACAAATGACTGTTTTGTGTTTTAAGGGAACTGATGTGTGAGGTAGAGACACATTTGCATTTTAAGCATTATGAAAACAGGAAAGGGGAGAAATAAATATGCAACAAAACACACACACAAAAAAAGCATTAGACTCACACACACACACACACACACACATACACACACACACACACACACACACACACACACACACACACACACACACACACACTCACAACAACCACACAGCTCAGCGGGACATGGCCTTTCTACAGTTTGATCCCTTTTTCATCCAAACATGTCGTATTAATAATCATCCTGTGGTGAAGGATTAGTAGGTTGCTGCCGACTGACCCACAGCTCGTGTGAGCGTGTGTGTGTGTGTGTGTGTGTGTGCGTGAGTGTGTGTGAGGGCATTAGGCCATTTTGTACTGCAGCTAAAAATGTGCCGGTTTTGTGTTTGCCGACGGATCATCCTCTGGGACAATAAATGACTGGAGTTTCTTTTTCTGCTGCTGCTGCTAGATTCTGCAACAACAACAAGAAGAGAAATGCTCTCCACCTCCCGCCCGGCTTCACCTCCCGCCCGGCTTCACCTCCTGCCCACCTTCCTGTCCGTCTCTGTCATGACGGTGGGATGCTGAATGAGGCAGCAGCGCTCCATCCCAGCCGAAAACCTGACCAATGGAGGAGCAGCTGAAACTCCCTTAGCAACAGCATGAGAGCCAATCAGCAGGCACGTCTGTTTCTCTGAATGTGTTCATACACGTCAGCGTGTGTAAGTGTTTGTGTTTAACATGTTGTGAGGACCTAATTACATAGAAACATTGTGGGGACGTGGGTTCAATAGTCCCTGTAATGGTTTTGGAGTCAGCATGTTGTTAGAAATTTACTTCGCTAAGAAGAGCGTTCTGGATATAAGGCTTCCCTCGATACTCGAGTATTGTTCTTTATTTTCTAATTCTTTAATAAAAGTTAATACTGAATTATATATTAATGCTGGATCTCATGGGGAAGGAAAAGAAGGGGAAGAGTAAACAGAAGAAGAAGACACAAAATAAAGAAGACAATAACAATCGGAGCTACAACCCAAACAGAGAAACCAACTACAGGCGGATCAAACAGAAAACATTAAACAGCCTCTGCAAGAAAACAAAGCAGAGAACCATCAGGAGCACCTACAGGAAGACCAGCTGAGAAAACGTGAGCAACTAGAATATAAAAACAGAGCTAGCTAGCAGTGGTAAACCTGCAGCACAACACTAACTGTGTAAGCATGTGTGTTAATGAGTGCAGCTGTGTGTGCATGTGGAAGTGTGACTGTATAAAAATGAGGTATAAGGAGGACCACAAATATAACCACGCCCCTTCCAAGGATCAGAAGTAGACAAGGAGGGCACAAAGACCTGGGCAACCACCATGAAGAAAAGCCCCAGCATGAGCTCCCACCGGACATGGAGTGTAGGTCCCAGGAGACCTGGAATGTTGGCCCACCGGCCACTAAAGCATGAGTCCGTCCCCGCATGCCCAAGAAGCACCCACCTCCTAGGTCAGAGGACGACACGGGTTGTTAAAGACAGTTAATGTCTCTAATATCAACATCAGGACTGAGGATGTTGTTGATGTAAATTATAATTTTTTCAAGCATGCGTCTCAGAAAGAAGAAACATCTTGTAGTAATGACCACCATATCTTCTGATAACATAAAACATGAAGCTGCTCGTCAGTCTTCACTACTGAGAGATTATTTCTTTATGTTTTACCACCAATGGTTTCTTGCTGGTCTGTCAGCTGAAAGTGAATATGTAAAAAAACTATCTCTCTGCACCGTCCCAAATCACCGCTCATAGTCCCCTAATGAAACCCAAATGTCACAAAAATCCACTGAACTGAAACAGAGCAGGGCTTTCTGTTACACCAAATCCAGTCTCACAGCTAATTCACATACAATTCAAGTTCTAAGAAATTTGTGACAAAATGTTTAAAATGTAAAAAAGAAGGAAATATTATATGTGAAAATATGCATAGTCAATATATACATGCATTAAAAACATAAAATACCAAAATGCACTTGTGGATTCCAGTAACATAAAGTGGTGATGCTTTACGACGACTAAGACACATTTTCTGTAACGTATGTATTGCACTCGTTCAGGTAGGACAGGGCGTCATGTTGTGAGACGGCTCCAGCTCATTGGCTGACGTCTCAGCTGAGTTTCCTCATCCAGAATCTCAAACACAGCGTGCAGCTTCAGACGCTTTCAGATGCTTTCAGCCAGACATGCATGCAACAGCTTGCTGGGTACGTCTCACGTAAAACACAAAACAAACTGCAATGCAGGGAAATGATCTTAGAAGCGTTAAATTAACAGATGATGAATGAAGTTACGTTTTCAATAAGTCGCTATGTTTGTTCCACTATCTCTACAGCTGGACAGAAATCTATTTGGCAAAAGCTGCTTTACAGATATCGTGTCTGTTATGTTGCCAGATCCCTTTAGCAGAGGAAAAATAATTCCCACTTTCTAAAAAGTACAACAGAATCTGGTGTGTGAGGAAGAAAAACAACGATCCAATGAAAGTCAAAACCAGACAACAGGGCTCAAAAAGAAGTCCACACCCTGACACAGACTTTTCCCACGCCGGCAGCATCGGACTGAACCCGTCAACACCAACAGAAACCCAGACGAGGCTTATTCTTGAATAAAGAAAACTGAGTCTGTTAATACCCAGAGTGCTTCATGCATTCATACTACAGCTCTGCTCCTTTTACAGAGTTCTTAGAAATCTGGCTCACAAGTTGGTGTTTAGCACAAGTTAATTTGGTGCAAGTAGAGCTTTTCTGACAGAGAGGGCACAATACAGACTGATACACCCACAAATCAGTCAGAACATAGCCCTGCTTTAGTGTTTCTTAAACTCATAACAGCACCATGAATATGTACATTAAAAATCATGCTTTAATAAAGTAGCATCTGAGGCCATAAACCAAAGGACAAAATGTTTGTGGGGAAGGATCCAGAGCTATGTGGAGTCATCGTCCAGTTTGTAAATACAAGTGTGTGATGGTTGAGCGTAGGCAACAGAAATGTGGATGCAGAAGAACTTCTAGAGAAAAAGAACAGCATGTCGGCTACTTGGAAGTATTCTGGTTACAAGGGAGACAGCATACACAGCAACAAGACATGCTGGATACTTGTGGCAACCACCAGGAGCAACACGATGAATCCTGGCTGCAGGACAACCATGGAGCCATAAGAAGAGTTCCTGAAGTCTGGAGTTAGCTACAACAACGCTAGCATTAGGGAAAGTTCAACAGACATCTCTGAACGAGAGTTTCACACGTGGAACATCACTTTTCACATCGCTACTGTCGGCCATATTATCATGTTTTCCTAATATCACGCAGAACAAGGCACAGCTAGCAGGAACTGTTAGGAAGGGTTGCTTTAATATTGCATCATGTACATCATGTCAGATTTGCTTATATTACATGACGTTGTTCAGTTACTACAGTTCCATGTTTCTTATTGCCCTTCACAAACAGCAAGGACATCAAAGGAAACAACTGTGGTGGACATCCACGAGAGGAAACGGATCTTGATGCTCAGTGAATGAAATGAGACGGAGACGTGGTTCCTCATATTCCTGCATCTTTAACGGCTCCATCACACACAGAGACGCCTGCTGAGCTAAAGTGTTATATTGACAGTCATAACTTTTTTAAGGTTTTCCAAAGAATGAACTAATTTTCTGTTGTCTTTCACTCGTTGTGAATTCATCAGACTGGAGAAGGTCTCTGAGCTACCAGCTGATCTCTTATTAAACGTGATTAAAAATCCATTTTTCGGCTTCTTTTACCGTTTCCAGTTGAAACGACACCACTTCCACCCACACATTAATCTGCATGTCGGTACATGTGGGGTGTGCATCGATGGGTTTGTGTTTAGGGACAGCACGTTGAGCTGTTAATCCTCTCCTGGTCGGACTCAGAGGGCCAGACGGCTCATCACTGGGCGACATGCACCACATCGGCCAATAAGAGGACAGACGCCTCAGTGACCTCATCGGCCAGACATGTTTAATATGTTCAGCTATGGCTGCTGCTTGTAATAATGTGATGTACCAAATTGTATCATGGCTGAATTTGAATCTTGGCAAACATCAAAGTAAATGTATATATTAGGATAAAAGCCTTTGATTCACATCCTTAGAGTCTGTATCAGAGACATTTCCAAAGTAGAAAAGTCAGAGAACAAGTAGACCTGCATACTGAAGGCAGGGTTCTCATGGGGTTACAAGAAATAATAAGCTCCTTCAGGACTTTGTAATGAGGAAGATGATAAATTTTATTCTAAGCTTTAGCGTACAGAGGCCAAAACATAAGAAACACAAGCTCTCTCACCGGTATCATGTCATACTCCAGCCAGCAGCTTGCTGTCCACATGACCTGAGACAGAAGATCTAATTTAACAAGTCTTTAGCTAACATCACCTCTAATAACTTACTGTCCAGAAAACATATAATCTACATTCTTTAGGTTGTTTTTACAGAAATTTCTTTCATGAAAATGTCAAACATAAAATTTCATCAACAATGTCTTTTACGGCATGAACTAAGCAGCCACCAGGGAGCCACCAGGAGCCACCAGGGGGCCTCCCAAATACGCTTGCCATGGTCCTTACATACATGATGAAGGAAAAACACATATAGATAGTTGAAACAAATATATTAATACACACAAAAAACTTGCTTTTATACTAATATATTCAAGCCAGTCTGGGTCAAATAACAGTATTTATGATGAAGCCACATGCTGTAAAAATTTTAGCCAATCAGAGAGCTTAAACTGACAGCGATGTCCATTCAGAAGCAGCCAAAGATCAACAAGTGAGCAGAAACTTGTATCTTTGTAAAAAAGAATAGAAAAAATGGTCCTCTACAGCTGGAGTTTCTACATGTATTTTTACAATAAAAACCAGGTCGACCAAAACTAGCAAAAAATAGCTTAGAGTTTTAACGATGAAGGTAAAAACCACAGCTAAAGTCATTTAAGCCAATTACAAATAATGCAAATGAATAGGTTTTTTATATTTACAGAATACAAAATGATCAAGTACCTGTAAAAGTTAAGCACCGGAGGTGCTGAGGTGGTCTAGCGGGGCCCCCAAATCAAATTCTGCTTGGAGCCCCATAAAGGCTCAGGCCGGCCCTGTTGAACAGCAACAGTTTAATCAAACCCTTAAATGAACAGCTGAACACAAACCACAACAAAGTCTGATCATAACAATCTGGATTAAGTGACAAATATTTTCATTCAACTTTTCAGTCTCTAATATGATTAAAATCCAGCCAGATGCGATAGTTTTTCTGCTTTTTGCTCATTTCTTCACTGTTTTTATTTAAATATCTGTTGCTCTGTAGCTGGTCTTCATCACTACATTTGCTGTTGCATTGCAATCGGTCCCTTCCCTTCTTTAACATAATGGTATGAGCTGAGTCTCTCCTCACATGCGATTGGCTGCATGGCCTGCCAATCAAAGAAGAGGTCCTCCCCCTGCCTGCTGAGCTTTAGGGTAAAGGCCAGTGGGATTTGGTTCTTCTCGTTTAGGAAAAAAACACACCTCCAATTCATCACCTGCTAAAGTGGTTGGTTTGATCATTTCTACTCTAATTGAATTTAAAGCTGCATTTAGAGGGTTGGTAGATGGAAATTTACAGCCCCAGCTGTTTGAAAAGTTAAAAGAGATGTCATGAAAAAATCAATTCTTACAAAGTAGTAAATTTTCAAATTTATTTTTTCTTTAAATAGCAAGAAATGATCTGGATAAATTAACTAATTGTGTTTCTTACATTTACATTGTCCCTTGGCCTTTGCTATAAAAGATCTCCTCTTGCTGGAAGTCCTAGTCAAGATGGCCACATTAAAACACAATTTCATAAAAGTTTCAGCAGAAAAACCATTTCAAACGTATGTAATTCTACCAGCAAACCATCCTAATGTGAGCTATTCAGGAAGCAGTTTGAATGCAAAGCAGCAGAAGTTCTTCTTCCTGATGCTAAAACCTGATATGATGCATGTTTAATGTTTACCTCCTTCATTTAAAGGTTGCTGTGGAAACTTGTGCTGCATCTAGAACATTCAGAAACACTCAGGAGATGTCAGTTGAGATAAAGAAGAACCTTTATTTCAGGTCAGTCCAGGAAAAATGCAGCAACAGCCCAGAGAGCTGCTGAAGGTCAGTTCTCCGGGCAGCTGATTCGTACCATCCTTGTAAGACTAAAGTAGGTATACGGCTCCATTACAAAGCCATAAACACAGCCAGAGGGGACTGACGGCACTGGGTTGTGGTGAGATGCGTTTCTGCTAGCTCAGAAAATGTTTACACATCCTCTCGTACATTTATGTCATCACTCAGCTCATCTTCTTAAATATGTCACTGTGTGGGATGCTGGGGCTGAAAATAACACAAAGCAGGCGTGAAGACTTCACAAACACCACCAGTCTCAGCTGCTGTTGTGTCACGCAGCAGATTTCTCTGGCACAAAAAATGACAAACAACGTGAGTGTGTGTCACGGTCGTGACTGACGCCAAAGCCCGGGTGATGGCGAGGAACAGCAGGACGAGTGACTGTCCCCGGACCTGCTGCCGCTGAAGAATGTTCCCATCAGGAGGCGAGCTCCTCACACACTCGGCTGGATATGCTAACGTCATACGCAGAGTAATGTAGAAGAAGATACAAATCAATAAAAAAGCACCAAAATCTAGTTTTCTAATGGAAGTTTTAGTGCTTTACCCTCCTGAAACAAATTTCTTTAAAGAAAACACTGAGGTTGTATCAGATAAGACTCAAGTGTAGACGCAAAGTTGTCGTCATGTAGCCATGAGTTTCTCTCATGACACAGTACGCTGGTTCAGAACCAAGACCAGAACTCTGACCTCTTCATGTTACACAGCAAAGAAACAGAAAATCCAAACTATTCAATGACTAAGAAAAGCCAGGAAACAGAAAGGAATGGAAAAAGCTTCATCATGGACGAGGTATCAAAGGCACAGGTTGATTGATCAGTGTGGTCATAGGCTGCATTCAGCCAGCCATCTTCATCAATTCCTACGTTGTTTGTTCAGAGAACCTGCTTTGTTTGGGGAGGTGTGAATGTGCAACTGAACCAAAAGCAGGAAGTGGACTGCACTGCTTGAGGTGGAAACCGGAAAATTATCTGGAGGTTTTTAAGAAAATGATATATGACTTGGACAGATGGATGAATCATTACAGGCTCGTATAGCCATTATAAAGATGAATGTACGACCTAGAATTCATTTTGTAGGCTCTATGATACTGCTTGCTCCTCCAGAGGGGAGTTGGGAAAAATTACATAAGAATATGAACAAATTCATATGAAGAATGAGGTATGGAATAATATAACTTTATCTTCAAGAAATCCAGACCATCAGATTTTTCATTATCAGTTTGTGCATAGAACTTATTTAACACCCTGCTGCTTCACCACCTGAAGGTCCTGGATAACTCTTTATGTACATTCTGCTCTCAGAATAAACTGGGACTTCATTCACATGGTCTGGGAATGCAAACCTGTTGCCAGATATTGGAAAGACGTTGCAGCTACATTAACTTTGATAACAGCACAAAATATTCCAGTTAATCAACACTCGATGATGAATGCATCACAATGTGAAAAACGGATACTACTTCCTGGTCTAACAGCAGCAGTAAGATGGAAACCACCACATAAGCTTAACATCTCTCATTGGTATTTGGCTTTTCTTGATATAATTTATTTGGAAAAATCTACGGCCTGAATGCACAATGCAAAGCAAGAAAATCTTCTATTTTCACATATAGCAGCTGATAAAATTAAAGGCAAAATTGAAAGATTGAAGAATTAAGATTTAAGATTGAGTTACCATTTTGCCGCTGTCCTAACTCCATTTATTCAAATCAATATTTCTTGTTTTTTTAATTCATAATTATGATTGTTATTGATGGCTCAAGGGTGAGGTTGGGGGTTTACAATTTATGTTATATTTATATTATAAATATTAATGCCATTGTTCTTTGTTATGAAGAAAATATGAATAAAATATTTGATCACAAAAAAAAAAGTTTTCTGGACCTATTTTCTCGTCGAATAATCATTGATGTAGTGCTGCTTCAGGTGAAGAGGTGAATGTGTTATTTAAAATGTTTGGTGCGGAAACAAAGCCAGACCAGCTGAATGGAGCTGAGCTAAGTCTAGTGGACGATTAGGTGTGAAAGCAACTTCAGTAAATTCTTCCTACAAAAGCAGAAACACCTAATTCCTGTTAGGTTAGTAATGGGATGGGCAGTGAATTATGCATTTTTAATCACCCAAGAAGTTAATGGAACTGTCATCTTAATATGCACCTGTCTTGTTTTAACCAACACCTGGTGGTAATACATTACTACCACCATAAGGTGGTGCTAATTTACCAAGCTGTTTGCTCACCGACAAGAAAAAAACTACAGAGGAAGTTTCATTATGGCTAGGTCAGTGGTAGGAAAGTCCTGCAGGTTTTCAGTGTTTCTCTGCTCCAACACTCCTGACTGAAATTAAATTAATTCAACACCAAGTTCTGGCACAGTGTGTGATGCTTTAAGATTTTATGCTAATAAATATAAGAAATATGCAGAGAGAAAGTCAACAACCAACAAAAGGTTTCTGTGTGGAACTCATCCAGAAAATGATTCTCTGCTAGTGTATCATAAGTCTACCATGACTTTGTAGAGTCATTTGAAACAGAAGCTCCAACCACAAATCAGCCATCACTGACTAGCGTTGTAGTTTGATGCTAGATGAAAAGCAAATAGACCTCATTTCAATAATGATAGCTAAGCACAAGTTTCCTTTCGTTTTGGTAGAAGGTTTTATAAGTTTGATGGAATTTCTAAAGTCTGAGTTTACAGCCCAGGGTTTCCCACACATAGACCAACGTGTAGAGTAGCGCCACAGATCCCCCACCCCCACCCCTCTATGATGCTATCTGAAGGATTAAATATGCTGAATTTTCTAAGAAACATCTTTATTAGCTTTACTGGATCAACCCGCGCGTCACAAATAAATGCGCATGCACTGACAGCCGATATGCCCACTCTTCCTCTCCATGCACAACGCACGAGGCCAATCGGAAGGAAACCGGAAGCATTTGGCACAGAGAAGATGGTCGACAAAAATTAAAAAAGATAAAATTGATTACATAAAATCAGAAAGAAAAATGCTCAGATAAAGGACGTCTTCCAGAGGGTGGGCACTCTCCCAGTCTGCAGACTAAGGTTGAAGATCCGTTGTAGTGGTTCCCCCACTTCTGCCGTGCAGGTCTTCAGTGATCTTGGACACACTTTGTCTGGGCCTGCAGCTTTTCTGGGTCGGAGCTTCCTCAGCTGCTTCCTCCTCTGACCTGGTCTGTGGTGATAAGTGGTGAAGATTGTGTTGGGTGCTGTGTCTGCAGCCTTGCTGTGACAGAGTGGATTTTCTCGCTTTTCCCGCTCACCTTAGTGTCTCTGTCAGCTCTCACAGCAGTGAATCCCAGCAGGTCCACGTTAGCATCCGATACTAGGTGGTTCAGCCATGTTTCTGTAAAGATGAACAAGCTGCTCTCACCGTAGATCCGCTGGTTGTTCAGTGCGGACAGCTCGTCTATCTTGTTCAGCAGCAAGTTCACATTCACCATAATGACAGTAGGAATCGATGGCTTGCAACACCTTCAATTTTGCGCCCGCTCCGCCTTTAGCTTGGCCCTGGCCTTGCAGTCCCGGGGTCTCCTCCTCAGCTCCACCGGAATGGGGTGTCGTATCCCGGCTTGTCCCTTTGTTCGCAAAGCCAGCGGTTCCTCCCGTAAATAAATGAGTAAACTGGCTCCTGGTTGCCTTTTAAAATTGAAAGTATCCATAGGATATATGAACCACACAATCACTTCACAGAAGAGTAAGAAAAAATAGAGGGAAAGAAGTTAAAAAAAAGGTTGAAAGAGCTGAAAACAGGAGAGCTACTGGAGAGGCAGCCGTCTCCAGAGCACCCAGACCAGCAGCAGAACTTTAAAGTCTATCCTCTGACGGACCGGCAGCCAGTGTAAAGACCTCAGAGCTGGACTGATGTGGTCCACTTTCTTGGTCTTAGTGAGGACTGGAGCAGCAGAGTTCTGGATCAGCTGCAGGTGTCTGACTGATGTTTTAGGTAGAACCTGTAAAAACACTGTTACAATAATCAAGCCGACTAAAGATGGAAGCTGGACTAGTTTTTCTAGGTCCTGCTGAGACATCACATCTTTTACTCTTCATATGTTCTTTTTGTGTTTGTGGTTCCCTTCATGTGGTTCTCAAAGTTTAGGTCTGAGTCCATCACTACACCCAGATGTCTGGCCTGGTTTTTAGGTCTATAGGCTATAGTAGGCTACAGTAGACCATAGTAGGCTACGGCAGGCTATGGCAAGCTACGTCTGGCTATGGTAGGCTACGGTTGGCTATGGTAGGCTGTGGTCGGCTATGGTAGACTGTGTTTGGCTTTGGTAGGCTACGTAGGCTATATGCTCACGGGGGCATTGCATCCATGGGGGATTTCATGGTGAGTTGTTTTCCCAGTGCTTTTTGTTTGTTTGTTTACGTTGTGCGGTTTTGTCCAGTCGCTCTCTGCTCTCTGATGAGGACATCCCCTCTTCCTCCCTCTCTTGTTGCTTCTGGAATCATGACGGTTGGTGATAAGCTAATCGGCTTTTCTTATCATTGTGTTGAGGAGGCATGTGTTAATTAGAAAACCTATTGCTTGCATTTTTTACATTATGTTTATTAATAGCTGAGGTTTGCAGGAGACACAGCTGTGAAATCTGCTGGTTATAAAACAGCCCGATGGATCAGGTTCCGATTTCTGGTAAAAGTGAAACATCGAGATGAAACAGGGATGTCTTCTCTGAACCTCTGGTTTACCTTTTAGGAGCCATGAATGTGATGAACAGGTTCTGAAATACAAATCAGAGCAGGACCTTCTAACCTGGTAGTTAACAGGTAATAGGATTTATTTGGGTCTAGAAAAGTTTTATGAGGGGGCCAGGCAGAGGCACTCACAAAAAAACCACAAAACGGTGGTACAAATTAGATTTTTTTTCTCTGTTTTTAAGGCTTAGATTTTAGAATATAATTAACTGATTATTATAAGTGGTCATCAGATGTTAAATTCTGTATTAATTTCAGTTTTGACGTAGACCAACTACGTCAAAAGGGAGTCTGTGGTTTCTCACCACTGACTCCTGGACAGAACTTAAAATGTTCCATGTCATGTCATCATGTACTTAACTGGAAAATGTACGGTGCTAAAGTCTAAGTCAGTGGTGGGGAACCCTGGTCCTTGAGGGCTGCTGTCCCTGTAGGTTTTAGATGTTTGCCCTGCTCCAATACACCTGGTTTTAAATCAATGTATTCAAAGAATGGATGAATATATTCTCGCTACATTCAAACGTGTCCAAAAAATCAATATCCATCCCCTAGGATGTGTTGTTGAAAATCAATTGTTTTTGTTTAAACCTGCATAATGCAAATAAAACCTTGGTGGTAACCAGCCAAGTAAACTGTTCCATTCTGAGGAAGCTGCAAGTTGAATCTTGTTTTTATCCTGAATAAGGATTTTATTTGAGTTCAGAGCTGTACTCTCACAGGAGCAATGAAGGATGGAGGAGGTAAAAAGAAAGAGGAGAAAGAAGAGAGAGAAAAAAGAAAGAAAGCGGCCTTCCCACCATGTGTTACGCAACAGTCGCATAATGCATTACTCACTGCACTTCAGCTCCATTCAACAACACTTTGCCATGATTCAAAGCAGCAAACACAGACACACATGAAGCAATGCGACCCGGAACAGGTGCATCAGACATGGTAAAAAGGAAGAAATCTACGCAGAAATAAGCATGAAGCTTCATAACAAACAAAATCTTTTAAAACACCTTTCAGTCTCTCTAGGTTTATTCCGTCTCTTAACAACAAACATTACCACAGAAAATGATGCGATAAAGCATGGAAGCATCAGTGCTACTACCAAGCCATAGATCCATGACTGACCTGAGGAATCTGCCGTTCAGACCAGGTCTCCAACATGATCCAAACCTCTCGTCCCTCCTCACACCGTCTGATGAGAAAGTGGGTGCATGGTGAAGACAGACCTCTCTGTGTCTCTCGGTGTTATTCAGGAGCCATCTGAGGTAACAGGCTGGTGGGCGAGCAGCCAGAAACTGGCCAGCTCATAACAAGCTCAGAGCGAGCTGCCAGCATCCTGCTGCTCGCAGAGGAGGACCGAGTGTGTCACCGCTTTACATGGCAGCTTCCGGGTTGTTGTCGTCAATCGCCCTGCCAATAAACCTGACCACGGCTCTGTACATGCCGATCAATACCAGCCAGGACGGCTGTGGAAACGTGACCGGGATGTGGCTGCTGGCATTGCTGCATCACATGCCAGGCAGTCAAGAGGCAGGTCAGAAGAACCAAACAGCTCCACGAACAACAACACCTTCCAGGGAAAGCCGCACATTTCCAAAGGGAAGATGAAAAAATCTTCATATAGGAAACCAATCCACAAACTTGTGAAATTTAGTCAATGAGTTGAAGAAACCTTATGTTACTATGAGCAGGGTTGTCACAAATAATTCATGGTGTAATCCCTGAACATCTGCTGGCTTCTGGTAGTTCAGCCCCCTCAGCCTCCTCTCTTTGATAACATTAGGTTGCATACTTCCAGGCCGATATCCTAGTGAGGTGGATCAGAGAGGTGATTTCCTCACTTGGACCTGACTGATGTTTGCTATATTTTGAGAATGGCAAGAGTCATGATCTTCCAGAAGTATCTTCTTGATGCCATACTTATGGTGACTTGTACAATTGGCCTCTAAAGTTGTCTTCCTCAGTTCCATTGACTTCTTGATGAAGGCTCTTATGGTCAGTTTCCACCAGTACCTACTTGGCTTGACTTTTAGGATTTTCCATTAGGTAATAGCACCTGGTACCAGGTACTTTTTAAGCACCAGGGTTCCAACAAGCTAAGTTGAGATGAAAATATGGTGTCTCCAGATTGCAGGCAAGTGAGTGATGAAAGTGACTCCTTTACATGTCAAATTAATCTCGCCACCTTCTCAGGCTCTCCTCTTTAACCTTGAGTCCGCCAAAAAGCCACAGACCCAGCAGCAAGTATACCAGCATGCCTCAATGGCTTCCATTGTTGTTGGCAGGGACTTTCGTGTCACCTTGATACAAATACTCCGACCACACTGATGTGGTCCTCATCTGTGATGGAAAACTACTTAAACCAAGTAGAGTCAAGTCGAGATGAGCTAAGTAGGTACTAGTGGAAAAGAGGCTTCAGTGTCCAGTTGATGTTGGAGAGTTCCAAGCAGTCCAGTATCCATGTGTAGGTTTTATCCAATCAATCTAGGTGGTGATGATGTCAATCAATAATTTTCACACCTCTGGTGTTATGTCACCTTTGTGGGCCGTCTATACAGCACTCCATGGTGCACAGTAACTGGATGAAGCTTATCTTTCATGGTCTGCCTTCATCTAACCACTCTGGGTTGGTCCCCTTCAGCTGGTTTAGTTGGGCTTCTAAAGCTCCATTTACACTTTAGCTCAGTTCAGATTATTTTCCATATGTGACTCATATCAGACTTTCTAATGACAGTCTGAAAGGTGCAAATCCAATTTTTTAAAATCTGACCCAGGCCACTTTCATATGTGGTCCTAGATCGCATATCCGATCTGTGTGGAAGCGACCTCTGTCTGAACGGTCATGCCACATTTTACCCGACTTCCACGTCACCGAAGCCGCGTCACACTTCTGTTTCCCAATATTTACTGTGTTGTTGTCTTTTCCTTTTCAATTGTAAATGAAAACAACAACAAAACACCACCATCACTTTAAATATAAAAACAAATTAAGCAAAGTAATGCTATAACAGGAGGGAGGGAATGCATTTACAGTTACACTGTGTTAACGTGCGCATTTTACATTACATTTACGTTTTACATTATTTCTACGTTGTCGGGTCAGGTTCAGATTTCACCGGTTCGGGCTTCGTAATCATCTCAACAGGTTTGGGTGGGTTTCATCACACTCAGGCCACTCAACAAACTTCTACATCCCAGTCAAAGAGGAACTGTGGTGGAACACGCAAACCTGCGTTTACAAGCTTGCATGCATTTATTTTAGAGAAAGGCTACTTGGCTAGTAGTGCTAAGCCACACAGATCCTGCTTCGTTTCATGCAAATCTGCAAAAAATGTGGAAATAAAATCCTGGTTCACCACCAACTTCCTAAAACTGAACAGTAATAAAACTGAAATTCTCCTCATTGGCACCAAATCCACCCTTTCCAGAGTTAACAGTTTTTCCCCTCACCATCAACAGCGCTTCAGTTTCCCCTCAGGTCAAGAATCTGGGTGTCATCCTCGACAGCACCTTATCATTCACCTCACACATCAATAACATCACCCGCTCAGCTTATTTCCATCTGTGCAATATCAACAGTCTTCGGCCCTCCCTCACCCCCCACACCACCTCCATCAGCCTTGTCACCTCCCGCCTGGATTACTGTAACTCTCTCCTCTTTGGCCTCCCACAAAAATCTCTTCAGAAACTCCAAATGGTTCAGAACTCCTGCCCGCATCATCACCCGAACTTCTTCCTTTCATCACATCACTCCCATCCTGCAAGAACTCCATTGGCTTCCCATCAAGTACAGGATAGAATACAAGATCCTCCTCTATACATACAAATCCATACATAAACTCTCAGCCCCTTACCTCTCAGACCTTCTCCACATAGTCACCCCTTCCAGATGTCTTCGCTCCTCCTCTTCTATCCACCTCTCTGTCCCTCCTGCCCGTCTCAGCACCAACTCTGGAACATTCTTCCTCCTGACCTCCGCAATACCGACTCTCTCCTCACCTTCATTTCCAAACTCAAACCCATCTTTTCAGAACAGGATACTGTCTGTAACCTTGTTTTTAATCACTTCCTCACCACTCTGCCTTTTATGTTTAGGTTTTTAATTGTGTTGTTTGATTTTCCTGAACTGTTAATGTTTTCTTATTTGTTTTGTACAGTGTCCTTGGGTGCCCTGAAAGGCGTTTTAAATAAAATGTATTATTATTATTATTATTATAAAAAAAAATCTAACGCACTAAAAATGTAACTGTTACTACACTTTGTAAGGATGAGTTAGATTGAGTTTAATCCAGACAATGCTCCAGAGACAGAGGAGGAGATGGGAGTTATGCACCTGCGCAGCTGTTGCTATCTTGCTAGGTGTTGTCACATCATCCAAACTGCTGGAAGTGGTTGATTCTTGCTGTGTGACACCTGACACATGTTCATTTCTTCATCCATTGTCCAAGAGTATCAGTCTGCTACTATTTCCATGAAGCTAAATGGTAAATGGTCTGTATTTATATAGCGCTTTACTGTACCTGGGATGACACCCAAATCGCTTTACATCATACATCACATTCACCCATTCACACACACATTCACACTCTGATGGCGGAAGCTGCCATGTAAGGCGTTCAACCACGACCCATCGGTTCGGTGTCTTGCTCAGGGTCACCTTGACATGAGCTCGACAGGCGGAGGATCGAACCCAAAATCCTCATGCTTCAAGATGGCCACTTTACCCACTGAGCCACGCTGCTCTTGAGTTAGCCAATAATGTCGCACCAAATATCTCCATAACTGAAAAACTGAATTTCCAGCAGTCAGATGACACTTAACACAAATCGTACTTAAGACAAAGATACTTTCCAAAAAGTATCTTTTTTTTAATGCAAAGCTAATGTAGCTCATGTAAAGCTACATTAGCTAATGTAACAAATATAGCTATTGTAAAGCTAAAGTAGTTATTGCAACTAATATATCTAAAGCAGAGCTAATATCACCAACATAAAGTTAAAGAGGCAACTGTAACTAATATACCTAACACAAAGCTAATGTAGCTAACATAAAGCTACAGAAGCTAATGTAACAAATATAGTTAATGCAAAGCTAATGTAGTTCATGTAAATCTAAAGTAGTTATTGTAACAAATACAGCTAATGCAGAGCTAATGTAGTAAATGTAAAGCTAAAGTAGCTAACGTGACTACTATAGCTAATGCAGAGCTAATGTCACAAATTTAGCAAATAAAAAGCTAATACAGAGTTAGAGGAACCAAAATTTAATAATTAAAGTTCACAAGTTAAAGAAATAACTGATCAATCTAAAGATTCGCCATCTTTACTCAAATCACAGAGTAACGGGTCATGGTTATCTGTGCACAACAAACACTGAACAGTCAAGCTCATGATAGAGGAATTTGTTAGAAATTCCTCAAAATATTCAGTTTCACAGGCAGAAGGTGACTCATAACATACATGATGGCTTTTTTCAGTCCAATTTGGCTCTCACCCACAAACACCACCACGACTCTATAAGGGTCAGGCATGACACCAGCAATAAGAGGCTGAGGCCTTCTCACGCCTCTTCGGCGCTCATTGAGCAGCTTACGTAAGGCTGGGGTGAATAAGCTGCTCCACTTAGAAAACCGGGCTGCTGCGGCTGCTTCGTTTCTTCAGATTGTGCAAAATCTGCTGACAGAGGAGGAGGAGGAAGACACTCAAGTCTTTGTCGGTCTTCAGATTCTTTTTACCCTGACCCACAGTAGAAAATGACACACATGCCCAACAAATACATCTTTACAATGGCAAAAACAGGTGATGAAGTCACAAGTTCAGGATCTCGAGGCACTCTTAGATACAGCACTACATGACACCTTTAGATGGGACAGAAGAAAAGTCAGACACAATGTACCACCAGATAAGCAGGTTAACCCTCACACAATCTGACACTAAAACTACATGATTGGTTCATCATAGCTCCAGCACAAAATAAAAGATGCTGCATTATATAATACTAGGAGCAAGGAATTTCTGACTTCCAACTGGGTAAAAACAAAGAAAATGCCACCAGAAGTCAGACTGCAAAGTACCAGCGTGAAACATTAGCAAAGCTGAAGCCATATTGGCTCCTTTCTTCATTTAGTTCACTGAAGCTTACAAGTGCTGACAGCAGTTTGTTGTTAACAGCAAAGCTGGAGGCGGCCATGTTTTCCTACACTTATTATATAAAACACAAGGTCAGATTCACAGTTCCAGCTCCCTAAAACACAAGGAATACAGTATTATATGCAGCAGTGTGCAAGTCATCTAAAAACAGTCTTTCATCTAGCTTTTTTTATTTTATTATTTTTTTATAACTCAATTTTTAATAACAATTTAGACAGATAGTAACAAGACATTGAGTTTGTACAGAGTAATATTCACCCCCACATATTAAGAAAGGGTCGAATGTGAGAATGAGGACATGACTTTAATAGAGTGACAGTCAATCAATTAACAGTGAGAAGCGTCTTGACGTCATCAGTTCCTTTCAACCAGGTTTGCATAGTTGTAGGTTTGGCATGATTAAGTCTAGATGAGGAAGGTTCCAAATATAGAATGTCCAACAAGGTATGTAACCAGTGTTTCAGTGAGAGGTCATGAGGAGGTAGCCACCTCTGGATCACTAGTCTTTTGGCTGCAGTCATGCAGGCCAGCCACAGCTTGCGAGATTTCTGCGTGACTGGGAATCTTGAGGTGTCCAACAATAGTAATCAAGTAGGATCCACAAGAAAGGTAGTACTTCTTAATTGTGATATATTTGCAACCTTATTCCAGAATGATAGAACTTCAGGGCAACCCAACAAAGAATGCATTAAAATGCCAACTGTGCCGTATGTGCAGAATGTACAGTATGGATGGGGCGCTAGCCCCATCAGGTATCTTTTCTGTGGTGTCATATACGAACAGCGACATATGTTAAAGTGAATATACAGACGATTTGGCTTTTTAGATGAGCTTACAATGTGTCCCAGAAAGAGTCCCAATCAATATCCACCTGTAAATTTCTCATGTCTTTCTGCCATTCTTTAATTGCATAGTCTGAGGATTTCAGATGGCTAGAGTGTTGTAGGTAAACAAACAAGGCAATCTTTTTGTGGCATTTAAAATTTGATCAACCATGGTTGATGCAAAAAACCTTCTTTTTGCAAGAATGAGTTGTTGAACCGCCATCTTCTTGGCCTGTTTTGTATAGGGAAGAGATCCAGTAACGTGATGATAGGATTATGATCAGATAAGTAGCGTGGAAGGATAATAAATGATTTAACACAGGGTACCACTCTACCTGATGTCAGAATATCGTCTATCCTAGAGGACATTTTGTGAAAAGCTGAGAAGTAAGTGAAAGCCTTAGCTGTTCGGTTCATTATCCTCCAAACATCAACTAAGCCCAAGCTTTGAGAGAAGCGGCCTAAGGCCTTGGAAGAAGTTGATTGTATTTGACATATTGTGGGGTGTAATCTGTCCAGGTATTGGTCAAAAAAGTGTTCATATCTGATCCAATAACTAAAGCATAGTCGTTTAAAGAAATCCGTCCTTTTGTCAAAACTGAAAAGAAGGTTGCCTCATAAGTGTTTCCATTTTCTGAGACACATGTTGTGTGAGTGTCCCTTCGGCCACCACCGTTTGTTTGCTAAGCAATGCTACATGCTCTTGCTCTTGAGGTGGGTTAGCTCTGAACTGCTCATTAATGATATCTTGTGTTCGTTCGTGAGTTCGTTAGATTTTTGTTCTGCATTATTTTAGAAAAACTTATCGTCTCTTGTTTGTAGCCTAAACTAGACTTAAAGCATAGGATATGTCAAAAATCGGGGGTTTCTGGCAGGAGCTCAGTGTGACAAGACCATTTGACAGCGTGCCTCATCGGAAGGGCAGTTCTCTTGTAGGGGAGACTAGGGACGGTTGTAACAATGTGGACATTTTACTTTGAGCTCTTTTAACCCAGTGTGTTCACAGCTCTGCAAACTAGCTTTAAGTGTCTGCTAATAAATGGCATGTAAATTGTCTGTGCAAGACACACAGAAAATGTACGGCTTGACCTCAAATACAAGGAGTGAAATGTTCCAACTGACCCCATCGTCAGGATCAGCTGGAACATGCTGTTAAGGACACATCACGTAACTTTCCGACCTTAAATCTCCACGTTCGGACTTGTCTGAAGGCATGGTGACATCAATCATGCACATTTCTGGAGCCGTCGTTGCCCAGCAGCATCTTCAGGCTGAGAAACTACAATACACCACATTTTTTTAATCTGGGATGCCACGTGATGTTGCAGCCGAGTTTCACGCTAAAACAACATTTATATCCCACTTTTACTTATTAAAATTTTAAATTTTCAAAATGTGAAATTTTCTAAACTGCTACAACCTACTGCATACAAGCGTGTTGGAACTGTCCCCGAGTGCATCATCCATGAGCTAGCTAGCCATGCAGCTAACAACTAAAACATTACCTGCTTGAAAGACAGTGAAACAGACACGGAACAGCAAGCTATGTAATCACAAAATTACTTTCTTCCCTCAAAAGGATATTTTCCCTCACACATCATTCTGTTTGCCTCAAGGCAAAACGTTTTCACAAACAGACTAATGACTAAACTGAACATATGTCTACAGCTGTGCCTGATCTGCCCTAGTACTTCATTTCCCACAAAGTAGGAACAGTGTGTAAAATGGAAATAACAGATTATTTACAATTATTTACTCTCATCAACTCATGTTTTACTCCCAGTAGAAAATAAACAACACGTCTGATGATGAAACTGAGACATTTCACCATGTGATGTGAAATCTGAGCTGATAGTGAATCTGATGCAGCAACACGTCTGGAGTAGTTCCAGGGTGATTGTCGGCACTGTGTAAAAAGTAGTTCCAGGGTAATTGTCGGCACGGTGTAAAAAGTAGTTCCAGAGTGATTGTCGGCACGGTGTAAAAAGTAGTTCCAGGGTGATGCTCGGCACGGTGTAAAAAATAGTTCCAGGGTGGTGTTCAGCACGGTGTAAAAAGTAGTTCCAGGGTGATTGTCGGCACGGTGTAAAAAGTAGTTCCAGGGTGATGTTCAGCACGGTGTAAAAAATAGTTCCAGGGTGGTGTTCAGCACGGTGTAAAAAGTAGTTCCAGGGTGATTGTCGGCACGGTGTAAAAAGTAGTTCCAGGGTGATGCTCGGCACGGTGTAAAAAGTAGTTCCAGGGTGGTGTTCAGCACGGTGTAAAAAGTAGTTCCAGGGTAATTATCGGCACGGTGTAAAAAGAAGTTCCAGGGTGGTGTTCAGCACGGTGTAAAAAGTAGTTCCAGGGTGATTGTCGGCACGGTGTAAAAAGTAGTTCCAGGGTGATGCTCGGCACGGTGTAAAAAGTAGTTCCAGGGTGATGGTCGGCACGGTGTAAAAAGTAGCTCCAGGGTGGTGTTCAGCATGGTGTAAAAAGTAGTTCCAGGGTGATGTTCAGCCTGGTGTAAAAAGTAGTTCCAGGGTGAATGTCGGCACGGTGTAAAAAGTAGTTCCAGGGTGATGCTCGGCACGGTGTAAAAAGTAGTTCCAGGGTGATGGTCGGCACAGTGTAAAAAGTAGTTCCAGGGTGATGTTCAGCACGGTGTAAAAAGTAGTTCCAGGGTGATGTTCAGCATGGTGTAAAAAGTAGTTCCAGGTTGGTGTTCAGCATGGTGTAAAAAGTAGTTCCAGGGTGATGTTCAGCACGGTGTAAAAAGTAGTTCCAGGGTGATGTTCAGTACGGTGTAAAAAGTAGTTCCAGGGTGGTGTTCAACATGGTGTAAAAAGTAGTTCCAGGGTGATGTTCAGCAAGGTGAAAAAAGTAGTTCGAGGGTGATGGTCAGCACGGTGTAAAAAGTAGTTCCAGTGTGAGGTTCGGCACGGTGTAAAAAGTAGTTCCAGGGTGAGGTTCGGCACGGTGTAAAAAGTAGTTCCAGGGTGAGGTTCAGCACGGTGTAAAAAGTAGTTCCAGGGTGATTGTCAGCACGGTGTAAAAAGTAGTTCCAGGGTGGTGTTCAGCATGGTGTAAAAAGTAGTTCCAGGGTGAATGTCGGCACGGTGTAAAAAGTAGTTCCAGGGTGATGCTTGGCACGGTGTAAAAAGTAGTTCCAGGGTGATGGTCGGCACAGTGTAAAAAGTAGTTCCAGGGTGATGTTCAGCACGGTGTAAAAAGTAGTTCCAGGGTGATGTTCAGCACGGTGTAAAAAGTAATTCCAGGGTGGTGTTCAGCGTGGTGTAAAAAGTAGTTCCAGGGTGAATGTCGGCACGGTGTAAAAAGTAGTTCCAGGGTGGTGTTCAGCATGGTGTAAAAAGTAGTTCCAGGGTGAATGTCGGCACGGTGTAAAAAGTAGTTCCAGGGTGATGCTCGGCACGGTGTAAAAAGTAGTTCCAGGGTGATGGTCGGCACAGTGTAAAAAGTAGTTCCAGGGTGATGTTCAGCACGGTGTAAAAAGTAGTTCCAGGGTGATGTTCAGCACGGTGTAAAAAGTAGTTCCAGGGTGATGTTCAGCACGGTGTAAAAAGTAATTCCAGGGTGGTGTTCAGCGTGGTGTAAAAAGTAGTTCCAGGGTGAATGTCGGCACGGTGTAAAAAGTAGTTCCAGGGTGGTGTTCAGCATGGTGTAAAAAGTAGTTCCAGGGTGAATGTCGGCACGGTGTAAAAAGTAGTTCCAGGGTGATGCTCGGCACGGTGTAAAAAGTAGCTCCAGGGTGATGGTCGGCACAGTGTAAAAAGTAGTTCCAGGGTGATGTTCAGCACGGTGTAAAAAGTAGTTCCAGGGTGATGTTCAGCACGGTGTAAAAAGTAATTCCAGGGTGGTGTTCAGCATGGTGTAGCATCTTTTCTTCTAACATGTCTAGAAACGTCTGAGAAGTGAGAAGACCAGTTGCTGGAGTTTTAGGAGAGGAATGTTGTCCCATTCTGGTCTGATGCAGGATTCTAGCTGCTCTACAGTCCTGGACCTTCTGGGTCTTTCTGGATCCTCTTCACATATGGCTTCTTCTTTGCTTTAGAGAGTAAAGAATCGTGTCTGGTTTTAAATACAGTGCTGCCTGAAGACCCCAAGATCTCCAGCATCCAGTTTCACCTTGCCTTGTCCGCCTTGTCCCATGCACACAGAGGTTCCTCCAGATTCTCTGAAACTTTTCATGATATTATACACTGTAGATTATGGGATCTGCAAAGATGGTTTTACATTGAGAAACACTTTTCTGAAATTCTTCTACAATTTTTAGGCACTTTGTCTTAGACTGGTGAACCTCTGTTCATCACTATCGGGCAGCTGTTTTCCAAGGTTTTTTTGAGGGAATATTTGGAAATAATTCCAGATATCAAGATGGCTGTGGCCAGTACCCCATGTAGACCATTGCTGTCTTTATCAAATTTCTTTCTAAAATGTTTCTGTCCATTAAGTTTCTAGTGTAAACTAGTTGTTATTGCTTATTGTTGGTGAAATGTGGTTTATCAGCCTTTATCAGCTTTAAAAGGTGGTCAGTGCAGTTTTTTACAAGTAGTTTGTGATTTTTTTTGATTTAAACAGCGTAATTGTAGATGCTCACAAACTGGCTGTTTTGGAGGCGTCCATTTTCTCCTAAGTTGGTGCAGCGGGACCACCAATCACCTCGTAACGACGTCTAATCTCAAACACTTGGATTTACAAGAAAACTGAAAGGCACCATGACATCAGAGAGACTCTGCCTCTCTGAAATGCTCCTTTTATACCCAGTCATGTTACTGACCTGTTGCCAGGTAACCTGATTAGTTGTTAAATGCTCCTCCAGGTGTTTCTGGTTTGTACCAGGTACCTTTCCAGCCTTTTGTTGCTCCTTTTCCAACTTTTTCCATCAGATTCTCTATCAGCTCATATTTTCATCTCATGGTGAAATTTCTCTGTTTCATCTGATGTGTTGGTGATCTTCTACTGGGAATAAAATATGAGTTGATGAGGTTTATAAATCATTGAACTATGTTTTTATTTACTTTTTAGGAATTTGGGTTGTAAACAAACAACAATTATGCTGCATTTTGCATCCAAAAACACATTTAGAAACTTCTGAGTCCTCTATAAACATCACTTATGGTGGTGGAATTTTTTTTTATGCAATAAATAATTCTGATGCAAGTTTGAGGTGAGCTTCTAGATGACTTCTGGACATCGGAGTTTTTCCCCTCCTGGTATCTATGTCGCTGCAGATAAACTGTAATAATGAGATTGGACTGCATGCTGTGCAGCTGGAGGTGAGGTCAAGCAACTTCTGAATCTACTCTTTCTGTCAAGTGTCATCCCAGCCACTGCTGCATGTTTTTAAATCTTCATTATCTTTTTCATTTCACGGGTCATTCTTATGTAACTGGCTCCCTCCTACAATAAAGGCCTCCTGCAGCACACTGTTTCCTTCCCAGCATCTCCCTGAGGGAGCCGCTCAGCAGCATCGCTGATCCTTGTTGCCATGGAGACCCCAAACAAAGCACGGGCAATCCTGGCAGATCAACATATCTGGTGGGACGTCAGGATATCTGTGAGGTTTCACACCAAAGAGACGACTGATGCTTTCATGAATGAAATGCTCTGAAACAATGTCGACATGGTTTATGGTGGATTTATTATGTTTTTCTAACATTTCTGCATCTCTTCACTGATTCAATTTTATTTTCCATCTGTAGATGTTTTCTCTGTTTTTGTGGTAATTTATTTCTTTGTCCCCTTTGTCTTTATTATTGTCCATTTTTATGCCTGCAGATGCTTATTGAAGATCTTTCTGTTGGATTTTGGTCATTTCTCAGTTTAATCGTTTTACTGTGTTTCTCTCTGCAGCCCTTCTGTGAGGTTTGTTTATTTCTATTTGTTTTAAAGGAGTCATCACACGGTAATTACACTTTTTAAAACATGTGTATTGGTGTTGGACCGAAGCGTTAACTACCCTGACTTTTGAAGACGGTGGAGTTTTTCCTTTGTTCACAGCAGAACCGCCAACAAGGTAAACTCTCGCTAACGTGTGATTTTAATTTGCTCCTGTGATTTCATCATCACAGGAGGCTATTTGAATTAGCCAGCCCCTCTTCCACACCTGAAGTCGTGCTTTAGACTTGGAGTGATAAAAAGATATAAAGTCATGCTTTACTCCTGATGCAGCTAATGCTAATGCTAATGCTAAGGGACAAGCCTAAAAGTTTAACCCACTGCAATGTACAAATGAGCCCCGTGTTTTCTTTTTTATAAGTGGGGTGAAGTGCTTTGCCATGTAAATCTTTGTAAACGTGCTTCTTCCAGTATCTCGGTATCTTCACTCTTAGGCTCACAGTCTGGTTCCGACATAAATGACTGAATACTATAAGCTGCTGCTCAGTCAGGTTCGCTCACCATCACTAAGCTGTTGATGCTTTGGAGTCTTTGGACACTGTGCATGCATTGGGCCAGCCCCCTTTCCAACTCTGGCCTCCCTGCGGCCAGTCAGCACACACCTCATTTACATTAGTTAAAAGCTTGCATGAACTCTCATGGAAAAGTTGTGGTATGAGCAAAGAGTCAGAACAAGCTCTATATTTAAATACTTTTTGGAAACTTATTAAACAAAAGAAATCAAAGACACTTAGAGGACAGTGGATACATAAAAAGACCAGGTGATGACACCTTTAATCTGTCTTTACAGTCATCTTTCAACTATGTTTAAGGTAATTTTGGTCTTTTGTATCCTTTTGTTGTCATTCTAACTCTTTGTGGTCACTTCTCAGCATCTCACTGGCCAATATATTTTTCCAGACTACATCTCTGAGGAAAGACCTGAGACCTGTGACTTACTGGGCCTCTGGGACTGAGAATGATCTGCTCCTTCATTAATCTGTCCATGCAGACATTAGGGGTTCTTTTCTCAGAATTTAGAGGACTAGAATGGGAAGCAGAGGAAGTGGCTCCCTGACCGGGAGCAGGACGGAGACACTAGGACTGGAAATCACCAGTTCGATCATGATATTTTATGGAATCAGTGAATATTGGTTCAACGTTTGCCACAGCACAATATGATTCTGTTTCAGTTTCATCATGGATTCAGTGATCGATATGAGATGATGCGACACAATCACTTCCTCTCATATTCACAACTCTGCATGTTTGATTGACTTTTCCAGTTTGGATCAATGCAATTGGCTTTTGGATCAATTAAATGATTTATTTATTGTAGATAGATTGGTACACCCCACAAACTAGGCCACAGCCTACTTTCATCTACCATTTGATCAGGTCCACCTTCCAGTACCAGGTTGGACCCTCTTTTTCTTCCACAACTGCTTTAATTCTTGGCGTCACAGATCCAACAAGGTTTAAGAAACACTCCTCAGAGGTTTTGCTTCATATTGACATAATAAAACCAAATAGAACCTGAGAGAACCTGATAGAACCACATAAAACCAAATGGAACCTGATAGAACTAGACAGAACCTGATAGAACTAGACAGAACCATAGAGAACCAGATATAATCTGATAGAACCAAATAGAACCAGACAGAACCTGATAGAACCAAATAGAACTAGACAGAACCATAGAGAACCTGATAAAACCAGATAGAACCAGACAGAATCAGCAGGCTGAAGCGTTGATCCAAGGCAGGATGGATCCATGTTTTCATGATGTTTCCAGCAGATTCTGAGCCGAGCATCTGAATGTGGAGCTGAAATGGAGACTCATCAGACCAGCAACGTTTCTCCATCTTCTATTGTCCAGTGTTGGTGAGTGTGTGTGAATTGTAGCCTCAGTTTCCTGTTCTTAGCTGGCAGGAGGCACCCGGTGTGTCTTCTGCTGCATCCTGGTCCAGACAACTGCTGCTCTAGATGTTTTCTCTTCTTCAGACCATCTCTGGAAACCCTGGAGATGGTTGTGGGTGCAAATCCCAGTAAATACTCAGACCAACAACCATGCCACGTTCAAGGTCTCTGAAATCCTCTTTCTTCCTGATGCTCAGTTTGAACTTCACCACGTCTACATGACTAGATGCTGACAGATAAACAGATTTTTTAAGACAGATGCAGCAGATCAGTTAATAATCAGATTTAACAAGCAACTAAAAACATGTCATAATGTGATGCTCTGAAAATGAAGAAGTTGCTATTATTATCTGTCCTACTACGGTGTATAGGCTCAGTCTTTGAGAATTAACAATGTTGGAAAAAACATGAAACTTTAATAAAATTATTCACTTAAAACAGACATTCCTTTTAATATGAGTCTTCTTGGCTGACTGTTGCATAAATATAGCAGAAAACAAAGATTAGAGTCTATTTTTCATACTGAAGTGGTAGCAAAGGCGGACATAGGCTGCCTGAGGCTGGTGATGATGTAGAAAAATTAGGTAGTGTGCTATTAATGGCAAATAATTCATTAGGTCACATTCTGAGAGACGTAGAAGTGATGTTTAGTTTCCAGCTTGTGAAGCTGATATCCATCCAACCAGTAAAACCACCTCCTCTGATGCAGTCAGGGATGGAAACGAACCAGGTTATCACTACTTTACTCCTCTGAGGAGTCTAATTAAACCAAGATGAAACCAGAAACATCCATCATAACCAGAAGCAACCAGAATCCATTAACTCCAGCAGGTTGTGAGCAATCTGAATGTGGAGGACTTCTTTATTTCACTCTGATTATGTGAGAAAGAAACCACAAACCACTTCTTTCCTGGTTTCATAAAAACCCTCATGAAACTGATCAGCCTCTTAATTAACACGTGCAGAAATAACTGTGACACACCAGCGACAGTAACACTGGTCACTGCACGTTGATGGAGGATCAATAATGCTCGCAGGGTTTGTCAAACCTCATCTGATTCATTTCCAGCTTCACAGTTAAACGAGAACACGGAGCAGCTATTTTTACTCCACCTTCATCTCAGCCTGCTCAGAGCCAGACCATGAACATCTGGAGGGACGAGACCAAGATGGTTCTCATGAGACAGACGTGTTGTTCTGCACACGCCAGGATCTCTGCTGAAATTACATTTAAGTTCCGGAGAAAACCCGACATCAGCTCGGGTCTCAGGTCACAAGCCTGCCAGGTAATAGCTAACGTTAGATGCACAACCTGCCATGACTGGATTAGCAAAAGTATAGAGGACCAGAATTGGATATTTGGGGATAAAGATACATATAAAGGAGAAAAGATATATGTATAAGGTCAGCGTTAGCCAATTATATCTGCTGGGTTCCTCAATAAACTGTCAGAAAATCCCCAACATCTCCAAAGTCCAAAACATAACTTATCCAGAGGTGCTTCATATATCAGTAGGAAATGTTCCTAGATGCAGGAATTAGCCACCAGCTGAAACTACAACTACAGTGGCTTCTTGAGGTCTTACCATTGCTCGCCCCATCTGACAACTAATCAGGTTACCTGGCAACAGGTCAGTAACATGACTGGTATAAAAGGAGCATTTCAGAGAGGCAGAGTCTCTCAGATGGAAAGATGGACAGAGCTTCACCAATCTGAGACAAACTGGGTCTAAAACTGTGAAATTATTTAAGAAAAATGTTCCTGAATGTAAAATTGTGAAAACTGAAGATCCCACCATCTACAGTTTATCATATCATCAGAGAATCAGGAGGAATCTCTGTGTGCATTGGACAAGGTTGGATGCTGGTGATCTTCTGCATTAAAAGCAGACATGATTCTCTACTGGAAACCACTGCATGGACTCAGGAAGACTTCCAGAAACCTCTGTCTGTGAACACAGTTCACCCTGAAACCCACAAATGCAGGTTAAAGCTCCATCATGCAGAGAAGAAGCCAGATGTGAACAGGATCCAGAACCAGCTTCTTCCGTCTTCTCTGGACCAAAGTTCTGCAGATTTCAGCAAGACGATGCTGAACCACATCCTGCATCCATCACAGCAGCATGGCTTCACAGGAGAAGAATCCGGCTGCTGAACTGGCCTGCCTGCAGTCCAGACCTTTCACCAGTACACAACATCTGGAGCATCATGGAAGCAGAAATCCAGCAACCAAGTTCCAGGACTGTAGAGCAGCTAGAATCCTGTATCAGACCAGAATGGGACAACATTCCTCTCCTAAAACTCCACAAACTGGTCTCCTCACTTCCCAGACGTTTCCAGACATGTTAGAAGAAGAGATGCTACACCATGCTGAACACCACCCTGGAACTACTTTTTACACCATGCTGAACATCACCCTGGAACTACTTTTTACACCATGCTGAACACCACCCTGGAACTACTTTTTACACCATGCTGAACACCACCCTGGAACTACTTTTTACACCATGCTGAACACCACCCTGGAACTACTTTTTACACCATGCTGAACACCACCCTGGAACTACTTTTTACACCGTGCTGAACATCACCTTGGAACTACTTTTTACACCGTGCTGAACATCACCCTGGAACTACTTTTTACACCATGCTGAACATCACCCTGGAACTACTTTTTACACCGTGCTGAACATCACCCTGGAACTACTTTTTACACCATGCTGACCATCACCCTGGAACTACTTTTTACACCATGCTGAACATCACCCTGGAACTACTTTTTACACCGTGCTGAACATCACCCTGGAACTACTTTTTACACCGTGCTGAACACCACCCTGGAACTACTTTTTACACCATGCTGAACACCACCCTGGAACTACTTTTTACACCATGCTGAACATCACCCTGGAACTACTTTTTACACCGTGCTGAACACCACCCTGGAACTACTTTTTACACCATGCTGAACACCACCCTGGAACTATTTTTTACACCGTGCTGAACATCACCTTGGAACTACTTTTTACACCGTGCTGAACACCACCCTGGAACTACTTTTTACACCGTGCTGAACATCATCCTGGAACTACTTTTTACACCGTGCTGAACATCACCCTGGAACTACTTTTTACACCGTGCTGAACATCACCCTGGAACTACTTTTTATACCGTGCTGAACATCACCCTGGAACTACTTTTTACACCGTGCTGAACATCACCCTGGAACTACTTTTTACACCGTGCTGAACACCACCCTGGAACTACTTTTTCCAGACATTTGTTAGAAGAAGAGGATGCTACACCATGCTAAGCTTTGCCTGCAGAATGTGAAGGTTTGTGAGAATCAGCGTCTCAGCAGCTGTCTGTTCCAACAAACTCTCTCTGTCTCTGAACAAACATCTGGCTTTCAGCCTCCTGCAGGTCTCAGAGCATTGCATCAGTGCACATTAATTAGCTCGAGCTGGCGAAGCCATCATCTTGTTTGTGCCCTGAAAGCATCATGATGCAGCCTCACAGGCGTCTGCTGTTGCTTCCAAATACAACAAATGCAACACAGAGTAGAGTACGACCACAGGTGAAAGAAAAACAGAGTCTGTCTTTGCTTGCTTTCTTTCCAGGCGCAGATGTTTTCTTGGCTTCTCTCACTGTCTGAAGCTGGACCTGCTCCGCAGTCAGAAGAAGCTCAGCCATCTCTGCATGTAAAACACATGGGAGGGGGTGAGGTAGAGCCACGCCGGAGACGCAGACGAGCGCAGACGTGTTGTGGCATTTTCATCACCCGGCGGGCTGCAGAGCTCGAGCCGTGCTGCCTGACTGCACCGATAAGACCGGGACCTCCACAATGAATACACAAAGAGCCAAGTCAAGGTCTGCTGGCTTCTTATCAGCCGGCTGCTGTTGTATAACCTCAGTCTGCACAGCTAGAAGGGCGTCAGCAGATAAAATGCTGTCTTTCACTGCGTCTACTTTGGTTGGCAATGGCCTACAAATCCCAGAATGCTTTTCAGTGGCCTACAGGCAGCACAGACTCATGTGTATCCAAAGGTTTCATTCAAAGGAAAAATCAGCTTGACTTGTAGCTTTCATGCATTCTGGGTTCTGCAGGAACAGAAAAGCTCCGTTTTCTTCTTCTTTCAAGCAAATATTTGATATTAGAAAGAGACCAGTTAATTCTGCTTTTAAAAAATGATGAAACTACACAAATATTTAGTGTGCTGCATCCATCAACTAATGTGTTCAGAACCAAAGTTTAATGGGTTCATCCTTCATCCACAATCTCACCTTTTAGCAAGTTTACTGAGGTTCCGCTCAGTAGCCATGAGGTGGTCTGATGAGGATAAATTTACAACCCATCATCCCTGCTTGAGGTGGATTTATGGTCGCAGCATCTGCGTCTGCGTAACTGCCGTAGGCTCAGCGTAGCGCCGCAGAGGCTCGACGCAAACCTCTTCCAGACCTGACGTGCACCCCTGCAACGCCGTGACACAGAGGTTCTCCCTTGTGATTGGTCAGTTTGGGATCACGTGTTGCCGGATTTCTGGATCTTCTCGCTGAATTTGTGTGGTAACCACCGTTTTAAAAACAATAACCAGTGGATCAAGTTGATGAGAGGCTGATCAAAGTTTTTCTTTGTTTTCTTCCACAAGATAATAAAGACACTGTTGTTGTTGTTTTAAAACAGAAAATACCACCGAACTGAAGTGACCCATCAAAAGAACTCCGACCTGGTGAGTTTACCGACTGATACCACCCCTGCTGCCACCTTCATGTTAGGAGGAGAAACTGCAACACGATGCTCGAGTGCAAACTCACCAGCATCAGCTACGCCTTAGCCGACAGCACAAAAACACTGTGCGAACATAAATCCGGCTTTAGTCTGACTTCCTGAAATTGGATTACCAATAATTTCCTCCAATTGTCTGATGGCTCAGGCATATTCTCAGATGACAATGTCAGGATTCATGGGGCTCAGATTGTAAAAGAGTGGTTTCTGTTAGCCATAACATCGCTGTAGTTATCCCACCCTAGCATAGCGTTAGCTAACAGCTTAAATACCAGTAAGTAACTGCAGAAATAACCTCAGTGTACAAAATATTACAGAGTGAATGTTTATTGTTGAAAGGATCCGCATTAGCTGTCTCCAAAGCAGGACGAGCTACATTTCCTGGGGTCCATCCAGGAAGAGAACATACTAAACACACAACACACACGATAAAAATCGTGATTCACTTCACAATGATAATGCAAAAGCTGTGAAACACTGCAGACATCATTATAACCATGACAAAAAGTTATTACATGCATACAGTGGGCGTGTCCATTTCCTCCTCACAGGTTTAAATAGTGCCTCTCAGATGGAAGGAGACACTTTTCTGTTCAGTGTCCAATGACTGATGGCAGGATAAAAGCTGTTCTCTTTAAAGCTTTAGATCCTGGGTGTGGAAACGTGATCTGGCCATCATCTGCTGACCTAGAGAAATATGATCAGCTGTGTTGAGACACATTTAAGGAGGAGCGACGTGAACAAGGAGGAGGGAAAGTTAAAACGATGAATGTTACTGTCTTCAGCAGCTGTCGTGATGTCCTGTCACTCATCATTTCACCTTGTTAGAAAATACTAGAACAGACTGTAGCAGCAACTGTGTGTGTAGGGGGAGTAAGATGATTCCAGAATATTTGTGACCATTATATGTTAAAAATGCAGCTCTGTTAAGGACGACATGTCTTAACATCTGAGAAAAGTCTCTGGTTTTTAATTTGGTCCATATGAGTCATGACTTCATGGCCAAGAAAATAATGGAGTAGAGAAAACGTGATTTAAAATTAAAGGGCATCAGAGGGCTGAATAATAATATTTTACCAGTAAGTTCACTCATTATATTACATATATAAAGCAGAGATGTGGCTATAATTTCATCTGTATTAATGCTCCACAGAAAGAGAAATTCACATTGCAAATTTAAAATTCAGTTAATGAAATCAAACCTATTTTATTCATATCTTTTAAATTAATCGGTTATCAGAATTTTTTCTGACAAATATCAGTCGGCCTCAAACAAATCCACATCGGTCCTGAATTCAGTGAAGAACTCCGACAGATTTTATCACAAGAGAAAAGGATGTGCAAGTTCTTGTTTTAAGTTAAACTCCTCAGTGGTTAAAGACTCTGTAAATGTTCTGCTTATTATTCCAGATTTCCTTCTGAGCATCACATGACTGAAAGAGCCAAATGAACTTATATTAGTCTAATCTTTATTTCTGGAGGAGAAAGTAGCCGCAGTCATTCATTTTTGCTTTGCAAGAACTTTATTATTTATTTATTATTAATTATTTTGAACGAACAAACGTTTTCTTAATTTGTAAATATCTTCTCTGCTTCCATCTTCTCCTGCCTTTTCTGCCTTCTGAGATGGGAAAAATAAAAGATGGACTGGAGCATGGATCTATCTGGACTCCCCAAAATTCACAAATCCTTAAGTCTGACCTCCAGTTAAGTTACTCACCCAAGCCGCCACATTTTTGTGATTATTTTCTTTATTATTGCCTTGGTATGTAAAATATGAAGCAGCTTCGTCATGTGGCCCAAACATGTGAAACTTCCTGAACCTGGTTTTCTGTTCCGCTGCTTGTTGAAAACCATGTTTAGTGTTTACATGCTCATATCTGAGAAACCTGAACTGTTCATGAAAATGCAAACAAGGCTCATTTTATGGGTTCGTTTGGCATCCAGACATTAGATCAGGTCCTAATGTTTCACGTTTCTACCTTAAATATCACTAAAATCCTAAATACCCAATAAGTACCAACCCAGAGAAAACAGACGGTGTTATTTCATCTGAATGAATCAATAAATAAGTTTATGGGCTAAAACTGACTCCGGCTTGCTTCAGATCCCTGCAGGACCCTCACGCAGAGCCCCGTTTCCCCCTCTGGTCCAGATCAACCAGAAACACTCCCTCCATCCAGCTGCTTCAGTGGGAAACATCGTCGATCCCGGATCCGGGTCAGACCCTCAGCATCCATCCCACGCAGCCCGCGTGCCTCCATTAAAGACCCCAACAATCCGGACTGTTGCAGGTCGACCTGGCCCCCCTCCCGTTCCAGGAAACCGCGCTGTCATGGTGTTTGACAGCAGGTGTTACAGACAAAAGAGGCGCTGCTGCGCGCGCGCTGGTCGAGCACTCACCGTCATCCGCGGCTTGACGCGCCTCGTCCGCGTTCACATCACGGCCAAATGACTCTCCTGAGCCCCAAACAGCGAGCATTTCCACCGCTTTCATCCCGAGCAGCTCGGATTCCGTCGAGCTCCGCAGGCAGCCTGCAGGGCGGCGGATCCGCGGACCCGCCTGGTCATCCGTAAGGAGAAAAGATGGCACCGGGACCAGGTTACATGGCGGGTGTGAAGCTAAACTGGCACGAGCTGCAGATCCATCCAGGATTCGCTGTGAGCGGATGAAAGGAGGACTGAAAGTCTGTCACGTTAACGCAGCGCTGTAACGTTGACGACGTGAACGTTTTTCGGCCTCCGCTGCAAAAAATGACGCGTTCAGACTTGAGCTGGGAGGCTGCATCTTTAACTGGCTGGAAGAGTCCAGAAAACCCGCAGCGGCTCCTACAGGCTGCTCAGAAACAGCTCAGCTCACACAGGAAAACACAGCTTTCCTTTCAGGCTTTGAAGGATTGAGGTATCTAAGCATAGCATTTGTATGGTACACACTTAAGTCTTTACCATATGGGGTTCTCTGTCCCACAGACTGGATTGACACAAGAACATGCATTCCATGCAAATGAGTATCCTATAGGCAAACTCTATGATTGGAGGATACAGGACTGAGGAATTTTCTTTGTTTAAATCCTATATAAGACAGAACGACACATCAAGTCTTTAGGTCTTCGTTCTGGCTTTGGGACCTCCAGATTTTGCTGCAGAAATCTGTTTTGATGTCTGAACTTTTGTAATAAACTTCTTTTTATTATTCAAGTCAGCGTCCAGAGACGTTTTTGCCTGAAAGACAATTTTTCCACATCTCCTGATCAAGATACATCAGGATCAACCAAGCATTAAAAACGCTGCAACACAGGAGTGTCAAACGTATGGCCCGAGGGCCAAAACCACCCCGTTACACGGTCCAGTCTGGCCCGCAGGATGAATTTGGTAAAGTAGAAAATTTACTGAGACTGCAATTCCTCATTTTGTTGCATGTTCCAGAGCAGGAGAGTTATTATTTGCTTCATTCCCGAGTGAGTCTGACAAACAGTCTTTAAAAGAACATTAGTTTCATTTTCAGGAGGAAGTGTTTTTGCATAAAGCAAAACGTAATCCGTGCACACAAAATCAAATAAAACCACAATTTCTGATTTCCCCCATTTCATTCCTTTCATTTAATTTCCAGGCAGCTGCCCGTCGTTCTTAAAGACTGCAGAAAAAAACCTGATGCATAAAAAATATCATTAACCCTTTAATGCCATATATCTGATACACACAGTTTCTGAGAACTCTTCCTTTAAAGACCAAAACGTTCCTCAAAATCCTGTTGCACATAATCTGATGTCTTCTGCCCCCTGGTGGACATATTGTGCAATAATTTTGTGTGAGTATATGTATATATGTATAAATTTTATTTAAAAAATTGAATTTCTTCCTGTGTTTTCTTGTGTGGGGATTTAAAGGGTTACCCATCAGGCATTCGGGGCAAACAAGAGTTCAAATTTCATGTCCTTTAATGGACACCAAAGAGAAACTGGTCCCCGGTCCAGTACAGTTTGGACCTACTTATGCATGGCTGAAATAAACAAAATAAATAATTGTTGAATTCTGTCAACCGGTAGAAATAAATCAATAATTGAATAAAACAAACAATTTAATAGTTTTTTGTTCAGTTCATCAGTACATCCATCTGTAAAAATACACATTAAACATTTCCAAATACAAACCACAGCAACATTTTAACATTTCCTGTTAAAATGCTGTAACTGTGCACGAGCGAGGTGCAACCTATCATTTATATGTGAGAATGTGGATTTTACAGCAAATTATTAATTAATTCTGTTAAAAACATTGAAGCCATAAAGAACAGAAAGACCTGACTGTAAAATCTCCATAAATACACCTTAATATTAATAATTAGTAATATTTAGAGACAAATATGATTTTTCTTGCACAAACAAATAAATAAGCAAACCAAACAAACATGGAAACATGGAAATGCTGCAATCATTAGAATAATATGCATAAATGATGCACACGTTAGCTAAATGTAGCTAAAATTAGCAATTAGTGGATCTTAGTTAATCTTCTCCCAGACTGACTACAGAATTAAATTACCGTTCAGTTTTAACTTGATTTCACATTTCTGGAGATTAAAATGGTTTTTTAGCCCTTCAGTTCAATTAAAACCTTGTTTGTGCAGATAAAACTTGGAAGATGGGACGTTCACTGTCGGCACATGCACGGCTGACCATCCGTGACGCCCTCTTCAGGGTCTGGGCAGGAAACGCAGGTTGATGGGCTTCGAAGGGATGAGCAAAGTCCGGGTTTTAGGCTCCACAGTCGGTGCTCCATCTTCAGGCTCCACCTTGTAGTTCTGCATCAGCTGCAGGGAAAAACACAATGTTCACTCAGATGAAATGGAGGGCTTAATAGCTTGTATTCAAGTTTACCTCAAAACCTCATAATCTGAGCCAGGTAAGTAGACCAGGACCTGCAGCAACATGGCCCTTCAGGATCAGATCTGGACAAGAAGGCAATACCATGCCTGAGCTTTCCCAGCTTGGAAACTGCACCGATCACAGAGATTTCAGAAGACGCTAATCCCGTCACCTTGCAGGGTTCAGCTAGCTAAACTCAATTCTTTGATGGACAGGATGTCATTTATTTTGAAAGTCTGTTCATTTCCTGTTTAAATGTAAGAATGTTGTATTTGTGGGATGAGCAGCAGAGTGGAGTTTATGGTTCAAGTGTCCATGAAAATCTTATGAAATCACCTCTGCCGAAGCCAAACAGCTGATTCTGCTACTGACGCTTGTTTTGAGCTCCAGGTGATGACAAGCAGGTGTCGGGTTAGCAGCAGCTGTGATCACGGACGCTGATCCAGCAGGTGGGGTTTGCTCTAATCGTGCTATGTTTGACTGATCTGTGTTATCACCAGCTTTTAAATAAGATTCTTACAGTTTTACACAAGATACAGGGTTAGACAACAGAGTCCATGCTGCGTTCTAGTTCTACTAACAGTTGCCCATGTCTCCTTTCCTTGGCACCTTTCTGCCCGAGTCGGAGTGCAAACCACTGTTTTCCTCTCTCTGAGTGGCAACATAGAGATGGAGGCAGACGGGAAGCTGGTTGCCTAAAGTCTACGGATGTGAGAGAGCTTTGCTGCTCGGCTGGCGATGGCATCTTCTCTGGGTTAGGATCATTACTTTACAGGTAAAAAACATTTTATTTAGGCGAAAAATACCATGATTTTATTTGTGATCTAATCTGGACAGGACCATTAGGGAACTTCAAGCTGGGGTTCCTAAAACCCTGGTACTATCTCCAAACTGAAGGTCAGCACAAGTTAACTGGGATGTCAGAGACGGCCGTTTCCTCCGCTGTTGGCTCGTACAAACTGCAGTCTTGGAGAGACTTGACAGATTGGCTGACGGCTCTCTACTCAGATAATCAGGACCAGACCCTCACCGTCAGGTCTGTCTGCACTGAAACCTGGACATGTGGAGGAACCTTACGCTCAGTGATGAGTCCAGATTCTACCTCCAGATGGATCATGGGGTCAAAGTGTGGAGAAGATGAGTAGGACATTATGATGCTTGCTGCAGTGATGGGAAAGCTGCTGAGGTATCTAAGCATAGCATTTGTATCGTACACACTCAAGTTTTTACCATATAAGGTTCTCTGTCCTACAGACTGGATTGACACACGAACATGCATTCTATGCAAATGAGCATCCTATAGGCAAACTCTATGATTGGAGGACACAGGACTGAGGAATTTTCTTTGTTTAAACCCTATATAAGACAGAACGACACATCAGGTCTTTAGGGCGTTGTTCTGGTTTTGGGACCTCCAGATTTTGCTGCAGAAATCTGTTTTGATGTCTGAACTTTTGTAATAAACTTCTTTTTATTATTCAAGTCAGCGTTTTTGCCTGAAAGCCAATTTTTCCACATCTCCTGATCAAGATACATCACTGCTTTTGGTGGAGGCTGTGTGATGGTGTGGGCCTGCATCTTCCTCAGAAGCAAAAACAAGGCTTGTCATCGCTGGAGGGAATCTCAGTGCAGAGACATGAAGACGTAACTCCAGTCTGGGACTGAACTCTGTCCTCCAAGATGACAACAGTGGTTCCCACAGAGTGGGTTTACCAGAGAGGAAAATAGGGTTTATCAGCTCTGCTGCTAAAATATATTTTCCTTCCGTATGTGGCTCCATATAAATGAGAAATTAACCGACTTTCCAACAGTATAACATTTATTACTATGAAGCATTGTTACAACAAAGAAAATAATCCACTAAACACTAATTTCCTTACATTTCTGCTAAGTTTATCTAGACAACAAGGTCTCAGATATTGTGTCTTATGGCATTGTATGTTTGCTAATGTTTGCTTAGGTTGGCTGGGTAAAACTTTGCTTATTTTATTTGAATTAAACGTTTGCAGACATTCAAGTAGCGTCTGTGTGAAAGGAGGTAAAGTCATTGCAGACTTTTATGGGTAGAGGCCCATCTATGTTAGACGCAGAAGACGGGTTGTTTCATCCGTCGGCTGCATCGGTTACACTCGTAATTTGGTCTATTTTCAGGGAACTTAGCTGTCCGTCGCTTTACGTAGAAGATGAAGCTGTACCATCAGAAATCACAGGAGCAGTGCTGAGCTAACGCACAACCAGCGAAAGGAACAAACCAGAGAAGAAGAAAAGGAACAGGAAGAAGACCTGCCAAAATAAAAGCACCCGAGGATGAAAAAGATGCAGATGAAGACGTTGGGAGAAACTAGCTGTGCCCCAATTCAGGGTCTGCACACTTCGAAGTGCGGATTCATTGGCTACTGTTGCAAATATTTTATGCATTTTGATTCATTTACTCATTTATTATTCATTTACTCATTTAAGCATTCTTATTCATTTATTCATTTACATTTTATCCTTAGATTTTAGTAACATGCATTAGGCTCTGCTCTTAATTAATAGAACTACAGCTTAATTGTCATCATTGCTTTGCAGGTTACAGATAGTGTATTCACATAAACTCATATAAGGTTATTGAGTTCAGTACTGAGAAAAGAGCTAAGAACTAGCGGCCTTGACAATGTTCTGGATGGCCAGTAGGGAGTAAATCGTAAATATTGTTGCATCTCTTTGCTTATCTATTCACTCCTAGCAGAACGGAATTTCCCAGTAACTCAGAAATCATTAAAAGTACAGCCTTTGTGTAAAACTGTGGGAACAGGTAGAAGGAGGTCAGCACAGAGAGGCAGACAGATAACAGGGCAGAGCGAAGCATCTTCTTTCCTTTCAGCTCTGACGTACCCCAAAAGGAGGACCTGGAGGAATCAAATTCCCGGAAGAAGGATGGACCACCTTGCAAAATACACATTCACATGAATGCGCACCACATGCACGCACATATCCACAATGCATTGTATCAGTATAAATGAGGAGGATAACTTAGGTAGGCGGGTCTTTTGGCTGAACCGAAGGGTCCCAACACTCCGTGTATTAGTTGACCAGAAGCTAAGCTAACAGGCCTCCTTCTCGAGAAGATATGTATTGTTTTCTTATTACTGGCTTAACAAAGAATTGTCAATTCTACTCAAACTCTGGTGTTTTTGCCTTCTTTTAAAAATGTGGATTTTTGAACACTCTTCCTTCTGATGATTGATTTACAGGTGGTGAACAAATCTTTAAAGCCAACAAAGAATATTTTAAAACTTCAATTGGTGACCCACGACGTGATCCACTAAGAACGGCAACGGAGAGTATCCAGAGCAGGATTCGGGTTGTCTGAGTCTGGGATCCCACCACAACAAAGGTAAGCAGTAACCTATTGTACTTATATGTACTGAATACTGCAGATTGATTTTAACCAAATTTATCAGACATCCTGAACCCTCACTCTGGTGAGTACAAAGCCAGTCTGTAGGAAAGCAATTCATTATATGGTAAAAAGTTAAAGGGTATTCCAGTCCCTTTAAGGATAGGGGTGCCAGTCCCCTACAAGTAAACAGGGTTTCAGTCCCTGTAAAGGTGAGGTGCCAGTCCTCACCGCAGGAGGTTTCAGTCCTCCTGTGAGTAAAAAAGGGTTCGAGTCCCTTTCTAGTTTTGGGGTACCCCGTTGTACGTTTTATGTTTGTCTAATGTCTTATGAATAATAACTTATAAATATAAATATTAAGATAAATATATAATTACAACAATAATTGTGGGGAAGAAAATAAATATATATAAATAAATTGTATGTAGAGCAAACTGTGGTGGCTTTGATACACAGAACATAGAGCAACTGAAGATAATAACCTAAAAGTGTGGGATTGTGCTGTCCTATTCTAGAACCGGACGGCAGCAGCTCAGAAGGAGGTGATTTTGCTTAAAGCATTGTGATATTTTTGCATTGTGAGTGTTTTCAGAAGTGTTTTGAGAAGCTGTGGTGATTTAGCATAAAGCATTGTGATATTTCTGCATTGTGAGTGTAAATCAGAGCTTCAGTTATTTTGCTATGGTATTTTGCATACTGTATTGTGACATCTTTGATTGTGAGTGTTATCAGAGCTTTAGAGCTTTTTCTGTGGTGATTTTTGCCTGCAGCATTGTTGCATTTCTGCATTGTGAGTGTATTCAGAGCTTTAGTGATTTTGCTATGGTAATTTTACATGTGACATTGTGACGTTTTTCCATTGAGAACTTCATTGATTTTGCTATGCTGATTTTGCATGTGTCATTGTGATATTTCTGCATTGTGGGAGAATTGTATTGTGGGGAGGCTTTTAAACACAGAGCTTTGAGTGTTTCTAAAAAAAAAAAAAAACTCTCTGCTGTCTTCATTTAATTCCGGACAGTAGAGGATTGAGACAGCGCACCTTTTACTGGATAAATTTTTCTGCTCTGGGGGGGAAAACTGTATTGATTGTTGACTTCTGTTGTGTGGAGAATTAAAACCGGGTTTTGTGAATATCACACCGGACGCTGAGTGAACATTTTGACTGAAGCATCGCACTGGTGGAAACCTAGCGGTGTTAACATAAGCCAGTGGTCTGGTGAAGTAGGTTGATCTGTGATCTCGCAGGTGGTGTGAAGGTAGCAAAATCGGGGACACGATCCATTCACATACATCAGAGTCCATATTTAAAACATGTCTCTTTCAGCAGAGCAAGTCCCTCCTGCGGAGGGCAAGAAAGACAACTTTTTAACTTGTGTAAAAAACCAAGCCCAGTCAAGCATTGCAGGCAAAGAAAAGGAGTTTGATTCTTTTTGGTCAGATTGTGTGACTAGAATGCAGATAAGCCAGGGGAACGTGAAAAACCCTGATCCTGGGAAGGTACTTACATGGTTAAAATGTGCAGGATCTGAGGCAGAAGGAGCTAAGGAGGTTGTTAAGAAAGACATGGAAAATGCGAGCAGGATTAATAAGGGTAAGAAGAAGAAAAAATTTGAAGAAGCCGAGAATTGGAGAGCTTTTATTCATCATATCTATATTACTGCAACAGCATTGTATGCACTTCAGCGACACCAGCGGAGCAGACACGGGGAGTCGAGCTTCTCTCCCTCCCGTCCTGGTCCACCTCCTTATCAGACCTCTCCAAGCCCTGCTCTTCAGGCGCCCATCATTAATGTAAAAGGAGGATTTTTGGATTGTGAGGAGGCTCGGGCAGACTCTTTGACTTCTCCTACCACCCTGTATCCATCACTTCTCCATTCTACATCAATGGAGCAGGATAAGAGGGACAGTTCTAGCAGAAGAAATGTTACTAGTCAGCTTATAGACCACCCTCAGGAGACTGAGAACACATCTTGCTCCCAAACTGGACCACTTTCTGGTTCAGACGGAACATTTTCTATGACAGTGGCAGGAGTTTTGAGTGCCACTCCAGTAAAAGCCAGCACGAACCCCTTTCTGCAGCAGATGGAGGACATTTCTAGACAGAGCCACCAACAGGTTAATCATGACTCCACTTCTTTGTGGCATCCTTCTCGCTCCCTCTGCCAGCATGGCCACTTCTGACTTGATTACTTTTAAAAGCACAGAAAACATTTCTTCAGTGGAAAAGCAGAGCTCTCTTTCCACCGAGCCACAATTGGGCACACCATACTTTCAGAACATGCCACAGCGACTTGGAGGAAATTTTCCTCTGATGCAACATCAAGCTGGAGGCTCAGTTTACAAGCCTTACTCTTTGACAGATATGCATTCTCTTACTTCTAAGTTGCCTGCTCTCGCTTCTGGGGGACTGATGTGGTGGAACAAAATGATTTCTCTTACTGCAGGGACTCAATTGGCTCTGGGAGATGTGCGAGGGATGGTTGCCTCTTGTACATCCACTCTGACTCTCAGAGAACTTGATTACTTGGCAGGAACTTTTACTCATCCTAATGACGCCCCTTTGGGACCTTATGCTACTGCATGGTCAGTGGCACTTGACAGAACATTTCCCCCTCCTGTGGGTGATGTAGCTAAAATGACTTTTCAGAGAGATGACAAAGAGACACCAGAGGACTATGTACTGAGATGCATTACTACATACACTGACAGGGTGGGGCATCACCCCAGCCATAGTGAGGTCCACTGTTCATGGTTTAAGCAGGCGTTTGAGTCTGGCCTCCCTATTGAGGTTAAGGACAAATTAGGGGACCAGCCTGACCTTTTCCCTTCAGAAGCTTTTGAGCGTTATTGCATGTTTGCTAAGCATCATCTTAATCAGTATGACAAAAAGCAGAAGGAACAGCAGAATCACAAAGAGGAGATGGAGGTCTCAGTGTTGAAGCTTCAGTTAGCAAAACTCAGAGATGATGTAAACAGAGAGAAAAAAGGCAAGCAACAGATGGTAGCCACGCCCCCTACTCCACTTCAGGCCCCGTGACTGTAGCTCCACAGGCCCCTCCCCCAGCTACGCAGCAGTCCTATTATCCTCCATACTCCGGCCCTCCTAGGGGGCGGGGAAATTTCAGGGGACGCGGTGGTAGGGGTGGCCCTAGGCGTGGTGGACGAGGAAGGGGTGGGCCAGGACAGCAGGGGTGTTTCAACTGTGGACAGTTCGACCACTGGCATAAGGAGTGTCCCTTCTCTCAGCCACTCCCACAGCAGGCACCCTATGCCTCTGCAGCTCCGCCCCCACCACCTCCTCCTGGAACTGGAGGGTGGATACCTCAGCAATAGGGATACCCAGGAGGAGCCTATCCAGTCATGGGGGAGGAGGCAGAGCCCATGATGACCGTCAGAGTGGGTGGAAAGTTTGTGACTTGCTTGGTAGATTCAGGGGCAAAATGGTCCACTTTAACCTCTGTTTCACCTGAACTTTTATCCACTGATACCTTGGCACTCACTGGCTTCTCTGGGACTGTTCAACATTTGCCACTAACTGCTCCTCTTCCCACCGAGGCAGCTGGATATCATTTTGAACATTGCTATGTTTCCTCTCCACACTGCCCGGTCCCACTGATGGGCAGAGACATCCTCACTAAGCTGAGAGCAGAAATTCTTTGTTCTCCAGATGGAGTGACTGTCAGATTCCCTAATGGAAATATAGTGGACTGCAACTCTGGTCTCATTCATTCTGCCTCACATGGACAATGGCTTCTTTCCACCCCTCCTGCTTCTCCACCCAGCATGCAAACTGAACATGCACGTATATTCTGGCTTCTTTTGGATGACCTCACACCTTCACCACAGTCACTGCTCACCCTGTATGCTCAATGGTCCCCCTGGATCCATCACCATGCTCCCTACGGCCCCCCTCCTGACCCTCCTCACTGTACTATGTTATATGATCGCTGGGACACCAGCACTGATTATTATCACAGATGGACAGATGAGGCTGTGGGGACCTGGGACCTGTCTGGCTCTGGCATTGTTTTGGGCCCCCAAGGTGTGGCTGCTTTAATTGATTTAACCCCTGAACAGTTATCCTTTTATGAAATGTCTCCTTCTGCAGCACCTCATGTCACTCTGGCAGTCAGTCCTGCTCATTCTGCTAAAGATTTAGGCCCTATGTGTAAGCAGGCCTCAGATGCTTCTGACTGGGTAAACACTCAGCTGCCCCAGGTTTTGTTTTCTCCCTCCACTTCACTGTACAAAATCTGTTCCCTCACTCAGGACAAAGCTACACCTGAAACTCTTCTTTTGGACAGACAGCATGGCCGTGAAAAAACTGACCATCCACATAAAGATTTCTTTTGCTCCACTCTGCCCTCTTCCCTGTGGGCTGAGGGGCCTGGTGATGTGGGAACACCTATGAAGGTTTCCCCTGTTACTTTTGACTATGAGTCCCCCAAACCTGTCTTTCACGCTCAATATCCCATTTCTGAAAATGCTATGGCTGGATTGAGACCTGTCATTGCTGATCTCAAAGCTAAACAGGTTATTTATCCTACTTCTTCTCCCTGGAACACTCCTATTCTTCCTGTCCCCAAACCAGGAACTGACATTTTCAGAATGGCTCATGACCTCAGACTCATTAACCAGATAACCAAAACCAAACCACCAGCAGTCCCTAATCCTTATACCTGCCTGAACTCCATCACCTCCCAGTTCCAGTTTTTCTCTGTCATTGATCTGAAGAATGCTTTCTTTCACATTCCTCTCCACCCATCAGTTCAACCTCTCTTTGCTTTCACCTTCGAAGGACAGCAATACACTTATCGTGTTCTTCCTCAGAGTCAAAGTTCTTAGACCTTTTTGGGAGCTAATGAAATTTAATATTTTTATATTCTAAAATTGTATTGTATTTTTATTATAAAGCAGCACTGTTTAAGCTTATAGGGCAAGTTTCTTATTTTATCCATTTTAGTTGTCTTTAGAAAAATAAATAAATAAATAATTATAAAGTACCCCCTTTCCGAGATGGTTCGCTGAACCACACAAAGCCATAAATGACTCAGAGGACAGGTCTTATTTCCATACATTCCTTAACTGACAGATAATGAACCTGGACACTGTTGTATTTACAGCAAAGGCATTAATTTAAAACTCTGAACAGATGAGAAGTCATATTCTCACTGAAAACAATTAAGCAAATGGTAAAATCATATCAGACATGAGTTTTATTTTAAGACAAAATTTGGAACTGAACCATGTTTGTTTTTTCTTTTTTCTTTTTTCATAGCCGATTTTTAAGATGAAATTGATCTGTGGTTGCTGTGGTATTACACTAATCTGTTCTCTCTGTGAGCGTTCTATTCAGGCAGCGGTTGACAAAAAGTATTCTCCTCCACCGCCTTATTCAGCTCAGTTTCCCCTTCTGGAGGTCCAGTCCCTGCTGGACTCTGATGACCCCCTGGATGGAGAACTGTCAGGGGAGGACACAGAGGTTTGAGACCCCTTAACCGTATTTTCTGCAGCTGACTTCCTGCTTAAAGGTACAAACAGTACTGTGTTGGTTGATGAGGGTTTGAAGCTCCGGGAGACAACGGATCTCTCGTACAGTTGCTATTTAAGGGTTAACCACACAGGAGGATAGTTTAGTGGACTGATCCCCAACCCTGGTCCTCAAGGCCCACTATCCTGCAGGTCTTAGATGTCTCCCTGCTGCAACACACCTGATTCAAATTAAACGGCTCTCTGACAGGCTCTGCACAAGTCTGCAACTGAGCCATTCATTTGAATCAGGTGTGTTGCAGCAGGGAGACATCTAAGACCTGCAGGATAGTGGGCCTTGAGGACCAGGGTTGGGGACCTCTGGTTTAGTGGACTGAAGGGTACCTTCAGTCCAACAGGGGGAGTTGTTGCAAATATTTTATGCATTTTGATTCATTTACTCATTTATTATTCATTTACTCATTTAAGCATTCTTATTCATTTATTCATTTACATTTTATCCTTAGATTTTAGTAACATGCATTAGGCTCTGCTTTTAATTAATAGAACTACAGCTTAATTGTTATCATTGCTTTGCAGGTTACAGATAGTGTATTCACATAAACTCATATAAGGTTATTGAGTTCAGTACTGAGAAAAGAGCTAAGAACTAGCGGCCTTGACAATGTTCTGGATGGCCAGTAGGGAGTAAATCGTAAATATTGTTGCATCTCTTTGCTTATCTATTCACTCCTAGCAGAACGGAATGCACAGTAACTCAGAAATCATTAAAAGTACAGCCTTTTGTGTAAAACGGTGGAAACAGGTAGAAGGAGGTCAGCACAGAGAGGCAGACAGATAACAGGGCAGAGCATAGTATCTCTTTCCTTTCAGCTCTGATGTACCCCAAAAGGAGGACCTGGAGGAATCAAATTCCCGGAAGAAGGAAGGACCACCTTGCAAAATACACATTCACATAAATGTGCACCACATGCACGCACATAGCCACAATGCTTTGTATCAGTATAAATGAGGAGGATAACTTAGGTAGGCGGGTCTTTTGGCTGAACCGAAAGTTCCCGACACTTCTGTGTTTTAGTGGACCAGATGCTAAGGCTAACAGGCTTCCTTCTCGAGAAGATATGTATTGTTTTCTTATTAGAATTGTCAATTCTACTCAAACTCTGGTGTTTTTGCCTTCTTTTAAAAATGTGGATTTTTGAACACTCTTCCTTCTGATGATTGATTTACAGGTGGTGAACAAATCTTTAAAGCCAACAAAGAACATTTTAAAACTTCACTACATATATCATCGTGGTACGAGAAGCACTTTCCCAATTCGAAGGAGCCTCCGAATCCATCCTACAAACCCGCACTTCGTTTGGTCTGTAGTGAAGGCTGCTGGTGATGCATCATTCACAGCCTCTTTTCTCTCAGAATTCATTGCACACAAGACGGTGACAAATCAGCAACAGGGCTCAGAAGGGTACTTTTTGTTTCTTTTTTTCAACTGCACTTTAGTAGAAACGCCACAAAACCAAGTGCATGAAAAACATGTATGTTAAACGGTGACATTAAAATCAGTAATATTTGATATTTGTGGATTTTAAAGGGGTTAATGAAGCATGTACCCGCTGGAAAACAACAGAGCCTCAGTTATTTTTTTTAATTTATTGTTTGTGAGCATGCACGTGTGAACGTGAACATGCATGTGTGACCATGCAACAAGGATGAAACGTGTGCTGCTGGGCTATTTATAATGCAATTAAAAACTGGAGGGAGCCATGAGGTGGTGGTGGATCCCACTGCTCTCAGTGTTTTTTTTTTTGTTTGTTTTTTTGTGTCATCATTGATGAGATGTTTATCCTGGAAGTGGAGAATCACAAGATTCTCCACTCTTCCTGTGATTTCGCAGATCCTGCTAGGTGGGCTGCACTCGTGGGCGAGCCACGTCTGACACGCTCTTGGTAAAAATTGCAGCGCCACGGAGATCAAAACAAAACCGTGTTGCAGCCATAATGTGGCGCACACGCACCTGGTGTAAAGGAGGGGTTACAAGAAAACACTTCATCTTAATGACACATACAACCTTTATAACTTTAGCATTGAGCAGTTCCATTAGCTCATTATCTTGAAACACAAGAAAGGGGAGGTGGGGAGGAGAGTCTGAATACATGTTTTACTACTTTTTTTTTCTAAAAATTACTCAGTCAGCATCCTCTGAGAATACAGACAGAGCAGCTTTTTAAATCATCAAATCTAGAGTGTATTTTATATTTCATGATGCTCCAGATGTTGTGTACTGGTGAAAGGTCTGGACTGCAGGCAGGCCAGTTCAGCAGCCGGACTCTTCTCCTGTGAAGCCATGCTGTTGTGATGGATGCAGGATGTGGTTCAGCATCGTCTTGCTGAAATCTGCAAGGCCTTCCCTGAAAGAGACGTTGTCTGGATGGGAGCAGATGTTGCTCTAAAACCTCCATGTACTTTTCAGCATTGATGGAGCTTCACAGATGTGGAAGCTGCCCACGCCATAGGCACTAATGCAGCCCCATTCCATTAGACAGAGATGTCTTTATACTATTTGGGGTCACTAACTCCTAGGAACATTAAAAAATCACCTATAGCATGTTTTTACAGTAGGCAGGGGTCAAGCATGCACAGGGATAAGATAGAAAGCCTCCAGATTGATTCAACCAGGACATGCAGAATACAGCAGAATAACCCAAGAGAGACTTTAACCCGTTAATCACTGAATTTATTTATTTAAAAAAATTAATACATGGGAAAACATTTGGGCTCACCACATGCAGGAGGGGCCATAGGGGTCGGGTGCATTGTGAGCTGGGTGGCTGCCAGAGGTGGCGGTCTGATCCTCGGCTGCAAAAGCTAGCTCTAGGGACGTAGAATGTCACCTCTCTGGCGGGGAAGGACCCTGAGCTGGTGCGCGAGGTTGAGCGGTTCCAGCTAGATATAGTTGGACTGAGCTTGGGCTCTGGAACCACTGTCCTTGAGAGGGGCTGGACCCTCTTCCATTCTGGAGTTGCTCCCGGTAAGAGGCGCTGAGCAGATGTGGGCATGTTCCTAGCCCCCCAACTTGGCCCCTGTACGTTGGGGTTTACCCCGGTGGACGAAAGGGTAGCCTCCCTCCGCCTTTCGGGTGGGGGGACGGGTCCTGACTGTTGTTTGTGCTTATGCACCAAACATCAGTTCAGAGTACCCACCCTTTTTGGAGTCCTTGGAGAGGGTGTTGGAGAGCACTCCTTCCAAGGTTTCCCTCGTTCTGCTGGGGGACCTCAATGCTCACGTGGGCAATTACAGCGAGACCTGGAGGGGCGTGATTGGAAAGAACGGCCCCCCTGATCTAAATCCGAGTGGTGTTTTGTTGCCGGACTTCTGTGCTCATTATAGATTGTCCATAACGAACACCTTGTTCAGACATAAGAGTGCCCACATGTACACTTGGCAACAGGACACTCTAGCCTGCAGTTCGATGATCGACTTTGTAGTCGTGTCGTCAGACCTGCGGCCGCATGTTCTGGACACTCAGGTGAAGAGAGGGGCAGAGCTGTCAACTGATCACCACCTGGTGGTGAGTTGGCTCAGATGGTGGGGGAGGATGCCAGTCAGGCCTGGCAGACCCAAGCGTGTTGTGAGGGTCTGCTGGGAACATCTGGCAGAGTCCCCTGTCAGAAAGAGTTTCAACTCCCATTTCTGGCAGAGCTTCAACCATGTCCCGGGCGAGGCAGGAGACATTGAGTCCGAGTGGGCTGTGTTACGTGCCTCTATCATTGAGGCGGCCAGCCGCAGCTGTGGCCGTAAGGTCGCCGGTGCCTGTCGTGGCTGTAACCCCCAAACTCGTTGGTGGACACTGGCAGTAAGGGATGCCATCAAGCTGAAGAAGGAGTCCTACCGGACTCCAGAGGCAGCTGATGGGTATCGGTAGGCTAAGCGGAGCGCAGCTTCGTCGGTCACTAAGGCAAAAACTCGGGCATGACCGGCACCAGACGGCAGCCAGACATTCATTCTGTTTGCAACGATGCTGGACAAGACAGGTGAAAAAAAAAAAAAAAAAAAAAAAAAAAAAAACTCGGGCATGGGAGGAGTTTGGAGAGGCCATGGAGAATGACTTCCGGACGGCTTCGAGGAGATTCTGGTCCACCATCCGGCAGCCCAGGAGGGGAAAGCAGTGCTCCATCAACACTGTGTACAGTAGGGATGGGGGGCTGCTGACCTCGATTCGGGACGTAGTGAGGCGGTGGAGGGAATACTTCGAAGACCTTCTCAATCCCACCAACACGTTTCCTGATGAGGAAGCAGAGTCTGGGGTAGCTGGTGCTGGCTCTCCCATCTCTGGGGCTGAGGTCGCTGAGGTGGTTGAAAAGCTCCTTGGTGGCAGGGCCCCGGGGGTGGATGAGGTCCGCCCAGAGCTCCTTAAGGCTCTGAATGCTGTAGGGCTGTCTTAGCTGACACGCCTCTGCAGCATCACGTGGACATCGGAGACAGTTCTCCTGGACTGGCAAACTGGGGTGGTGGTCCCCCTCTCCAAAAAGGGGGACCAAAGGGTGTGCTCCAACTACAGGGGGATCACACTCCTCAGCCTCCCCCGGTAAGGTCTATTCAGGGGTGCTGGAGAGGCAGATCCGTCGGATAGTCGAACCTTGGATTGGGGAAGAGCAGTGTGGTTTTTGTCCCCCTCTTCAGGGTCTTTGAGGGGGCATGGGAGTTTGCCCAACCAATCTACATGTGTTTTCTGGACTTGGAGAAGGCATTCGACTGTCTTCCCCAGGGACTCCTTTGGGGCGTACTCCGGGAGTATGGAGTGCTGTACGACCGGTGTCAGAGCTTAGACCGCATTGCCGGCAGTAAATCAGAATCGTTTCCAGTGCCGGTTGGACTCTGCCAAGGCTGCCCTTTGTCACTGATTCTGTTCATAACTTTTATGGACAGAATTTCTAGGTACAGTCGAGGTGTTGAGGTGATCCGGTCCAATGGCCTCAGGATTTTGTCTCTGCTCTTTGCGGATGATGTGGTTCTGTTGGCTTCATCAGGCCGTGATCTTCAGCTCTCAGTGGAGCAATTCGCAGCCAAGTGTGAAGAGGCTGAGATGAGAATCAGCACCTCCAAGTCCGAGACCATGGTCCTCAGCCAGAAAAGGGTGGAGTGTTTTCTCTGGGTCTGCAATAGGGTCCTGCCTCAAGTGGAGGAGTTCACATATCTCAGGGTCTTGTTCAGGAGTGAGGGAAGGATGGAGTGGGAGATCGACATGCGGATCGGTGCGGCGTCTGCAGTGATGCGGACTCTGCCAAAAGGCAAAGCTCTCGATTTACTGGTCGATCTACGTTCCTACCCTCACCTATGGTCATGAGCTGTGGGTAGTGACCGAAAGAACAAGATCGCGAGTACAAGCAGCCGAAATGAGTTTTCTCTGCAGGGTGGCCGGGCTCTCCCTTAGAGATAGGGTGAGAAGCTTGGTGATCCGGGAGGGGCTCAGAGTAGAGCCGCTGCTCCTCCACATCGAGAGGAGCCAGATGAGGTGGCTCGGGCATCTGGTTAGGATGCCTCCTGGACACCTCCCTGGTGAGGTGTTCCGGGCACGTCCCACTGGAAAGAGGCCCTGGGGAACGCCTCGGGATCCCTCCGGATGAGCTGGTGAATGTCGCCGGGGAGAGGGAAGTCTGGGTTTCCCTGCTTAGGCAGCTGCCCCCGCGACCCAACTCCGGATAAGCGGCAGAAAATGGATGGATGGATGAAAAACATTTGGAAAAAAAATTAAAAGAAAAAGACTGGAACAAAATAAAAAACAATTTAATATTAAATAAATTAGTAATAAATAAATATTAATAATATAAACATTATATAGAAATAAAAATATAGAAATTAATACACAAATAAGAGTGAATAAAAGCAAATAAAATAACTACAAATATAAAATAAAAGCCTGAAGTAGTGTGATGCAATAACGGGTTAACATTCATAGTAAAATATGAGAAGATGAAATGTAGAAAAAAACCTTTTTTAACTTGTTATAAACTCCAAACCTATCTGGACTGTGTGTGTTATGTGAACCACAACCTATCTTGTGTAAAGTTGTTAAGCATCATCTGTCTGCTCCTGTGGCCTAAATCAGACTGACTAGTGGAAGAAGTTGCTTCTTCTATCTCTGGGTAGAGATCTGCTTCATCTTCTCTGTATCTCCAAGCCCTTCTGATGGTTTGCAAATGATGATTTGTCTGACCTCAGTACAGCTTTTGTCTTGTCATCGTGGAGGAGATGTTAGTCTGGTCCAGAAGGGTCAGATCATCAAGCAGAGAAAACATCTCAGTAGAAGCAGAAACTGGGTTCAGAACTGAACAACCAATCATTAAAACTGGAAGGATGGTGGGAACCATCGTCTTCCAGAAAGAAACGTTGTCAGAAAAATGTCCTGAATGGTGATCGTGGTTCAACGTTTGGTGGAACTAGATGGAAGAAAAACAGCAGTAGAACTCAGGACCATGTTTAATAGTGAAAGTTAGAACGTTTCCACATGAGGTCAGCTGATTCCTGAATATCCTGGATGAGCAGGTTATTCCATCTTCCCTGATGGCTCAGTGCAGGATTCATGGGGCTCAGACTGTGGAAGAGTGGTTCAGGGAACAGGAGACATCATTTCACACATGGATCGGCCACCAGAGTCCAGACCTGAACCCCGTGGAGGATCTTTGGGATGTGCTGGAGAAGGCCCTGTGCAATGGTCGGACTTTCCATCATCAATATAAGATCTTGGAGAAATTAAAATAAATCTGGATGGAAATAAATCTTGTGAATTTGCAGAAGCTTCTAGAAACAGAGAAACTGCTGGAGTTTGAGCTAAAGGAGGTCCAACCAAATTATTATTTTTTTTTTTTTTTTGGTGGTGACTTTTTATTTTGCACTCTAGTTAAATTTAGAATAAAATAGTACATTAACAATGTTTTTCTGGTACAGGCCAGGAAGCCGTCTGCTCTCCGATTGGACAGTTTGATTCATCATCCAGTCGGATAGAAGTGTAAAAATTTCTTTGCAAATGATCTTCTAGTTTCCTTTACACATACAAATATTTTTACCACCATGCAAATCTTTATACAAACTTGAATTTCTCAGGCAGATTTTTTACACTGTGACTAAACATGATTTGCAAATAGAAACTGAAATTATTTGCTAACATTCGTTTACAGCTTTATGACTTTACAGCGAGTCCTTGCAGGGGATGTGGGTTCATACGACCTGCTTGCATGTTTCATTGTGGTTTAGTGCATTTCAGCTGCTGCTCAACTGTTCTGTTTCCTCTTTGTTCTACATGTGTGCCCCCGCTCTGCTCTTTTTCTGCACAACATAGGTTTGTGGTTTTTGTCTCTTTGTCAAAGCACCAGAGCTGATAAGCATCTACCTCTAACCCTCTAACCTATTGTTCTGCACTTGCTCGCTCATTAGCTTGATTTCTGAGACTATGAATGCATTGATGGTGTAAGATATCCTGTCACTACACACTCCAGGTAGTTCTAGACTACCTTTCAGTTTAAGTAGTGTTCAGAGTTGCTGCAGTCATGTTTCAGCTTCAGTAGATGCAGAAATAATACCACCTTAAGTTTAGCAGTGCTTGTAATAGTAGTAGAAGAACTGGTATATATATATATATTTCTGTGGTAATGATTGTGATACTTTCTGAAAGGGGATGTTTTTTCTTTCAATCCACTACTGACATAAACAACTTTCTGACTACAAATAAAAAAGGGACCTGTGCTTGACTGATAAATATGTTCTATTCTAGCAGCTTTAGATGAAACAACTTACTCTGGACCAATCACAGGAGAGAATTCAGACACTCAGTCTACCCTCAGAGGCTCAAGATCAACTGGATGCCGGCTTTCAGGAGATTCAGCTGTGGTTGGGATAGTTAGTAACATCAGGAACTTATGGTGCAAATGGAGCCATAAAAATCTAATCCAGTCTCTCCAGTTCAGTACATAGACTTGCATATTTCTGGGCCTATGCAACTTAAGGCCTTATTAGGCCTGAAATTAGTTCCAAATTAGCTAATTTACCTATACCTTTCATTTGTTCACCCTTCTCTTTTCAAATTGATTAATCATCTATTTAATTTAAATTCAACTTAACTGTTTCCACATTACATAAATTCTGTTGGTTTTATGCTCTTTTTCATGTGTTTTGTATTTTCCATTATTCATAATATTCTGTATATTTCCATCATCTCTTAACAAGTCCTGCTTTTTTTATAAAGTGGGTGAGATTTCCTTCACTCTTAGGTTTCATAGTAGGCTTAAATTTTCCTGGTTTGAGCAAAGTGGTGCTGCCCCCACGAGAATTGATTAATTAATCATTCAGTGTCAACGCAACAATATGTTTTTTTTTTCACTCCATTTGCCTCTAAGCCCTGGACATCCTCCTTCCTCCCCTCATCTCTGTGCTAGATTACACCAGAATTCCACCTCTGATCTCCAGTCCTCCAGCGTTACCTGCTTTAACGCCCCACCCTCCACCAGACTGTAGACAGAACAAGTCTGTCAGGATTATTACTCACCCTGGACAGAGCAAAATACATCTCCATCTCCGCCACCCTCTTCCCCACACAGCCTCGCACCCCAACACCAAACGGGATGAAGCTGTACGGGTGGTGCTGGTAGAAGCCAGGTGTAGCTCTGCCGGCACGGCTGCTGGGCATCCCCACAGTGAGCCACCGCTCCGGGATGAAGTCCTCTGCATGTGTGAACTCTGTCTCATCATGGCTGGCTGCATAATGGCACAGATGGAACTGAGTCTATAAGTGAAAGATAGGAAAGTTTATTCAGAGAGGATACTGTCTTTTTGAAGCTCAAAACAGACTTGGAAGCATCTGCAGGTCTAATGAATACTTTCCTACCTTCTTGGGGAAGCAGTACTTGTCTAAAATCACTTCATTCTCTGAAATAAAGCGTCCGTTTCCATGAACAACAGGATACAGGCTGGTGGAGGAAGATACAAAAGGACCAAATGGAATCAGAGACAAATATTGACATTGTTTTCCTAATTTCGGGCTCAGTTGCTGCTAATCTTGTACTTTCCTCCATGGTAGCTGTGCTACATGACAATTATACATGGGTAAAGTAACAGTACCACAGAGCAGACGTTTTCCATCTGCACCATGTTGTTTTCCCCACCAAGAAAAACACTCAACTCTTGACATGCAGACAGACGTCTGCTTTTAGCAAACCTGCAGCAGATTACAAAACTTTGCACAAGGCTGCTGCACATACAGTAGGTCGTGTTACTTGTAATAATTTTATGTTTTCATTGAAATTTCAGAAAACATCCTCCATTTAAACTCCACAGAAACTGAAGTCCTATTTAATGAATCTCTAGTGGATCACATGAAATCTGGTGTAAGGAACCTCCTGGTTTAACATCAAGCTGAACTTTGAGCATCTTAATATTTAAAATACTTCAATGATTAGAAAATTTTTAACAATTTCACTGGAATTTGGACGGCTGCTGTCTTGGCCAGGGCTTGCTTAAAACAAGATTGTGTAATGTCTGTTTCCATTCAACTTCCTGAAACATGTCAACCTGCTCATTAGGTGAGCCAATAACAGTCTCTGCAGAACTTCGATGATGTGAGATGTTATAGCAACTGGTCTGTAGTCATCTGGTTCAGACAGTTGGGAATTTGTAGGTACTCAAACTGGTTTTAAAAAAGTGCTAAAGAATCCACCATAGTTGTTCTGAGTAGGTTTTAAGAGCCCTGGAGCTGAAACCATCTGGACCTGCAGCCTTGATCTGGTTCAGTTTCTCCAGTTGCTTCTTCACCTGACTACAGGAGACAGACAGGCTAAAGGTGGAGGCAGAGGAGGTCTTAGGAGACAGACAGGCTAGAGGTGGAGGCAGAGGAGGCCTCAGGAGACAGACAGGCTAGAGATGGTGGCAGAGGAGGTCTCAGGAGACAGACAGGCTAGAGGTGGAGGCCTCAGGAGGCCTCAGGAGACAGACAGGCTAGAGATGGTGGCAGAGGAGGTCTCAGGAGACAGACAGGCTGGGGTGGAGGCAGAGGAGGTCTTAGGAGACAGACAGGCTAGAGATAGTGGCAGAGGAGGTCTCAGGAGACAGACAGGCTAAAGGTGGAGGCATAGGAGGCCTCAGGAGACAGGCAGGCTAGAGGTGGAGGCATAGGAGGCCTCAGGAGACAGACAGGCTAGAGGTGGAGGAAAAGGATGTAATCCACCATAGTTGTTCTGAGTAGGTTTTAAGAGCCCTGGAGCTGAAACCATCTGGACCTGCAGCCTTGATCTGGTTCAGTTTCTCCAGTTGCTTCTTCACCTGACTGCAGGAGACAGACAGGCAAGAGGTGGAGGCAGAGGAGGTCTTAGGAGACAGACAGGCTAGAGGTGGAGGCAGAGGAGGTCTTAGGAGACAGACAGGCTAGAGGTGGAGGCAGAGGAGGTCTTAGGAGACAGACAGGCTAGAGGTGGAGGCAGAGGAGGTCTCAGGAGACAGACAGGCTAGAGATGGTGGCAGAGGAGGTCTCAGGAGACAGACAGGCTAGAGGTGGAGGCCTCAGGAGGTCTCAGGAAACAGACAGGCTAGAGGTGGAGGCAGAGGAGGTCTTAGGAGACAGACAGGCTAGAGATAGTGGCAGAGGAGGTCTCAGGAGACAGACAGGCTAAAGGTGGAGGCATAGGAGGCCTCAGGAGACAGGCAGGCTAGAGGTGGAGGCATAGGAGGCCTCAGGAGACAGACAGGCTAGAGGTGGAGGAAAAGGATGTAATCCACCATAGTTGTTCTGAGTAGGTTTTAAGAGCCCTGGAGCTGAAACCATCTGGACCTGCAGCCTTGATCTGGTTCAGTATCTCTCAGTTGTTTCTTCACCTGACTGCAGGAGACACACAAGCTAGAGGTGAAGGAAGATGGTGTCTCAGGAGACAGACAGGCTAGAGGTGAAGGAAGAGGATATCTCATGAGTCAGACAGGCAAGAGGTGGAGGCAGAGGACGTCTCAGGGATAAGACAGGCTAGCAGTAGAAGCAGAAGAGGTCTCAGGAGAAAGACAGGCTAGAGATGGAGGCAGAAGGGTGTCTCACTATGTTCTAAAGTTGAGGAAGATAAGATTGTGTCTGGGTCCATGACTGAGCTGCAGGGTGTCAGAGTGGCAGGAAAGCTGTAGGCTCATGCAGGGTGTGTGGTCTGTTGGGCTGGAGGCTGGGGGTGAACTGAACCTACTAAAGATCATGTGCAGGTCATTAGCTCTGTCCATCTGTCTGATTCCCCTTTAACTTGAAGCTGGTGATCTTATTATTCCTGACCACACATTTCTCATGTTGTGCTGCTGGAGCTGCTTTCTATTTACTGTAGTCCTCCTTGCACTGCTTCATCTTTGTTTTAAGTTGTTTTTGTGTTGTTTTCAATAATATCCAGGGTTTGTTACTGGGGAAGTTTCTCACTGTTCTTGTTGGGATGATGTCCACACAAACATTGATGTAATCTGTCACACACTCACTCTGGGTTAATAATAACTTCAACTTGTTCAGATCCTGGACTCGCAGAAAGTCCAGAACACAGTGTTCTACATGAACAATGTCTTGCACCTGATTTAGTGGATTTGATTAAATTTTAAACTGAAACTGTTGGGTTTTTTGTTGTTGTTTTTTTTAAAGAACAATTGTATCAAGAGGAAAGTTTAAAAAAAATCACAATGTGAGAATAAAGTGAGAATTAATGTTTAAACTTGATGTGTTTTTGATTATTACAGAATGTACACATGTTGGAGCACTCTGTCTTTTATCAGAAGGTTTCTACAATGTCAGCAATCAGCTGTGGGGTGAAAAACAATCAGCATTTCAGCTCCAGCATTGACAAGTCTGAGCACACAAGCGTCTCAGCCGTTATGCTGCAGCCACATATATAGCACATCTGTAGCCTTGCTGTTGTGCCTGTTATTTTGGTTTTTTTTTTGTGTGAAGTACAGTAAGCACCAGAAAAGCATCTTGACACTATAACCCCTCCTTTACACTGGGTGCGTGTGCACCACATTTTTTTTCCAACCTCCATGTTGCATCCATTTTTACCGAGAGCATGTCAGGTGTGGAGCGCCCGCGAGTGCAGTCCACCTAGCAGGATTCGCAAGATCATGAAATCACAGGAGTGGAGAATCTTGTGATTTGTAATTTCAATACAATTTACAGAAGTAACAAGTAACAAACTACTTTTTTAGAGTAACTACCCAAACACTGTAAAGGAGGGGTAACATGGGCAGACGAGCTGAAAAAGATTTAGGGGATTTTTGTAGATCAAGACTAACTGCTCACCGTAGCGTCTCCTTTATGACAGCCTTCAGGTACGGCATCCTGCTCAGGTCTTCTGTGGTTGGCTCCTGGTTGTTGGGGCACACCGACATCACCTCACTGTACAGGTGCTCCTGAACCCTGCAGTCCTTCGCTAAATGGTACAAGGCCCATGACAAGGTGTTGGACGTCTGAGATAGAAGGGAAAGAGAAGGTATTTTATAAGTCTGCGTGGAAAAACACAGGCTGCACAGGGGTCTAGGTCCATCCTGAAGATAGTATAATGTATATTATCTTATATTTTCTCTCATCCATCCAAGCTCGGGTCCTCTACCAGAGGCCTGGGAGCTTGAGGGTTCTGTGCAGTTTCTTGGCTGTTCCTAGGACTGCACTCTTCTGGACCAAGATGTCTGAGGTTTGTCCAGGGATCTGCTGTAGCCATTCTTCCAGTTTGCCCCGAGTGCTCCGATGACCACGGGCACCACTGTTGCCTTCACTTTCCAGGCCTTCTCAAGTTCTTTCAGGCCTTGGTATTTCTCCAGTTTCTCATATTCCTTTTTCCTGATGTTACAATCGCTTGGTATTGCGATGTGTCAACCACAATAGCTTTCCTCTGCTGTTTGTCCATCACCACAATGTCCGGCTGGTTTGCCATTACCATTTTGTCGGTCTGGATCTTGAAGTCCCAGGATCTTAGCTTGGTTATTCTCTACCACCTTCGGAGGTGTTGCCCACCTTGACCTCTGGGCTTCCAGTCTGTACTCCGCACAGGTGTTCCTGTACACTATACCAGCCACTTGGTTATGACGCTCCTTGGAAGCTTTCCCTGCCAGCATCTTACACCCAGCAGTTATGTGCTGGATTGTCTCAAGGGCCTCTTTGCACAGTCTACACCTGGGGTCTTGTCTTGTATGGTAGATCTGGGCCTCTATTGCTCTGGTGCTCAAGGCCTGCTCCTGTGCAGCTATGATCAGTGCCTCTGTGCTGTCTTTCTAGCCATTGGTAGGATTTCTCGATATCAGCCACTTCAGTTATCTGTCGGTGGTACATCCCATGGAGGGGCTTTTCCTCCCATGATGGTTCCTCCATCACCACATGATCGGTATTCCACTGCCTGAGACATTCACCGAGCGCTTCGTCCATTGAGGCCATCTTCCTGATGTATTCAAGGATGTTGGATGTTTCATCCTGGATAGTGGTTCTGACCCTCACTAGTCCTCTGCCTCCTTCCTTGCGCTTAGTGTACAGTCTCAGGGAGCTGGATTTGGGGTGGAACCCTCCATGCATGGTCAGGAGCTTTTGTGTTTTCACATCTGTGGTCTGAATCTCTTCCTTTGGCCAGTTCATCATTCCCACAGGGTATCTGATGACCAGCAGGACATAGCTGTTAACTGCCCGGACTTTGTTCTTGCCATTGAGCTGACTCCTTAGGACTTGCCTTACTCGTTGGAGGTATTTGGCTGTGGCTGCTTTTCTTATGGCCTGTTCGAGGTTGCCATTTGTTTGTGGGATTCCAAGGTACTTGTAGCTGTCCTCAATGTCTGCTATTCTGCCGTCTGGGAGTGAGACCCCTTCTGTATGGACTACCTTCCCTCTCTTTGTCACCATCCGCCTACACTTCTCAAGTCCGAATGACATTCCGATGTCATTGCTGTAGATCCTGGTTGTGTGGATCAGTGAGTCAATGTCTTGCTCGCTCTTGGCGTACAGCTTGATGTCATCCATGTAGAGGAGGTGACTGATGGTGGACCCATTCCTAAGACGGTATCCATAGCCAGTCTTGGTGAGTATTTGGCTGAGGGGGTTCAGACCTATGCAGAACAGCACAGGTTCATCTCCTCGGTATATGCCACATTTGATGGACACTTGTGCAATTGGCTTGCAGTTGGTCTCAAGGGTGGTCTTCCACTGCCGCACTGAGTTTGCAATGAAGACTCTTAGAGTCCTGTTGATGTTATACATCTCCAAGCATTCCATGATCCATGTGTGTGGCATAGGCTTTCTTGTAATCAATCCAGGCAGTGCACAGATAGGTATCCCTGGTTCTGCAGTCCCGAGCGACTGTTCTATCTACCAGCAGCTGGTGTTTTGCTCCTCTGGTATTTTTACAAATGCCCTTCTGTGCTGTGCTCATGTATTGATCCATGTTCCCACTTATCTTAGCTGCTATGATGCCTGACATGAGCTTCCATGTGGTGGGGAGACAGGTTATTGGCTGATTGTTGGATGGAACTGTTCCCTTCAGGGGATCCTTCTGGATCAGGATTGTCCGGCCTTCAGTTAGCCATTCAGGGTTGGTCCTATCCTTTAGCATCTGGGTCATTTGTGCTGCCAGGCGCTCATGGAGTGCAGTTAGCTTCTTCAGACAGTTGGTGTGAACCATGTCAGACCCTGGTGCTGTCCAGTTTTTCATACCTGAGACTCTTTGTTGAATGTCTGCCACTGTGATGGTTACTGGTTCTTGTTCAGGGAGGTCTGTGGTCTGCTCTTAGATCCAACAGCCACTGTGCACCGCTGTTGTGTGATGCCTCCTTCTCCCATATGCCTTTCCAGTATTGTTCAATCTCCAGCCTTGGTGGGTCTGCCCTGTTGTTATTACCCTGCCACTGAGTGTACACTCTAGCTGGTTGAGTTGAGAACAGCCGGTTTATTCGCCTTGCTTCAATTTCTCTCGTGTACCTGTTTATGCGGGTGGCAAAGGCTTGAAGTCGTTGTTTGGCAGTTTCTAGTGCTTCAGGTATGGGCATCTGGCTGTACCTCCTGGGTACCTGTTTTTTCATTGCACCTTTCTGGAGCTCTGATAGTTGGCTCACTTCTTTCTGAGCTGCCTTGATTTTAGCCTCCAACTTCCTCTTCCATGGTGGATATGTATCTTAATGGTTGCTCTTTGGTTGATAGCCAAGCACCTCAAGGATCACTGCTGCTGATGTGTAGATCAGTTCATTGGTTTCAGTGATGGTCATTGTAGGAATCGTCCTCAAGGCTGCACTCACATCTTCCAGGAGACTTTCCGATGATGCTCCACTCAGCCTCTGTAGTTGGCGTCGGGTTTGCCTGATGTTAATTTTTGCCATGATCTTATCTTGTAGGTCAGTAGCTGCCTCGCTCAGCGTGATTGTGGTTATTGGGGCGTCATACCTAATCTCAGGATGGGGAGTTGTTAACTTCCCTTGACCTGGCGTCCTGGCTATATATATATATATAGTGGTGAATGTTTTGCTACAAGCTTTAGCAATAAACCCTCACAGAACTGTTGCTTCAGGAGCCAAGAGACCAGACTGAAACACAAGGGAAATAACTGGATCTGTTGTTGCTGAACGCTCCTGTGGATGCCATGTTTTGTTCACATAACATAGCATGATAAATGCAGTCCACCCAGGTTTGATCCCAGTCTCCTTCACCCGGTCTACCTGCTGATCAATAAAGGACACTAGAGTCCACACAATGTTGAAAATATAACAACGTAAAAAACAATTGTTTATAGAACACAGTATACAAAAAACACCTGATACATGTTTAGAGATATTTATTTTAGAGATATGTTTTTTATGTCATTACTGATGACATCATGACTAATGGCCTAATTGATTTTGAAAGGTGTGACTAGTAGACTTCAAACATCACCTAAAAAGCCGTAGTCATGATTAATCACCATTCATATGCTTGAAATATGTCTGTATGTCCCACCGGAAAGAGGCCCCGGGGAAGACCCAGGACACGCTGGACAGACTACATCTCTCGGCTGGCCTGGGACCACCTCGGGATTCCTCCGTTAAACCTCTGTAGATGATCCAGAATGCAGCAGCACGTCTGGTCTTCAACCAGCCCAAAAGAGCTCATGTCACTCCAGATGAGCTGGTGAATGTGGCCGGGGAGAGGGAAGTCTGGGTTTCCCTGCTTAGGCAGCTGCCCCCGCGACCCAATTCTGGATACGCAGAAGAAAATGGATGGATGGATGGATGCCTGTTTTTACTGTGTTGTATCAACAGAACGAGCCAATGCTCACTTGGATTTTTTTTTTCTTTGCTTTTTTTTTAACGTCAGATGATGACTTTAGCTGTAATAATCAGTTCAATATATCATAAAATCTAGACCTAAAAAAGGTCTCATCTGTGCCCCCCTTTTCCTGGTCAGTGCTCCTGCCTGGCCCCCATCAGAACTTTTCTAGACCCGCCCCTGCAAAGCTGAAGTATAAACCCTGTCTACCACCAGCCAGCTACTGTGTTAGAGAAGGTATTGCTCTAATTTCTATCTCATAACATGTTCATAATTTCTCCCACCACATTCATGGCCCATAAATAATGAGAGCTGCAACATCTTCATAGCACCACTGATCTAGAGAAGACGTCCCTTTCTCTCACCAGATTTCTGAACCTGAGCTGTCTTCACAGCTGTGTGCAAGGCTGTCTGATGACTAGTAGATTGTACAGCTGTGTCACTAACAAACACCATTAATACTAAAAAAGATATATGGGAAATAAAGAAAAACAATATCTAACTGAAATAGGTTGCTGCTAACAACTTTACAGTGTAACTACACTTTAAAGTTTTTCTGTGTAACTCCACCCACGGCCAAATTTGAAAAATGGCTGAAGCTGCAAGGGTGGGGTGGGAGGTGTGGGGGGGATCAGGGGGCGGAGAGTGGGCGAGGTGGGATACACAGGCAGAAATGATTGACAGATTGCAGCTCAGCTCACTGGTACGATGCAAAGCATGATCCACAAAGCAGCTACGCCACAGAGCGTCTTTGAGATGGAAGACTTTCCCTCCTGAACCTCCTCAGCTACACATGGTTTTCTATGCTTGCAAAGCGAGGACCTACCTGCATCTGGAGGGAGGGGCTGTAGGGGTTTTTTAATTTTCTCCTGACGTAGATAACGTCTCTGTCACTACAAACATAACCTGGTTTTACCCTGTAGAGGGCACCATGGTCCATTTTTACCCACAAAAACTGTTTTTAAAATAAACTAAAAGAATACACATTTTATCAACAGTATATGTGATTTTCATCACAATTAAGTATTTCTGTGTTGTTTACAGCTTAAAAAAACACATTTATGAGGGCATTAGCCCTTTAATTCTTCAGCTTCAGTGACATGAGACTGATAAAAGTTGCCTACTCTTGCTAGCATGTACAATAACAATACTTTGGTGTAAAAATGTGCCAGTGTGTACCATGAACGCTAGTTTCCTGCTTCTCAGCTCAACGATATACAAATGCTACGTAGTGCCGGAAAAGCTGATCGGAGGTGAGGATCAGACCAGAACAGTGATGTTTGGGCAAAACTATGTGAAGAGTTTTTTTTTTTAAATTAAGGAAAAGTGCAGGTGTTGCTGCACAAATTTGAATTTGAATACAAATTTTGACGCAATTAGTTACAAAAATTAACTCGTTTTTCAACAGCCTTAGTACTAATATATTTATTTGCTTTTGTAAATCAATTTTTCACTTATTACAATGTTAAATAATCTATATTTCAGACAATATTAATAGAATAGAATAGAATAGAATAGAATAGAATAGAATAGAAATACTTTATTAATCCCTTCACAGAGCCCTCAGGGAAATTTGGGTACCAGCAGCAATACAACACCAACAGTAAAGCAGGACAAGCACAAGACACAATATATACAGGTACAAAGCAAAATAGAGGCAAATAGAATGCAATAAATATAACAATAATAACAATAAGATAAGTTAATAAAACAATATAAACAAGCATTGCACACAGTAGAGGTGGTACAGATTCCCAGTTCACTATTGCATGTATAAGTTATTGCAACTGTTTGTATGGGTTATTGTGCATGTGTTGTATCAGGCGGACTGCACACCTCCCTCTCCCCCCTCCTTCTCCCCCTCCTGCCTAATGCAGAGTTGTACAGTTTGATGGCTTGGGGGACAAAGGAGTCTCTGAGCCGGTTGGTCTTGGGGGGTCTTGGGGAGGAGCAGCCTGTTACTGGTCAGGCTTCTCTGTGCACTGATGACAGTGTGCAGAGGGTGACTGGCATCATTAACAATAGCCAGTAGTTTTTTTAGTGTTCTCCTCTCTGCCACTGTCACCAGGGAGTCCAGCTTCATGCCAACCACAGAGCCCGCCCGCCTGATGAGTTTTTCCAGCCTGTTAGCACACCTTTTTGTCATGTTACCCCCCCAGCAGACAACAGCTTTGGCCCTTCTTGTACAGGTGATTTGTACAGCATGTCCAGTCCAGCTTGTTATCCAGCCACAACCCAAGGTACCTGTAGTTGTCTACAATCTCCACCTTATCGTCCCTGATGGTCACTGGACGTGGTTGTGGGCTGGACTTCCTGAAGTCAATAACCAGCTCCTTAGTCTTTGAGGTGTTAAGCTGGAGATGGTTCATCTGACTCCAGGTGACAAAGTCACTGACCAGATTCCTGTACTCATCCTCTCCATCATCCCTGATACACCCTACGATGGCTGTGTCATCTGCAAACTTCTGGATGTGACACAGCTCTGAGTTGCAACAGAAGTCTGAGGTGTAGAGTGTGAAGAGGAGGGGGGCCAGCACCGTCCCCTGGGGTGCTCTTGTGCTGCTAATAACAGTGTCAGATGTGATGTCCTTTAGCCTGACGTACTGCGGTCTCTCTGTGAGGTAGTTACCAATCCAGGACACCAAGTAGGGGTCCACCTGCATCTCCCTCAGTTTGTCCAGAAGCATCAGGGGCTGGATTGTGTTGAAGGCACTTGAAAAATCCAAGAAGAGGATCCTCACTGTGCCCCTCCTAGGAGGTAGAGAATAGCATCCTCCACACCCACACCTGCGCGATAGGCAAACTGTAGGGGGTCCTGGGCCTGTTGCACTTGGGGCTTGAGGAGATTGAGGATGAGCTGCTCCATCGTCTTCATCAGCTGGGATGTAAGTGCCACCGGTCTGTAATCGTTCAGCTCACCAGGGCAGTTTTTCTTTGGAACTGGAACAATACAGGATGTTTTCCACAGGGTAGGCACTTTCCCCAGCTGTAGACTGTGGTTGAAGACATGCTGGAGTGGTTCCCCAGTTCAGCAGCGCAGGTCCTAAGCAGACGAGGAGGCACTCTGTCAGGGCCAGCTGCTTTCCATGGGTGGAGCTTCCTCAGTTCTCCCCTCACCTGTTCTGCTGTTATGTGTGGAGGGTGTTGAGATGGGGGGAGGGGTAAAGGTTGGCAGGGGGGCTGTACAGGGGATGAAGTCAGGGAGGTTGTGTACTGCAGTGGGGGAGGGGGGACAGTGGGCTGGTCAAAGCGGTTAAAGAAGATGTTCAGCCTGTTTGCCTGTTGACACCATCACAGACCTCTTTCATACGGCTCTCACTCAGTTTATCCTCCACCTTCCTTCTGTAGGTGTCCCTCGCCTCCCTGTCATGGTTCATGAAAGCCACCTTCTTCCTGTTGAGGGCAGCTTTGACATCTTGTGTTATACAAGGTTTGTTATTTGGATAACAACGGACAGTCTTATTGTGGGAGACTACGTCCAGAGAGAAGTTGATGTAGTCCGTCAGTGAGTCTGCTCCTCTATGTCCTCACCATGTTGTCTCAGCAGTACATCCCAATCAGTGATGTCAAAGCAGTCTCTCTGAGCATCCTCTGCCTCAGGTGACCACTTCCTGATCGAGCGTGTGGTTTTAGACATCCTTTTGACCAGGGGGGTGTACTGTGGCTGTAGGTGAACCAGGTTGTGGTCAGACTTTCCAAGTGGGGGGAGGGGGGTGGCTCTGTAGGCATCCTTCACATTGGAGTACAGCAGGTCTATTGTTCTGTTGTTCCTTGTGGGACAGTCTACAGCCTGGTAGAAGGAGGCCAAGGTAGAGTCCAGGGAAGCATGATTAAAATCCCCAGATATGACCATAAACGCCTCGGGGTGCTTAGTCTGCAGCCTTGCTGTTACTGTGTGTATCTTCTCACAGGCAGCTGATGCTTCCGCGCTGGGCGGGATGTAAACACAGAGCACGATCACGCGACTAAGCTCCCTCGGCAAGTAATATGGCCGCAGACTAACGGCTAACAGTTCCAAGTCATGGCAACACAGTTCCTTTTTCACTGAGACATGTCCTGGGCAACACCAACGTTTGTTCACATATATGATGAGCCCCCCACCTCTGCTCTTACCGCAGGCGTTCATGTCTCTGTCAGCTCTCACAGCAGTGAAACCCGGTAGATCCACGTTAGCATCCGGTATGGTATCAGTGAGCCATGTCTCTGTGAAGATGTATAAGCTGCACTCGCGATAACTCCGTTGATTGTTCAGTGCCAACAGCTTGTCCATCTTGTTAGGTAGTGAGTTGACGTTCCCCATTAGTACAGAGGGGATCACTGGCTTAAAACGTTGTCGAGCAGCCTTTAGCTTAGATCCTGACTTGCAGCCTCTGTACTTCCTCCTCAGCTCTGTCGGTATGTTGTGCTGCATTCCAACGTTAGTCTTCCATGAAAAAAGTTCCTCTCTTGAATAAACAAGACAACGTGCAAGTGCCATGCAAGAGTTAAAAAATGTTCAATAGAATAAAAAAATAGGATATATATATATATAAAATAAGGAATAAAATGATAAGAAAGAAAAATTTTATTAATTAATTTAATTAATTAAAAAAAAACATATATGTAATATGCAATAAAAAGAACAGAAAAACCAAATAAAAAAAAAAGCTGATTTTCTGAATACGCAAGCATTATCAAGCTGCCTGAAGACTCGTTTTCCCTACAATAATTATTTAGCAGGAGAACTAATATAACTGGCTGGGAAATCCACTTTACACCCCAAGGATTGAGACCCAGGACAGCGCTGAAGGCAGGAAACCAGGATGTTTGCTCAAAGAAATATTTGAGCTGCCATTGAGTAAAGTCCTACTCGTCAGGATGGCCAGTAGGGGTGTTCACGTCCTGTAAATTAAAACTGGAAGAGGGGACGTCTTCCTTTGTTTAGCCAGTGGTTTGGGATCAGCTGTGAAGGAGGAGCAGGAACACCTGTGCTGGTTTACCTGCACGACTCAACTGCCTGCCTCTACATGATCAGAAATGGATTCCGGCTTCGTCAGCTTCAGAATTGAGCTCGAAATATGAGATATGAGATGAGTCCAAGCCTTGATTTCAGCAACAATTTAATCAGATCTTCTGAGTGAACAATCCTGTTTTAACAGCGACGCCCCGTCACAGGCGTGATCTGGAGTGTCTCCAGCAGCGACTCTTAACCGGCTCTGACACAGAACCTGCAGATCGGTCGATCAGCTGTTATATTAGACCAGATCAGTGGAGAGAAGGGAGATGATTGCTTAACGTTATGTTAGGGGACACAAAGTGTCAGAGGGCGGGTGCAGCTCTTACAGCTTGTGAGTGTCCAGAGGATGATGCCACATTTTGTTTCAAACAGTCAAAGTCCACAGATCGTGGGGGGCGCTAGAGGTATGGCTACTGAGTAGACGTGTTTTTTGGGAGCTCCCTGTGGCACGACCACATTCATTTTGTAAAAATCATCTTGGTCAAGATTTATGCCTGCGTTTGAACTCTAAAACAAGCGCCATTCGTTTGTCCACTCCTTCCCATCAACTCGAAAAACATAATGGCTGGAAAACGCGAGGGAAAAGGACGTCAGTGAGCTGAGGCTATGGCTAAAGCTAGCCACGCCAAAACGAGCCCAGAGAATAAGGCCACTGAGGGGGAGGACGAGTTACCGCTAATGTTGCAGAAAATCTCAAAGAACATCCTCCAGTCAATTAACGAGCGATTTGATAAGTTCGAGCAAAGTTTTCAAAGTTTCATCGCTGACCAGCAGGCACTAATTGAGCAAGTCTGTGAGGTGGAAAATCAAGGGACGGACCACGAACAACGCATCCAGAGAGTGGAAACATCGCTAACAGAGCTACAACAAGAAAACAAAATGCTCCGCCTCAAGCTCTCGGATCTAGAGGGAAGATCGAGGAGCAACAATATCAAAATAGTTGGCATCCCTGAAGAGGAGGAGAAGGGAAGGCCATCCGACTTTGTTGATCCCCATGATACTCGGAGCAGAAAACTTCGACAAACCTGTGGTCATTGACGGGGCGCACCGTACCCTGCAGCCCAAACCAGCGGTTGGAACCATCATTGCACGAGTGCATCTGGCTAAGGACAGAGAGAAAATTCTACGGCTCGGAAGACAGCGCTCTTTGGAATATGGGGGTAGACGGATTTTCATCTCCCCCGACTACACCACGGAGGTGATGGAGAAACGGCGGAGCTTCAGGGATGTGCTGAGGCTGCTCCGGGAGAAGAACATCCAGCACTCTCTTCGCTTCCCAGTGCGGCTTCACGTTCACCGTCAAGGGCAGGTAAAGGTGTTTAACAATCCTGCTGATGCTAAAAACTTTATGGACAACGAACTTAATCAAAAAGCACACTGGCAAAAATAATGCATTAGCTGGTCGCTTTGTTTTGTAACTGTTGGCATGTTATTCTAATTACGTGTCTGTGGAGTGCCACAGGGAAAAGTTTCTTTTCTTTTTTTTCTCTTTCATTTTTGGCCTGCAGCCCCAGGTAGGATGAGGGTAGCTCAGCTTCGTTCGGGGAAGCCATGGGACTACAAGAGACACATACTACAGCCACACAACATAGAAAACTTAGGGCCAACTGGATCTCCCAGGCCTATCATTCACCCTTTACATCCAAAGCCAGAGGCATGGCAATTCTTTTCCGTAAATCTGTACCTTTCAGCTTTCAGTCCTGCACAACAGATCCTAATGGTCGGTTCATCATTGTAAATGGGCTTATAAATCTGTTCCCTGTGACCTTAGTTAATATATATGGACCAAACTCTGACGATCCAGGTTTTTTTCGCAAAGTTTTTGATATGATTCCAGACGATGACTCCAGTCATGTGCTGATTGGAGGTGATTTTAATTGCTATCTGGATCCATACCTGGACAGGCTTTCTACAGCTCCACCACCCAATATCCTTTCTGTACAGATGCTCAATAACTTAATTAAATCTAAAAGAGCTGTGGAAAGAGTCCACTCATTCAAACTTCTGGGCGTCCACATCTCAGATAATCTCTCCTGGACTGTAAACACTACAGCAGTGGTGAAGAAGGCCCAGCAGTGACTCCACTTCCTGAGAGTACTCAGGAGAAACAACCTGGATGAGAAGCTGCTAGTGTCCTTCTACTGAGCCACCGTAGAGAGCATCCTGGCGTACTGCATCACAGCGTGGTACGCTGGGTGCACAGCAGCAGACAGGAGAGCACTGCAAAGAGTGATTAACACTGCCCAGAAGATCACCAAGTGCCCCCCCCGGACCAAATAGCCAGCTCTCGGTACCACAGCAGAGCCTCAAAAATCGTCAAGGACCCATTCCACCCTAACTACCACTTGTTCAACCTGCTGCCCTCTGGTAGGCGCTACAGAGCTCACAAAGCCCGTACAAACAGACTCAGGGACAGCTTTTTCCCCAGAGCCATCAGTGCCCTGAACTCCCATGAACAAACCAAACAATAAGGAGAACACACCCAACAATACGAAACATCACACACATGTGAAATAGACTGCAACAAGTATCACGCCACTGTGAAACTCGAACCGCGTTGTGCAATATAAGTACTCTAAGTGCAATACATTCAATTGTAAATATATGTATATATCTGCTTTTTAGTACTTACCATATTTATATTCACTTTAAGTATTTTATTTCTATTTATTTCCTCCCTTTGCCTTTATTTTTAACATTTTTGAATATTCTTTTTATTTGATGCAAACACCATAAAGAGTAGCACCCCCTAATCTCATTGTATGCTCTGGTTTACAATGACAATAAAGGCTTTCTGATTCTGATTCTGAGCTATTTGGAGATTACAGCACCCATCTGGTCGCGACTACTCTTTTTACTCATATGTTCACAAGTCCTTTACACGCATTGACTATTTTTTAGTTGACTCTAGACTGATTTCTAACATTGAATGCAGTAAGTATCACAATATAATAACATCAGACCATAGCCCAGTTAGCATTAACCTCAAACTTTCTCTCCCTGAACAGACTTACTGTTGGTGCTTTAACCCCACGTTACTTGCAGATCCGGCCTTTAAAAAATATATCAGCGAATAAATTTCCTTATTCCTTGAGACCAATGATAATGGGCAAGTTAATGATTCAACTCTGTGGGAAACCCTTAAAGTGTACATTAGGGGACAGATCATTTCTTATGAAAGTAAACAAAATAAAGTCAAACGTGGTAGACTGAAGGAGATAGAGGAAGAATTAAAAACTGCAGACCAAGTTTATAAAAACACTCGACTCCAGTCCGACTATAATAATATACTAAAATTGCAATATGAGTATAACTCTATTCTGGGGGAGCAGGTTGGTAAAATGTTATTAAAAATGAAACAGAAACACTTTGAGCTTGGCGATAAGCCTCACAAACTTTTGGCGGGGCAATTAAAAGGTGAACAGGCAGGGAGAGCCATCTACAAAGTTAAGTCGAACACAGGTGTAATGCTGACAGACTTGCAGGATATTAATGAACGCTTCAGAGAGTTCTATTCTGACATGTATTCTACCAAGACAACAGCCACTCAGGATCATTATGATCATTTTTTCAGATCTCTAGCCCTTCCACAATTGGATGCATCATCAAAGGAATATTTGGACTCAGAATTTGCTGTCTTGGAGATACAAGAAGCCATAAAGGCATTCCCTACCGGAAAGGCTCCTGGCCCAGATGGATATGGCCCTGAATTTTACAAGGCTTTTGGAAACATGTTAGCACCTGTATTATTGCGAATGATTCACCATTCTCACTCAAGCAAATCCCTCCCACCTTCCCTAAATGATTCCAATGTTTGTGTTCTTAAAAAAGGGAAAAGATTAAACAGATCCTGGCAATTATAGGCCCATTGCCTTACTAAACTATGATCAGAAAATAATCAAAAAGATCCTAGCTACACGATTAGGGAAGAGTATAGCAAGCATTATACATTCAGATCAAACGGGTTTCATCCCAGGTAGATACTCTTTCTACAACATTCACAAAACTCTAAACATTCTTTATGCAGACCATAACAATAAAGAAAGGGGAGCAATACTGTCTTTAGATGCTCATAAAGCCTTTGATACAATAGAGTGGCCATACCTTTTCACAACACTAGAAAAATTTGGTTTTAGCAACAGTTTTATTGATTGGGTCAGAATTTTGTATAAGAGTCCCAAGTCCTCCATACTCACAAACGGGAATAAATCTAAACCGTTTTCATTGCAAAGAGGTGTGTGACAGGGGCACCCTTTGTCCCCCTTGCTATTTGACATTGCACTGGAACCACTTGCAATAGGGATCCGGGCGCACCCAAACGTCAAGGGCATCAAACTGGGCAAAACAGAGACCCGTGTGACACTATATGCTGATGATCTCCTTATCTGCCTAGCCAATCCTAAAGCCTCCATCCCTGCTCTCCTGGATTATGTTAACTCATTCAGCATCATCTCTGGTTATACAATAAATTGGGGAAAGAGTGAATTTATGCCTCTAGGGGACAACTTGCCTCAGGAATTCTTGGACACCTTGCCTTTCAAAGTGGTATGTGAGTATTTTAACTACCTTGGGCTAAAATTGACAAATAACTCTGCACACCTCTTTAAAGCTAATTTTGCCGATTTGGTGGACAAACTTAAGGCCAATATTGACGCCTGGAGGACATTACCTCTAACCGTGATTGGACGAGTTAATGCAATCAAAATGGTTAGTTTACCTAGATTCTTGTATTTGTTTCAGAACTTACCCATCTATTTAAGCACAAGTTTTTTTTTAAAGTTGGACTCTATCATACTACCCTTTGTGTGGGGCTATAAGTCACACAGGATTCTTATATAAATCAACAAATGAAGGTGGTCTTGGCCTTCCAAACATTAAGCACTATTATTGGGCAGCTAACTCCAGGGCTCTCACTTATTGGAAACATAGTCCTACAGATAAGGCACAGGAAGGTATCCCCTCCTGGTTACAACTTGAAGCTCCTCTTACTGGTAATAATGACATATCGCTTTGTGCATGGTTATTTTCCAATCCTACATTAGATGAATCAACACAGAAAGGCTTTGTCCTAAATAACTCCCTGCACATATTACGCCAGATTAAAGTTGCCAATAAACTTCCCAAAGATTCTGTCTATGCTCCCATTCATCAAAATCCTTTTTTTAAACCCGGGCAGCTGGATGGGACCTTTGCTATTTGGAAAAGGAAAGGTATTGCAACTTTGGCTGTCCTGTATATTGATGGTTGCTTTGCTTCATTTGCTCAACTACGCAATAAATATGTTATACCTACCTCACATTTTTTTTGTTACCTCCAAATTAGGCACTATGTCAAACAAAGGTTTGACCACTTTGAGTCTATCCCAAACCCTCATCCTTTTTATGACAATCTACTGCTTGCTCCAGACTCAAAACATTTAATAACTAAATTTGTAGATTACTTTACTTCCTCTGTCTCCTCAGACTTCTTGAGGCAAGCCTGGGCTAGAGACCTACACTCCGATGTACCAGCACAGCTCTGAGAAAAAGCCTTAGCACTGGTTCACTCTTGTTCCATTAACACCCGCTATCGATTGATACAGTACAAGGTGATCCATAGATGATGCATTATTCAAAGACTAAATTGAACAAAATTTTCCCATCAATATCCCCCCAGTGTAATAAGTGTTCTTCTGCTGAGGGGTCTTTGGCACATCTTTTTTGGTTCTGCCCCCAACTGTTTGGTTTCTGGTCTGCAATCGTCAACTGATTTTCCAAATGTTACTCTAGAGACATTTTACCTAATCAAAATCTGGCAATATTTGGATGTTCGACAGAGATGCTATGCTACACGTTGGATATGCAAGTGACCCTGCACCTCGGAATGGTGGTTGCTAAGAAGCTTGTGTTACTGGCCTGGAAATCCACCACTCCTCCAACCTTTGACCACTGGCTTAAGGAAATGGTATCTGTAATACAGATGGAGCGGCTTCGTCTAGATAAACCGGACAAACAAAATAGGCATGAGACTATATGGGGACCATTCTTGGCCCAGTGCCACATTACCACATGATCTGGACTAATGGTCATACTGATCAACTATTCTGCGCTGTATTAATGTATGCATTGTCTGTTGCATGTCTATTTCATTATCTGGCAGTTTCTGTTTTTGTTCTTGTGATGGTTTTATTTCTTGAATTGTAAGCTAAAAAAATTAATAAATATATAATATATATATATATGTATATATATATATATGTATATATATATATATATATATATGTATATATATATATATATATATATATATATATATATGGCGGCGGACGGGCAGACTGGGTCTCTGGCGGCGGACGGGCAGACTGGGTCCCTGGCAGCGGACAGGCAGACAGGATCTCTGACAGGCAGGCAGGCTGGGTCACCGGAGGCGGAGCAGGCTTAGACCAGAGCTCTGGAGGACAGGCAGACTGGAGCTCTGGCGGCGGACGGGCAGACTGGGTCTCTGGCGGCGGACAGGCAGACAAGATCTCCGGCAGGCAGGCAGGCTGGGTCGCCGGCGGCGGACGGGCAGACTGGGTCCCTGGCGGCGGACGGGCAGACAGGATCTCTGACAGGCAGGCAGGCTGGGTCACCGGAGGGGGAGCAGGCTTAGACCAGAGCTCTGGAGGACAGGCAGACTGTATCTCTGGCGGTGGCGGACGCGCAGACTGGATCTCGGGACGGGCAGACTGGATCTCTGGCGGTGACGGACGGGCAGACTGGATCTCTGGGTCGGGCACCAGTAGTGGGTACCCGAGACCCCCTCGGAAACAGGAACTCGAGCAGGGTGAGGAGCGTCTCGACCCAAGACCCCCTCGGGAACAGGAACTCGAGCAGGGTGAGGAACGTCTCGGCCTGAGACCCCCTCGGGAACAGGAACTCGAGCAGGGTGAGGAGCGTCTCGACCTGAGACCCCCTCGGGAACAGGAACTCGAGCAGGGTGAGGAGCGTCTCGACCTGTGACCCCCTCGGGAACAGGAACTCGAGCAGGGTGAGGAGCGTCTCGACCTGAGACCCCCTCGGGAACAGGAACTCGAGCTGTGGACAACCATGGTACCGACACAGGGGAAGAAGATCTGGACATCGTTGTGGGACGCCGAAGAGCGGGCAGGACCTCGGAGCAGGTGTGGGACACTGCGGTGCAGGGCAGGACCTCGGTGCAGGCGTGGGGCGCTGCAGTGCAGGGCAGGACCTTGGGGCAGGCGTGGGGCGCTGCAGTGCAGGGCAGGACCTTGGGGCAGGCGTGGGGCGCTGCAACGCAGGGCAGGACCTCGGAGCAGGCGTGGGGCGCTGCGGTGCAGGACCTCGGAGCCGGCGTCGGACGCTGCGACACAGGGCAGGACCTCGGAGCAGGCGTCGGACGCTTCGGCGCAGGGTAGGACCTCGGAGCCGGCGTCGGACGCTGCGGCGCAGGGCAAGACCTCGGAGCAGGAGTCGGACGCTGCGGCGCAGGGCAGGACCTTGGAGCAGGCGTGGGATGCTGAGGCACTGGAACTGGAGGCGAAGCTGGAGGCGTGGGCCTGGGAGCCTGTGGCAACACCCGTGCCCATGGAGCTGATGGCGTCACTCGAGACGTGGACCGAGGAGCTGGTGTCGACCTCCGAGACGAGGCCCGCCCCAGTGGCCTGGGGCTTATCGCCAATCCAGTCCCTCAGAAAGGCGACCACTCTGAACAGTCCAGCGGCTCTGGCTCCGTGTCCAGTCCTAGAAGCAGTCCCACCAGTTCGCTTGATGTCATGATCTCGAGGGGCCGCCGCCCCCAGTGCCTGGACGTCCTCCTCCTCCTGGACCTTGTAGGAGGAGGTTCAGGAAACCACAGGTCTGGCTCCCCCACCGTAGGGAACCAGTCAGCAACCTCAGAGCCGTAATATTGACAAAAAGCCATCAAACCTGCTGGGTCCATTTGTATGGTCGGATCCTACTGTCACGAATGGCGGGCGTCGGAGGAGGTGAGGACCCAATTGCAGGCAGGAGGCAGAATTGGTGCAGGTAAAAAGGGTTTATTTCCAAAACAGAAACCAGAGGGAACAGGCATCCATGAATGGTGATGAAATAATGATGAGGATCCGACAAGGAACAACAGAAAACCAGGGGTACTTATACACTGAGGGAATAACAAGACACAGGTGAAGTGGATGACTAATCAGACCAGGTGAACTAACGAGGCAGGAACAGAAAACCACAGAACACAAGGGAAAAAACTAACATAACCAGAAACCCAAAAAAACACCAGCATAAAGTCCATAATCGTGACAAAAACTACTGCTGTACAAGCTGCACACTGACTCTAAGTTATATCCAAGCTTCATTTCCATACGATTGTCCTTTGAGGAGATATAACTGTTGCTGAAATGTAAGGGGTTTACTTCCTTTAGTGAGAAACTGTTCATACCAGGATTAATGCTACCTGTGTGACTCTTAAATTGCAGGCTGTTAACAGTCCTCATGGTCCATTTCTACTGGTGAACGTTTAATAATATCCATCCAGTTATGTCTGCATTATGTCTGACTCATCACAAGAAGTTGCTGGAGGTGAAATCCAACTCTGAGGTGCTGTTCAACCTTCTGGGCCAAAAAAAAAAGAAAATGCTCTGAGTATTTCATAAACCAAGATACTAAAATGATTCATTAAGTGGATGTTAAGAACCATGTGTGACAGAAAGGAGAGATGGAAGGGGGGGGGGGGGGGGGGGGGGGGGGTGGGGGGGGGGGGGGGGGGGGGGGGGGATGAAGACGAAGGGGCAGAAATACAAGCATCATCATCATCATCATCATCATCATCATCACCATCCTAACCCTAACCCATCAAAGCAGCATACTCCACATTACGACACTGTTCTTTGTTACGTAAGTGATATAAAAATCTGATTAAACTCCAGATCCTGAAGTATGCAACCTCACAGAACCCTGTTGTGTTTTCAGAGCTTAAAATTTAACTCACACTGAACAAACAAGACCTTCAAGCATGGAGACACGTTATTGTTTTTCCATGTCATAATCGCAGAATCTCACTGATAATCAAAGAAGGTGGAGATTTCCCTGGAGCAACAAGTCTCAACCTCTCCTAGGAATGCAGTACCAGCAGGCTGCAGTATGTTTTCACTGGATGAGTCATTTCCCTCAGGCTAGTCTGAACAACAGCACGCTTCGGGGAGTTTAAACACCAAAAACATTTTTGTTGATGATCAGGTAGTCACACAAAGAAAAAGTTACGAGTGCTTGTTGTCTTCTTACGTTTCTTTCTTGTCATTCTTGGACGTGTATCCTCTTCTATTGCATGTGAAAGGTAAGGGTTAATATGTGGCTAAAGAAGCTCACATAAGCTGAAAGTCAAAACAAAGAAGTCACGAGCCAGGCCCACACCTCTGTTTGTGCTCATGAGTTACACTTGAACAATCTGTCGTTTAAGCTGCCAACATATTAGGAAATCCTCATTTTTAAATTTCTTTTGGTTTTCTGACTAAGGGTTTCACACTGATAGAGGTGTGTACCAGATCATAAAAAACCTCAAGGAGAGAGGTTTTTTTTTTTTTTAACTTGTCCTGTCCAGCATCATAGCAAGCAAAATGATAATCTGGTTTCTGTATCATGCTGAACAAATTTGCTCTGCCAAGGGGAAGCCTATTGGTAAGGCTCCTCTTGATAATGTGATTAATTCATTTATTTATTTACTTTGAATCACGGAATCTATGTAATCTTGCTGGACCTGACCGGAGGGGATAGAAAAAGATGGAAAATAGCAAAAAGAGCAAAAGGGAAAGAAGAAAGGAGACAAAAAGATCACAGACAGAAGGAAACGACCCTTCAATCGACACCATCACCAGACAACAAACTGTTACACCTGTACATGAACACACCAGAACATTTCCTTCAACTTTTACAAAAGCAGAAACATACACACAGAAAAAAACTAGTCATTAAGAGTTTTTAAGAAATAACCAAATCAAAAAGACATAACAGCGACCAGATACTAACTCACAGGAAAAATACAAAAGAAAATTAAAGCTGCAAGCAGCGTTGGAGGCCCTCGCACCTCTGGCGCCGCTTCGGCCTATTGCACCGCCAAATCAGCCAGCAGCCTCCCTCCAGCAGGACAGGAAGCTATTTTAATCATGATGCTGCAAGAAGCCAGTTTATTTTCAATCATGAGTTCATGAAGAATGATATTAATGAGTACGAATTGGTTTTACAAATAATAAAGGGTTAAAATGATGGGACTTCCTGTTCCCAGGGGGCGGGGCTATGGCGTTGACAACATCAGGACAATGCGAGGCTTTTTTGTATTTCCTGACATGTTCTATAAATATGCCACATTTCATCAATGTTAGTCAAAGCAGTAGTTGGAGCTGATAGATTTAATATTTATAGGGGGCGCTATAGAGCCACATAACCAGCATATGTCCATTTAAATCAGTTCCAGGCCTGACCACTGTCCTCCCTGCCGAGTTTGGTGGAGATCGGGAGTACATTGGGTCAGTTACAAGTACTTCCTGTTTTGTGGCAGTGGACGCCATTCGCCATGGTTTTGCTTAGCCAAGGAACTTGAGGTTTTTTTCTGTAGTATCATGAAAGGGTTTGACCTGATCTGAAGCACTGTAGAGTGTGTGAGGTTAATCACTGATGAGCGGGACCCCGGTGTCTGAGAATGGCATTTACTGTTTCAAGTGGGCGGGGCTTAGGTCAAGACCAGAAGTAGTTGTATGTATCTGTTAAGGAGCAGACCCTGATTAATCACTGTACGTGTGATGGTGATTGGATGAAAATTGAGGGATTTATACAGATTAATGATGTCATGGCGTCTTATCCAACCTTGTCATGGCGCCACGGTGTCGCCGTGCAGCGTTGAGCAATGTCCAGATGACAACATCTGGACATGTAGATGTGGTCGGCATGGAACTGAAGCGAAACATGTGCAGCTTAGGTGGAGACTGAGTGTTGTATGTCAGAACTAATGGATTCCGTGCATGATGGCGAAACATCAAAACTTGATGAGGCGCCGCCGCTGAACGCCACCTCCTATTAGAAAATTTTCAATAACTTTTAACCACACATGCCTCTGGAGTGTTCAGACTGAGTTTGAGGTAAATACGATAAAATCTGTAGGAGGAGTTCGTTCAAATGCAAGGCAAAGAAACATGCAAAAATGACCCCCAAAATGACAATTTTTTCAAAATGGCCGACTTCCTGTTGAAGTTATCATATAGGTCCAAGAGGCTTTTTTGTACATCCGTCCAAGTTCTATCAATATACTGGATTTAAGCCATATCGGTCAATGTACTGGGCAGTAATGATCATTTAAATATTTGTAGGGGGCGCTGTTGAGCCATATTGCAATTTTTCCAGCATATGTCAATGTGGCTGAGTTCATGGCTGGTCTGTGCTCCTCCCTGCCAGGTTTGGTGGAGATCAGCAGTACAATGGCTCAGTTACAAGTACTTCCTGTTTGATGGCGTCGGACCGCTATTCGCCATGGTTACGTTTGGTGAAGGAACTTGAGATTTTTATTGTGGTATCATGAAAGGGTTTGACGTGTTGTGTAGCACTTTCAAGTGTGTAGGTTTTATTCCTGAGGAGATGGACCCCGGTCTCTGAAAAAAAACACTTCCTGTTGGAAGTGGGCGGGGCTTAGGGCTAGTCTGGAATTGGTCATATGGATCTGTTCAGGGCCGGATCCTGATTAATCCCTGCAAGTCTGATGGGGATTGGATCAGAATTGAGGGATTTATAGTGATTTGTGATGTCATGGCGTCTTATCAAAGTTCGCCATTGCGCCACGGTCTCGCCCTGCAGTGTAGAGCAATAGTTCTAACTGGATATCATCACCAACTTGTTTTCTGCTATCTGACCCAGTTTGGACCTGGTTGTGTCCAAAACGTCAGATAAGTGGGTCTTCGAGTAAAAACCATGACTTCCTGTCGCCAGGGGGCGTGGCCAATTCATAACCCAAATATTGACATGTAGTTGTGTTCAGGATGGGAATGGCATCATACATGGCCATTTTGGTTCAGATACATTGTTTTATGTGGTAGTTATATCACTTTCGTTCTTCACGGGGAGACGTTGAACATTGAGACCCCACCCCCTCCATGCCCTTTCTCCTATTAGAAAACTTTCAATAACTTTTAAAGACACCTGCCTTCTGAACATCCTGAGCTATTTTGGTAGCGTTATGATGAATTCTCTAGGAGGAGATAGATTTTGAAAATTTCAGTAAAACGCCAAAATGGCGACTTTGACCCAAAACGGCCGACTTCCTGTTGGTTTTAGGCTGTTGCTCCAAGAGGGTTTTTTGTTCGCCCGTGCATTTAGAATATATGTACCAATTTTTCTAAAGATTGATGACGTGCAGTGGCGGGGCATCATAAATAGGTGGCGCACTCATTCAATTTTGCCCGAACAGTCCCGAGCACCCCAAAATACGTAAATTTACGCATTCCTTTGGGGGGGTATGCAAAATTAGGCGCGTTTTCACGCATGTTCAGGTCCCCTAAAATGCAATTTACTTTTAAGAAGAAGAATAATTAAAGCTGCAAGCAGCGTTGGAGGCCCTCGCACCTCTGGCGCCGCTTCGGCCTATTGCACCACCCCATCACCTAGCAACCTCCCTCCTGCAGCACGGCCCCTCTCGCCCACAGCCATATTCCCATTCTTCCAGAGTTTATCTCCATCAAGAGGCGATTTTCCGCATGACAGGATCAACTTGCACCTCAGCCTGTCCAGTGATGACATCTGAAGCATTCATGACCATGTTTCTTACAAACTGTGTTGAATTCCCACAAACTGGAGCATGATTTCATCAAGAGGAAAATTCCACGTGGCCACTAGGTGGTGGTAAAGTTGTTTTAATGCAGGACCATGTTGAGGATGGAACTCTAATGAGAACAGGAAAAAATTAGGTCAATTGGTCAACTGACAGCAGGGTTAGTGCCACTTCCTGTATAATGGCGAATGATTTAAACCATCACAGAAAGCCATTTTAATCTTGCTGCTGTAAGCAGTCAGTGATATTTTCAACCATGAGTTCATGAAGGATGATATAAATGAGTTAGAATTAGTTATACAGAGGATAAAGGGTTAAAATGGTGGGACTTCCTGTTCCCAGGGGGCGGGGCTATGGCGTTGACAACATCAGTACATGAAGAGGCTTTTGTGTTTGTCCTGGCATGTTATATGAATATGCTACATTTCATGAATATCAGTCAAGGCAGTGGTTGGAGCTGATAGATTTAATATTTATAGGGGGCGCTATAGAGTCACATAACCAGCATATGTCCATTAGAATCAGATCCAGGCCTGACCACTGTCCTCCCTGCTGAGTTTGGTGGAGATCGGGAGTACATTGGGTCAGTTACAAGTACTTCCTGTTTCATGGCGGTGGACGCCATTCGCCATGGTTTTGCTTGAGGAAGGAACTTGAGGGTTTTTTCAGTAGTATCATGAAAGGGTTTGACCTGATCTGAAGCACTGTAGCGTGTGTGAGTTTAATCCCTGATGAGAGGGACCCCGGTGTATGAGAAAGGCACTTCCTGTTTCCAGGGGGCGTTGCTTGGGCCAAGACCAGAAGTAGTTACATGTATCTGTTCAGGAGCCTTCCCTGATTAATTACTGTAAGTGTCATATTGATTGGATGAAAATTGAGGGATTTATACAGATTTATTATGTCCTGGCGTCTTATCCAAGCACGTCATGGCGCCATCGTCTCGCCATGCAGCGCTGAGCAATGTCCAGGTGACAACTTCTGGACATGTAGATGTGGTCAGCATGGAACTGAAGTGAAACATGGGCAGATTGGTGCAGACTGAGTGTTGTTTGTCAGAAATAATGGATTCCATGCTTGATGGCGAAACATCAAAACTTGACGAGGCGCCGCCGCTGAACGCCACCTCCTATTAGAAAATTTTCAATAACTTTTAACCACACATGCCTCTGGAGTGTTCAGACTGAGTTTGAGGTAAATACGATAAAATCTGTAGGAGGAGTTCGTTCAAATGCAAGGCAAAGAAACATGCAAAAATGACCCCAAAAATGACACTCTTTTCAAAATGGCCGACTTCCTGTTGAAGTTATCATATAGGTCCAAGAGGCTTTTTTTTACATCCTTCCAAGTTCTATCAATATACTGGATTTCAGCCATATCGCTCAATGTAGTGGGCAGTTATGATCAATTAAATATTTTTAGGGGGCGCTATAGAGCCATATTGCAATTTTTCCAGCATATGTCAATGTGGCTGAGTTCCCAGCCTGACTGTGGTCCTTCCTGCCAAGTTTGGTGGAGATCGACAGTACAAAGGGTCAGTTTCAAGTACTTCCTGTTTGATGGCGTTGGACCACTATTCGCCATGGTTACGTTTGGCGAAGGAACTTGAGATTTTTATTGTGGTATCATGAAAGGGTTTCACCTGTTGTGAAGCACTTTCAAGTGTGTAGGTTTCATTCCTGAGGAGATGGACCCCGGCGTCTGAAAAAAAGCACTTCCTGTTGGAAGTGGGCGGGGCTTACGGCTAGACCGGAATTGTTGAAATGGATCTGTTCAGGGCCAGACCCTTATTAATCCCTGAAAGTCTGATGAGGATCGGGTGAAAATTGAGGGATTTATAGTGATTTATGATGTCATGGCGTCTTATCGAAGATCGCCATGGCGCCACGGTCTTGCCCTGCAGCGTAGAGCAACAGTTTGCACTGGATATCATCACCAACTTGTTTTCTGCTGTCTGACCCAGTTTGGACCTGGTCGTGTCCAAAACATGAGATCATTGGGTCTCCGAGTAAAAACCATGACTTCCTGTCGCCAGGGGGTGTGGCCAATGCATAATCCAAATATTGACATGTAGATGTTTTCAGGATGGGACTGGCATCATACGTGGCCATTTTGGTTGGGATATATTGTTTTATGTGGAAGTTATATCACTTTCGTTCTTCATGGCGAGACGTCAAACTTTGAGGCCCCGCCCCCTCCATGCCCTTTCTCCTATTAGAAAACTTTCAATAACTTTTAAAGACACATGCCTTCTGGACATCCTGAGCTATTTTGGTAGCGGTACGATAAAATCTCTAGGAGGAGATAGATTTTGAAAATGTCAGTAAAACGCCAAAATGGCGGCTTTGACCCAAAATGGCCAACTTCCTGTTGGTTTTAGGCTGTTGCTCCAAGAGGATTTTTTGTTCACCCGAGCATTTGGAATATGTGTAGTGATTTTCATAAAGATTGATGATGTGCAGTGGCGGGGCATCATAAATAGGTGGCGCTCTCATTCAATTTTGCCCGAACAGTCCCGAGCACCCCAAAATACGTAAATTTACGCATTCCCTTGGGGGGGTACACAAAATTAGGCGCGTTTTCGCGTATGTTCAGGTCCCCTAAAATGCAATTTACTTTTAAGAAGAAGAATAATTAAAGCTGCAAGCAGCGTTGGAGGCCCTCGCACCTCTGGCGCCGCTTCGGCCTATTGCACGACCCCGTCACCCCGCAACCTCCCTCCAGCAGCACAGCCGCTATCGCCCACAGCCATATACCCATTCTTCCAGAGTTTATCTCCATCAAGAGGGGATTTTCATCATGAGAGGATCAAATTGCACCTCAGCCTGTCCAGTGATGACATCTGAAGCATTCATGACCTTGTTTCATACAAACTGTGTTGAATTCCCACAAACCGGAGCATGATTTTTTCAAGAGGAAAATTCCACGTGGCCACTAGGTGGCGCTATAGTCGTTTTCATGTAGGACTATGTTCAGGTTGGAACTCTAATGAGAACAGGAAAATATCAGCTCAACTGGTCAACTCACAGCAGTGCTAGAGCAATTTCCTGTTTCATGGCAAATGATATAACCATAGGGAGCGCTATAGAGCCAAATAACCAGCATATGTCTATTTGAATCAGTTCCAGGCCTGACCACTGTCCTCCCTGCCGAGTTTGGTGGAGAACAGGAGTACATTGGGTCAGTTACAAGTACTTCCTGTTTCATGGCGGTGGACGCCATTTCCCATGGTTTTGCTTGACAACGGAACTTGAGGTTTTTTTTCTGTAGTGTCATGAAAGGGTTTGACCTGATCTGAAGCACTGTAGAGTGTGTGAGTTTAATCCCTGATGAGCGGGACCCCGGTGTCGGAAAACGGCACTTCCTGTTTCCAGGGGGCGTGGCTTAGGTCAAGACCAGAAGTAGTTACATGTATCTGTTCAGGAGCAGACCCTGATTAATCACTGTACGTGTGATGGTGATTGGATGAAAATTGAGGGATTTACACTGATTAATGATGTCATGGCATCTTATCCAAGCTTGTCATGGCGCCATGGTCTCGCCATGGTCTCGCCATGCAGCGTTGAGCAATGTCCAGGTGACAACATCTTCACATGTAGATGTGGTCGGCATGGAATTCAAGAGAAACATGGGCAGATTGGTGCAGACTGAGTGTTGTTTGTCAGAAATAATGGATTCCATGCTTGATGGCGAAACATCAAAACTTGATGAGGCGCCGCCGCTAAACGCCACCTCCTATTAGAAAATTTTCAATAACTTTTAACCACACATGCCTCTGGAGTGTTCAGACTGAGTTTGACGTAAATACGATAAAATCTGTAGGAGGAGTTCGTTCAAATGCAAGGCAAAGAAACATGCAAAAATGACCCCAAAAATGACACTTTTTTCAAAATGGCCGACTTCCTGTTGAAGATATCATATAGGTCCAAGAGGCTTTTTTGTACATCCTTCCAAGTTCTATCAATATACCGGATTTCAGCCATATCAGTCAATGTAGTGGGCAGATATGATCAATTAAATATTTGTAGGGGGCGCTATTGAGCCATATTGCAATTTTTGCAGCATATGTCAATGCAGCTGAGTTCCCGACCTGACTGCACTACTTCCTGACAAGTTTGGTGGAGATCAACGTTACAATGGTTCAGTTACAAGTACTTCCTGTTTGATGGCGTCGGACCACTATTCGCCATGGTTACATTTGGCAAAGGAACTTGAGATTTTTATTGTGGTATCATGAAAGTGTTTGACCTGTTGTGAAGCACTTTCAAGTGTGTAGGTTTTATTCCTGAGGAGATGGACCCCGGCGTCTGACAAAAAGCACTTCCTGTTGGAAATGGGCGGGGCTTAGGGCTTGTCTGGAATTGGTCATATGGATCTGTTCAGGGCCGGACCCTGATTAATCCCTGCAAGTCTGATGGGGATTGGATCAGAATTGAGGGATTTATAGTGATTTATGATGTCATGGCGTCTTATCAAAGTTCGCCATGGCGCCACGGTCTCGCCCTGCAGTGTAGAGCAATAGTTCTCACTGGATATCATCACCAACTTGTTTTCTGCTGTCTGACCCAGTTTGGACCTGGTTGTGTCCAAAACGTCAGATAAGTGGGTCTCCAAGTAAAAACCATGACTTCCTGTCGCCAGGGGGCGTGGCCAATTCATAACCCAAATATTGACATGTAGTTGTGTTCAGGATGGGACTGGCATGATACAGGGCCATTTTGGTTCAGATACATTGTTCTATGTGGTAGTTATATCACTTTCGTTCTTCACGGCGAGACGTTGAATATTGAGGCCCCACCCCCTCCATGCCCTTTCTCCTATTAGAAAACTTTCAATAACTTTTAAAGACACATGCCTTCTGAACATCCTGAGCTATTTTGGTAGCGTTATGATGAAATCTCTAGGAGGAGATAGATTTTGAAAATTTCAGTAAAACGCCAAAATGGCGACTTTGACCCAAAATGACCGACTTCCTGTTGGTTTTCGGCTGTTGCTCCAAGAGGGTTTTTTGTTCGCCCGAGCATTTAGAATACATGTAGCAATTTTTATAAAGATTGATGACATGCAGTGGCGGGGCATCATAAATAGGTGGCGCACTCATTCAATTTTGCCCGAACAGTCCCGAGCACCCCAAAATACGTAAATTTATTTTCATCAAGAGCAAAATTCCATGTGGCCACTGGGTGGTGCTATCATCATTTTCATGTAGAACCATGTTTACGTTGGAACTCTAATGAGAACAGGAAAATAACAGCTCAATTGGTCAACTGACAGCAAGAGTAAAGCCACTTCCTATTTCATGGCGAATGATACAACCATGCCAGGAAGCCATTTTAATCATGATGCTGCAAGAAGTCAGTCAACTTTTCAACCATGAGTTCATGAAGGATGATATTAATGAGTCTGAATTGGTTTTACAGGCTTTAAATCGATGAAAATGGTGGGACTTCCTGTTTACAGGGAGCGGGTCAATGGCGTTGACAAGATGAGGACATGAAGAGGCTTTTTTGTTTGTCCTGGCATGTTTTATAAATATGCCACATTTCATCAACGTCTGTCAAAGCAGTGGTTGGAGCTGATAGATTAAATATTTATAGGGGGCGCTATAGAGCCATATTCCCAGCATATGTCTAGTTGAATCAGTTCCAGGCAAAACCTTTGTCCTCCCTGCCGAGTTTGGTGGAGATCAGGATTACTATGGGTCAGTTACAAGTACTTCCTGTTTCATGGCGGTGGACGCCATTTGCCATGTTTTGCTTGAGGAAGGAACTTGAGGTTTTCTTTCTCTAATATCATGAAAGGGTTTGACCTGATCTCAAGCACTTTTGAGTGTGTGAGGTTAATCCCTGACGAGAGGGACCCCGCTGCAGGAAAAAGGCACTTCCTGTTTCAAGTGGGCGGGGCTTAGGCCAAGACCAGAAGTAGTTACATGTATCTGTTAAGGAGCAGAAACTGAATAATGACTGTAAGTGTGATCCTGATTGGATGAAAATTAATTGAGTTATAATGATTAATGATGTCATGGCGTCTTATCCAACCTTGTCATGGTGCCATCGTCTCGCCATGCAGCGTTAAGCAATGTCCAGATGACAACATCTGGACATGTAGATGTGGTCGGCATGGAACTGAAGTGAAACATGTGCAGTTTGGTACAAAATGAGTGTTGTATTTCAGAAATAATGAATTCCGTGCTTCATGGCGAAACATCAAAACTTGATGAGGCGCCGCCGCTGAACGCCACCTCCTATTAGAAAATTTTCAATAACTTTTGACCACACATGCCTCTGGAGTGTTCAGACTGAGTTTGAGGTAAATACGATAAAATCTGTAGGAGGAGTTCGTTCAAATGCAAGGCAAAGAAACATGCAAAAATGACCCCGGAAATGACAGTCTTTTCAAAATGGCCGACTTCCTGTTGAAGTTGTCATATAGGTCCAAGAGACTTTTTTGTACATCCTTCCATGTTCTATCAATATACTGGATTTCAGCCATATTGGTCAATGTAGTGGGCAGTTATGATCAAATAAATATATGTAGGGGGCGCTATAGAGCCGTATTACAATTTTTCCAGCATATGTCAATGTGGCTGAGTTCCCGGCCTGACCGCGATCCTCTCTGCCAAGTTTGGTGGAGATAAGCAGTACAATGGGTCAGTTACAAGTACTTCCTGTTTGATGGCGTCGGACCATTATTCGCCATGGTTACGTTTGGCGAAGCATCTTGAGATTTTTATTGTGGTATCATGAAAGGGTTTGACCTGTTGTGAAGCACTTTCAAGTCTGTAAGTTTCATTCCTGAGAAGATGGATCCCTGCGTATGAAAAAAAGCACTTCCTGTTGGAAGTGGGCGGGGCTTAGGGCTAGTCTGGTATTGGTCATATGGATCTGTTCAGGGCGGGATGCTGATTAATCTCTGCAAGCCTGATGGGGATTGGATTAGAATTGAGGGATTTATAGCGATTTATGATGTCATGGCGTCTTATCGAAGTTCGCCATGGCGCCACGGTCTCGCCCTGCAGCGTAGAGCAATGGTTTTCACCAGATATCATCACCAACTTGTTTTCTGCTGTCTGACCCAGTTTGGACCTGGTTGTGTCCAAAACGTCAGATAAGTGGGTCTCCAAGTAAAAACCATGACTTCCTGTCACCAGGGGGCGTGGCCAATTCATAACCCAAATATTGACATGTAAATGTGTTCAGGATGGGACTGGCATCATACATGGCCATTTTGGTTCAGATACATTGTTTTATGTGGAAGTTATATCACTTTCGTTCTTCACGGCGAGACACCAAACTTTGAGGCCCCACCCCCTCCATGCCCTTTCTCCTATTAGAAAACTTTCAATAACTTTTAAAGACACATGCCTTCTGGACATCCTGAGCTATTTTGGTAGCGGTACGATGAAATCTCTTTTTTTTTTTTTTTTTTTTTTTTTTTTTTTTTTTTTTTTTTTAACCTGTCTTGTCCAGCATCGTTGCAAACAGAATGATTGTCTGGCTGCTGTCTGGTGCTGGGCAATTTTACTCTATCAAGCAGGGATTTATACTACATGTATAAAGTCCCTCTTGATGACATGAAAAACTTTATTAAATCAGACTCTTAATGCTGGACTCGACCGGAGGGGACAGAGAGAGAGAGAGATAGAAAAGAAAGTAGAGAGAAGAGGGAGGGGAGAGAGAGGGACAGAAAGGGTGTGGGGAGTGCGGGTGGGGACTTAAAACATTATACAGAAAACCATGTAATCCATACTACTTGCAACATATATAGCTAAGATCATCCTGGCCAGTAGGTCATTACACAACTAGTTGATAATAGTAACAATAATAATAATCACAATAATAGTAATAATAATAATAGTAGTAGTAATAATAATAAGAGTAGGAGTAATAATAATAATAATAAAAAAAAAGAAAAAAAAATATGATAATAGATATAAGTGAAACTGCTGTATTCAAGAACACGCGCAGAGAAACCTGTGTGGATATGCTGGAGAACTCGGCCACACGGCGACGCAAAGACTGTGTGGAGACGTTCAGGAAGGAGTGACCATGCAGAGTGATCATGCAGATGCCACCTCACTTGAACAGAGGCCAGAGTCAGGCCAGCGGTCCCGAGACCCAGGCCACCAGCCCCCCCGTAGGCTACAGATCCCGACCGGTCCACAGAGATACATGGCCATTTTGGTTCAGATACATTGTTTTATGTGGAAGTTATATCACTTTCGTTCTTCAAGGCGAGACACCAAACTTTGAGGCCCCACCCCCTCCATGCCCTTTCTCCTATTAGAAAACTTTCAATAACTTTTAAAGACACATGCCTTCTGGACATCCTGAGCTATTTTGGTAGCGGTACGATGAAATCTCTAGGAGGAGATAGATTTTGAAAATGTCAGTAAAACGCCAAAATGGCGACTTTGATCCAAAATGGCCGACTTCCTGTTGGTTGTAGGCTGTTGCTCCAAGAGGATTTTTTGTTCGCCCGAAGATTTAGAATATATGTAGCGATTTTCATAAAGATTGATGACGTGCAGTGGCGGGGCATATTAAATAGGTGGCGCTCTCATTCAATTTTGCCCGAACAGTCCCAAGCACCCCAAAATATCAAATTTTTCGCATTCCTTTGGGGGGGCACACAAAAATAGGCGCGTTTTCGTGCATGTTCAGGTCCCCAAAAATGCCTCCAATGTTTAAGAAGAAGAAGAAGAAGAAGAAGAAGAAGAAGAAGAAGAATTAAAGCTGCAAGCAGCGTTGGAGGCCCTCGCACCTCTGGCGCCGCTTCGGCCTATTGCACCGCCCCATCACCCCGCAACCTCCCTCCAGCAGCACAGCCACTATCGCCCACAGCCATATACCCATTCTTCCAGAGTTTATCTCCATCAAGAGGTGATTTTCCTCATGAGAGGATCAACTTGCACCTCAGCCTTTCCAGTGATGACATCTGAAGCATTCATGACCTTGTTTCTTACAAACTGTGTTGAATTCCCACAAACTGGAGCATGATTTTATCAAGAGGAAAATTCCACGTGGCCACTAGGTGGTGGTGAAGTTGTTTTAATGTAGGACCATGTTCAGGTTGGAACTCTAATGAGAACAGGAAAATATTAGCTCAATTGGTCAACTGACAGCAGGGTTAGTGCCACTTCCTGTATAATGGCGAATGATTTAAATCTTCACAGAAAGCCATTTTAATCATGATGCTGTAAGACGTCAGTCATATTTTCAACCATAAGTTCATGAAGGATGATATTAATGAGTTAGAATTAGTTATACAGATGATAAAGGTTAAAATGGTGGGACTTCCTTTTCCCAGGGGGCGGGGCTATGGTGTTGAGAACATAAGGACATGAAGAGGCATTTTTGTTTGTCCTGTCATGTTACATAAATATGCCACATTTTACCATGTCGTTCAAAGCAGTGGTTGGAGCTGATAGATTAAATATTTATAGGGGGCGCTATAGAGCCATATTACCAGCATATATCTATTTGAATCAGTTCCAGGCCTGACCAGTGTCCTCCCTGCCAAGTTTGGTGGAGATCAGGAGTACATTGGGTCAGTTAGAAGTACTTCCTGTTTAATGGCGGTGGATGCCATTCGCCATGGTTTTGCTTGGGGAGGGAACTTGGTTTTTTTCTGTAGTATCATGAAAGGGTTTGACCTGATCTGAAGCACTTTTGAGTGTGTGAGATTCATTCCTAAAAAGAGGGACCCCGGTGTCTGAAAAAATCACTTCCTGTTTCAAGTGGGCGGGGCTTAGACCAAGACCAGAAGTAGTTGTATGTATCTGTTCAGGAGCAGACCCTGATTAATCACTGTAAGTGTGATGGTGATTGGATGAAAATTGAGGGATTTAAACTCATTAATGATGTCATGGCGTCTTATCCAAGCTCGTCATGGCGCCATCGTCTCGCCATGCAGCACTGAGCAATGTCCAGGTGACAACTTCTGGACATGTAGATGTGGTCAGCATGGAACTGAAGTGAAACATGGGCAGATTGGTGCAGACTGAGTGTTGTTTGTCAGAAATAATGGATTACATGCTTGATGGCGAAACATCAAAACTTGATGAGGCGCCACCGCTGAACGCCACCTCCTATTAGAAAATTTTCAATAACTTTTAACCACACATGCCTCTGGAGTGTTCAGACTGAGTTTGAGGTAAATACGATAAAATCTGTAGGAGGAGTTCGTTCAAATGCAAGGCAAAGAAACATGCAAAAATGACCCCAAAAATGACACTCTTTTCAAAATGGCCGACTTCCTGTTGAAGTTATCATATAGGTCCAAGAGGTTTTTTTGTACATCCTCCCAAGTTCTATCATTATACTGGATTTCAGCCATATCGGTCAATGTAGTGGGCAGTTATGATCAATTAAATATTTGTAGGGGGCGCTATACAGCCATATTGCAATTTTTCCAGCATATGTCAATGTGGCTGAGTTCACGTCCTGACCGCGTGCCTTCCTGCCAAGTTTGGTTAAGATCAACGTTACAATGGGTCAGTCACAAGTACTTCCTGTTTGATGGCGTTGGACCACTATTCGCCATGGTTACGTTTGGCGAAGGAACTTCAGATTTTTATTGTGGTATCATGAAAGGGTTTGACCTGTTGTGAAGCACTTTCAAGTGTGTAGGTTTCATTCCTGAGGAGATGGACCCCGGCGTCTGAAAAAAAGCACTTCCTGTTGGAAGTGGGTGGGGCTTATGGCTAGACCGGAATTGTTGAAATGGATCTGTTCAGGGCCAGACCCTTATTAATCCCTGAAAGTCTGATGAGGATCGGGTGAAAATTGAGGGATTTATAGTGATTTATGATGTCATGGCGTCTTATCGAAGATCGCCATGGCGCCACAGTCTCGCCCTGCAGCGTAGAGCAATGGTTTTCACTGGATATCATCACTAACTTGTTTTCTGCTGTCTGACCCAGTTTGGACCTGGTTGTGTCCAAAACGTCAGATAAGTGTCTCTCCAAGTAAAAACCATGACTTCCTGTCACCAGGGGGCGTGGCCAATTCATAACCCAAATATTGACATGTAAATGTGTTCAGGATGGGACTGGCATCATACATGGCCATTTTGGTTCAGATACATTGTTTTATGTGGAAGTTATATCACTTTCGTTCTTCAAGGCGAGACACCAAACTTTGAGGCCCCACCCCCTCCATGCCCTTTCTCCTATTAGAAAACTTTCAATAACTTTTAAAGACACATGCCTTCTGGACATCCTGAGCTATTTTGGTAGCGGTACGATGAAATCTCTAGGAGGAGATAGATTTTGAAAATGTCAGTAAAACGCCAAAATGGCGACTTTGATCCAAAATGGCCGACTTCCTGTTGGTTGTAGGCTGTTGCTCCAAGAGGATTTTTTGTTCGCCCGAACATTTAGAATATATGTAGCGATTTTCATAAAGATTGATGACGTGCAGTGGCGGGGCATATTAAATAGGTGGCGCTCTCATTCAATTTTGCCCGAACAGTCCCAAGCACCCCAAAATATCAAATTTTTCGCATTCCTTTGGGGGGGTACACAAAAATAGGCGCGTTTTCGTGCATGTTCAGGTCCCCAAAAATGCCTCCAATGTTTAAGAAGAAGAAGAAGAAGAAGAAGAAGAAGAAGAAGAAGGAAGAAACGGAGCAATTACAACAGGCCTTCGCACCGCCTTCGGTGCTCGGGCCTAATAAGAAGAAGAAGAAGAAGAAGAAGAAGAAGGAAAAAACGGAGCAATTACAACAGGCCTTCGCACCGCCGTCGGTGCTCGGGCCTAATAAGAAGAAGAATAAGGAAAAAACCGAGCAATTACAACAGGCCTTCGCACCGCCTTCGGTGCTTGGGCCTAATAATTATCGCTTAGTATTAAAGACCCACTAGACAACTCAGTGACTGTGTCAGCATGCAGAGCATGAGAAACAAGGAGTGATCAGTGATGAAGAGTGATGAGTGAGATCATGCAAATGCGACCTCGCCTCCACGGAGGTCAGAGACAGACCAGGGCCAGAGGCCGGGGCCCCCAGCAGTAGACCCGGAGCACCAACCCAAGCCACCCCACCACGAAGATGACTCCAGCCCCACCCGAAGGGCGGCAGAGGAGAGCCCCAGCAAGAGTCCCCCACGGTCCCGGGGCACAGGTCCCAGTGGGCCAAGATCAGCAGCCGCCGGCCCCGCCAGGGACCAGCCACCCAGTGCAGCCCAAGCGAAGGGCCCAGGGCCCCAGGAGCCCAGAGGCGGCTGGCCCACCCCCCATAGGCAGAGGGCCCGCAACATGCCTAGGAGGAACAGGCCCCCACCAGACAGCCACCCGGCGCTGGCCAGCACACACCCCGATGTTCCAGCCGCACACCCTGGGAACCAGGGTGCTATCGGCCCCCTCCCCCCAGTCCCCACCTACTTCAATCTGCACCCCATATAACCCCACACTCATACCCTCCCCCACGCCGCACCCACAATCACTCACCACCACACAGTCACGCCACACACAAGCCACCCACCATGCCCCGTGGGGGACACCCCAGGCAGACCGGAGGACAGCGAGCCCCAAGCACCTCCCCTTGACCCAACACCCACAGAGCCAGCAGCCCACCAGCGCAGCCACCCGGCCCCGGGGCAACCACCTCCCCCCGACTGCCCCCGGCCACACACAGGGGGAACAGGGGTGTGAGAGGTCCCCAATACCCTCTCCCTCCCCGCTCCTGACTGTTTAGGTAGTGTGTGTTGTGTGCAATTAAAATTGAGGGGCAGTGACTGCAATGAGCCGGGAAACCGGGCCACCTAAGTGGCCCCGCCCGCCATGCACTGCATGCCATGCCCCCCAGGTGTTGTTTGTGTGTTGTGTTTCTTGTGTCAAGGAGAGAGGTTTAATTATCATGACCACCAAACACCATGATGGTCTTCGGTTGAGGAGTCAGCAGGTGAACAAGGTGCAAGTGTTGAGGCTTTCATGCTCACTTCATATGCATAACTAACTACGTCCGTTCCAAATGTTGTCACGCTGCTTGCTGCTTTGGTCAGCGTGCAGACATCCTGCAAAATGCAGGACAAACAGACACAAGCATTCTTTAGTCTCAGCTGCCACGACCCTGCTGAACAAGTAGCACTGAGATGCTCTGACCAAAGTCATTAACGACATATGTTTGAATGCAGACGATGGAAAAATGTCAGTCTTTGTCTTACCAGACCTCAGTGGTGCATTTGATACAGTCGACCACAATATATTACTCCTGACTGGAGAACTGGATGGGCCTCTCTGGCACTGCACTACACTGGGTTAAATCTTATTTAGAGAACTGGAAGTACTTTGTTTCAATAGCTAACTTCCCATTTAATTTAATTTATTTATTTACAAGACGTATTATATTCTGTTTAAATAGGTCACCCCAGAAGCCGTAAAAGGCTTATAAACAGGACCCCAAAACAAAGTACATACATAAAATACATTTATCCTGTCTGGTTTATCTAAATCTAGAAACCCTAAAACTACCTTAAAATCTATAACCTATATCTTTTTTAAATATAATTGAAAACATTTAGGTTTTAAGGTTTTACACATCAGACATCTCACAAATTGAATACAATCGTAAGGGCTATATTTTAAATAAAAAACTTGTTTTTCTTATTTAATTTTAAACTTTTTATTGTTATGAGTGTCCCAGCCGTGTTTTTATTAAACTAAGTGTATGTTAATAGTAATGTATGTTTAAATTTCTTTTTAAAGATGGATAGGCATTTTGACTCCTTTATAGTGACTTTAGTCTCGTTCTAATTCTGAGGGCCCTTACATTAACACCAAAACCTATACGTTTGAGTTTACGTTTCTTTCCTCTTAAGAGCTGTTTTCTTCTTGTGTTGTTGTTGTTTGGGTTGACTAACTGGTATAAGATGTCAGAATCTGTCATTGAGCCTAAATACTACATCACACATAATACAAGCATTATGAAAAGTGTTGCACTCTTACAAATGTTACAGTTTGAGAAGTCCAGGATCCAGAGATGGGAGACTCGAGTCACATGACTTGACTCGAGTCGGACTCGAGTTGCTATTTTTAGGACTTGTGACTTGCTTGACAAATGTTCCAAAAAGACTCGACTTGACTTTGACTTGCTCTTCATGACTTTAGACTTGACTCGGACTTGAGCTGAATGACTTGAAATGACTTGTTTTTGGTTTAACATTTTGTTGTATTTTTCAAATATTCAAGATATAATTGTATGCTTTTTTTTATCAAGTCGGCTTTTGCCTGCTTTATTTTCCTATATTGCGCATGGGCTCACTTGGCGCAATCTGGCAAAACATTGACCAACATGGAGGGCGCAACAGTAGCTCCACGAATTGTCAAGTTTGGCTTCAGTGAATATGTATGCACCAACAAAAAAAGAACGGTGGTTTGTAAGGTCTGTCGTGCCAAGATAAGCGATACAATGACAACTACGTTGAATTTCATTCAACACTTCAAATGCCACAAAGAGAAGTAAGTACCGGGGTTGCCCAGTCTTTAGCTAATGCTAATGTTTTACTGGCTTAAAAGTACGCTAGTTGTGTGAGCATTTTATATGGTGGGAAGCAGAAGAGATTATACCGAGGTCTTTTTGTCCGATGTATTTATTTATTTATTTGGCTGTGAGGTAGGCTGCTAGTTTGTCATTTTGACAGATTTAAATGAGGCAGTGCTTTCACTTTGGAGTCTTTGAACGTCCAGTCTTAACGTTAATTGCAGCTATCAACGTAGACAGCGCCATAACGTTTACTTTCCTGTGTGTCTCGCCAGGTCTCGTCCTGTAGTGTACCATCAAGTCTCTTAGCACTTTTTTGCGGGAGATCAGTGCCTCCTCCTCGGCTTTCAGCGCGGCCACTCGGTGTTGTGCCTTGCTGAGACTTTGTATGCTTCAGTCCCCCTCTTCAGTCCACTGTTTGATTTATATACGTATTTGCTTTAGGCTGCATGGTCTAATCATCTTAATTACCCGTGTGTAAAAACAAAACAAACAAACAAACAAAAAAAAACTAATGTTACATCCGCGAAAGCGGTTCCCTCTGACACTGCACCTGCAGCCTTCTGGCCCTTGGCTAAATATGTCTCTTCATGAAGTCTGAGATAGTGACGCAGCGGTAATATTATTATGTATCGTAACTTTACACTATCTGTATGGATTTATCTGATTTGCTCTGTGAGTTCAGGTTATGTTTATTCTTTGGGAGAGTGTCAAGGGCTGAGTGTACAACTGCTGCCGACGAGGTGAGACCAGAGAGGGATGCGGGATGTGGCGCAGTGCGGGGCCGTGTCCATAGCATGGTCTATATGTGCTTTTTGTTAAGATTAAAAGTTATAAACCGGCCGGCATTCTTCTGCATAGCTAGTTTCTGAACACATAATCGGCTAAAAGAAGCTGTTCTGTCAGTGGCAGTTTAGAGGCTGATCTGAACCCAAGCTTCTAGCTGATGCAGATCACGCTAAACATTAAACGCTCACATTCTTTCTTGTGTTCTTGCAAACACAGATTAATGCCATTTCTATTACTTTTTAAGAAAAAGTACAGTATTAATACATTATCTTGTTATATTTAATCTATAGGCCTTAGGGTTGTCACGATACCAGAAATTCAGTAGTCGATACCAATACCAGTGAAGTTACACAATACTCGATACCTAATTCGATACCACGGCAAAAAAATAAAAAGACTAATTTATTCAAGATATCCAGCATCTTTATTAAAATATTAATCTGTTTACATTGTAGAAACTTGAACAGATAAATAATAATAAAATATATACCTTGGTGTTTTCCCTTCAAGTATTTACACAAAGATTGTGTTTTTTTACTAAAGAACAAACAAATAAATAAAAAAGAAATAAGAATAATCACCTTGAATTCTTTGTATAGATCCGGGTGCCTGTCTTTAAGGTGCTTTGCTAGATTGGACGTGTTTCCTCCTTTCGTATTGAATCCCTTTCCACATCTTCGGCAAATTGGGTTTTGGGGATTTATTATGTCCCCTTTGTCGTTTGGCCTGAAGCCAAAGTACTTCCATATGTGGCTCCTGGTTCCCTTTTTTTCAACGAGCTGAGGTGGAGCAGCCGCTCCCGCTGCACTCGATGTAGCCATCTCCACCCAACTGTTTAGCTAGCAGCGGGCGGATGTAAACATCTCTTACGTCCGTTTCCTTCGGTACCATCGGTACTACCGGTACCATGAAAATACAAGTACCGACAGTACGACAGCAGTGCTGGTACCGACTTGGTACCGAAGTACCGAGTACCGTGACAACCCTAATAGGCCTACTGCCACATGCCCATAAAAGTGGACAAACAGTAAAGGTGGTTGTGATTTAATGATCACAAATTCAGACTCAAATGTGCTCCTAGATAGATATCCTAGATTATTATCTCACTTTTAGCCACAATGTTTTACATAAATTATAATGATAATTATCTTACAATATTTTTATTTTTTGTTGTTAAAAGTGGGTAAAAACCTAAGCTGGGGTATAACATTAATTTCTCAGCTGTTTATGTAACTGTTTACGTATAAAAATATAAAATATAATGATACTCTACAGACCAGCCATTTTCTTCAGTAATTATTTTCTTGTCTCTCAATAGCCTACAGAAGGCCAGTAATTCATCAAAGCAGTTATTTATACAGTTTGTGGTAAATTATTAAATATTTACTGCAATTAAGTATTCTGTCTTGTTTGCTCTCTTTCTTTAGATATGAAAAATACATCAACACCAAAACAACGTTTGACTCACAGCAGCCTCAGATATCCCAGTTTATTGAGTCACGCACTATTCCACTCTACAGTTGCAGTCACCCTCAACAGAGAGCCATAACAAATTCTATATTGTCAGACCTGATTATAAACTGCAATATGCCATTGTCTATAATAGAGCACAAAAGCTTTCATCACTTTTTGTCAGTTATAGACAATAAGTACTCACCTGTTTGTCGAAAAACCATTACATCAAAGCTGGATGATCTAGTGATGGAAAAGCAGTTAAAGTTAAAAAATGAGCTTGCAAAGGCTGACAATTTGTCAACGACTGTAGACATTTGGTCAGACCGTAAAATGAGAGGCTTTTTAGGAGTCACAGCGCACTGGCTCAACATAGAAGATGACAGTTTGCAGTTAAAATCACAGTTGCTTGCATTCAAACGCTTCAAAAGTTCCCATACTGGAGAGAGGATTTGTGAAGATTTTGAGCAAATATGTGAAAAGTACCAGATCAAGAAAAAAGTTGAGCACATTATCGGTGATAATGCCGCTAACATGAAAAAAGCATTCACCGTGTGCTTTCCAGGACCAGGAGAGGAAGAGGATGGGCTTGATGACAATGACATTTGGAATGACCTGGCAGTTGAGGAGCAAGACTTGGTTGAAAAGTCTTTAAATGCCAAAACTCAGACAAGGCTCCAATGTTTTGCACACGCTCTACAATTAGTTGTAGGAGAGGGCCTAAAGGAGACAAAATTAGTCAGTGTGGCTCTGTCAAAATCCTCCAGGTTAAGCTCTTTGCTACACGCAAGTACTTGTTTCAAGGAGAACTTTGAGATGGAGTTTGGACAGCACGGAATCCCAGCCTCTGTTACCACACGCTGGAATTCTACGCTGAGGCAACTGAAAGCAGTACTCAGCTGTGACAACCAAAAACTGTGTACCCTTCTTGCAAATGTGGGACACAAAGAGATCATATTTACAGCAAGAGAGTGGAATCAATTGCAAGAACTTGTGCATGTCTTGCAGCCCTTTGCAGAAGCCACAGATCTCACACAAGGAGAAAAAATGGTGACCATAAGTGCTGTGGTTCCCTGTGTACTTTCACTTAATCACCACCTGGAAAATGAAAAAGAGAAAGTCTGCTACCTGGGGGGCTTTATCTGTAGCCTGCAAACATCCCTGAAAAAAAGATTCAGAGGGATCTTCATTAATGCAAAGATGGAAGATGGTGAGAGTGGGCCACCACTACCTTTCTCTGACCCTCTATACCTCAAAGCCGCTCTACTGGATCCTTCTTTTGGCACCATGTGGCTAATCCATGATGTTATGGCACCTGAAAAGACCAAGGAGGCTGTGTCTACAATGATTAAAGGTATGTTTTGATGGTAAATACAGTTAAACTTCAATATAACAGATTTGGACTGTGAATTAGATTGATTATTTTAGTATATAGATTGATAGGTAACTTGTGCAATGATGTGCTGTTTGTACTCAGTGTTTAAAACAGTTTGTGATTCCTGTTTTGTGCTTTTCAGACTTGATTATTCAAGACGCATACAAGGCTACCCCATCTCCTCCCCCTACCCAGCAGCAGGAGGACCAAGTAACAGAGTCAGAAGCAGAGCTTCAGTCTGGACTGTTTACAGCCTACCGCAAGAAACAGAAAAGAGATTCATGTTCCAGTCCTCTAATTCAACTGAACCACTATTTGGATATTTGTGATGGACAGAACGCCCTTCATTTTTGGGCCATGAACAGGCATGTACTGCCCTCTTTGTTCAAGGTGGCAGCCAAAGTTCTGGAAATACCTGCATCAAGTGCACCAGTTGAGCGTGTATTCAGCCATGGAGAGGTGATAATGCGACCACATCGCTCACAAATGAGTGACAAAGTTCTGTCCAATTTAATTTTTTGCAAATGCAATGCACTGTGATTGGATTTATTCATTTAATAGGAAGAAATGTTGCGTGATATCTGTTTGTAGTTCCACTTATGTATGTGCACAGTCTAATAATAGGCCTTAAGTATAACTTGAAAGTTGTTGTTGTTTTTCAGTTTAGGCTTTGTTTGGTAGGGAATGTGTTCAGAAAATATACCACGAAACAATACAGATATACAGTATGCATGTTCGAGTACAAGAAAAGAAAACAAGAACAAAATATTGGTCAGTATTGATATTGTTGGCCCACCGATACCTTACTTTTTACCTCACTTACAAAAGTTTGTATGTTTTCAGATGTGTGGGGACTTAATTGAAAACTACTTTTTATTTATTATTTCATTTATTTATTTTTTATATTTTTATTTTTAAAAAAATTAGCTCTGTGTGGCCCTACAAATTGTTTGTTGGCAAATATATAATAATAAAGTCCCACAGTTTAAGACTCTTGTCTTTAAACTTTTAATCTGTAAAACTTGGCTAATTAAATGTATGACTTGACACGACTTGCAGACCAAAAGCAGTGACTCGACTTGACTTGCTTGGTTCTCATAAAGATTGACTTGGACTTGCTTGTAACTTGAAGGTGAAGACTCGGTGCTTACTTGTGACTTGTACATGATTGACTTACTCCTAGGGATGTAACGATGCACTCAAGCCACGATTCGATTCAATTCACGATTCTAAAGTCACGATTCAGATTTTTTACGATTTTTCTCAACAAAATTAATTGTAGCGCAAGTTATTTTTGTTTTTTATTTGAACATCTGGCCTTTTGTCCTTGTATCAAACTATAACTTTGTTGTTTTACTAACAGAACTTAACACCGAACAAAATAATAATTATACATGATATGGAAATGATCACAAATCCTTTTATGACCAAAAGATGTTCTTTTAATTTGTTTGAACATTTGCATTTATGTCTTTGTATCAAATTGAACTTGTCTTAAAGACAGAACTTCAGAATTTGTTATACAATCTAGCTGTCAATAAAACATCTCCCATTTGAATACCAAAAAGTAAACTAGCACTTCTTCAACAGGATTTCTTGAGCAATACCAGCATGTCTGTGTTGTAATATTTGCAAAGTCACAATGGCCTCCTGCACTTCACTTGGTTCAGAAGTGGCTGGTAAACTAATGCTTCTTTGGCATGTTTTTCTTCAGAAATACCAAAATGTCCACATTCTCAGGCAAAAGCTGTGATCTCTGCAAAGTCACAATGTCTCCTGCAGTTGAGAAGACGCGTTCACTTGGTACAGAGGTGGCTGGTGTGGTGAGATAGGCTTTAGCCAGGGGAGAAAGTAGTGGGTAAATCTCACTATTCTCCTTCCACCACTTGAGTGGACAACTTGTGAGAGGTATCGCTGCTTCACTTCTGTACCTTGAAATTTCTGTTTCAACCCCATTCATGTGGTTACCTGGAGCTGCCTGTGCAGGTGTCACAAAAGTCCCTTCTAGAAGATCTTCCAAGGCTGTTTTCTTGGGAGGGGGAGGACTTGGCTGTGCTGTGGCCGTGTCTGTCAGCTCAGTAACCTGCTGTGCTGCAGGTGTTGAAGCACTGGGTTCTGTTCTTGCATCACTTGTGTTCTCCACATATAAGCTGGTCTATAAACAAAGTAAAAACACAAAAAGATCTACAAATCAGGAAAATAAACTAAAGGAAAAAGGCAAAAATATTGTGCATTATTTTTTATTTGATTTAATAGAAAATGCATAACTATAAATGTTATTTGAGCATTTTTACAGCATATAAATATTAATATTTATAATAATAAAATGGAATGTGGTTAATGAAGAAATGAAATGAAAAATACTTTATTAATCCCAAAGGGAAATTCAATAAAGGGAAATTCAATTCCAAAGGGAAATTCAATAAATACCTGGTTATGTAGCTGCACAGCTTTATCCTTCAGCCTCTGGAACACATCCTGACGCTGGTTTTCCTCTAGATGAGGAAGGGTGTGAAATCTGGGGTCAACTGCAGTGCACTCTAACAGATGATGGTATTCCCTTGCATATCTGTCCGATAGGTTGCTCAGGATAGCCGCCTTTATAGAAGTCACTGTGACCGAGTCGTCTTCATATTGTCTCATGGTCTGCTCAATCATGTGCTTTAGGGGCAATATGAGGGATACTGTGGGGTTATGTTCATCACTGAGCACAGTAGTGGCTGTTTTTAAAGGTTTAAGAAATTTAACAACATCCTCAGCATCACGGATGTCAGAGCTATCCAGTGTGTCAATCTCACAAGCATTTCGTCTTATGTCTGCGCTGAGAAGAGCAGCTGCCACCGCTGCTTGCTGCTCCAAAAAACGTTCTACCATATCCAGACTGCTGTTCCAGCGTGTTGTAACATCCATAATAAGCTTGTGTCGGTTGTCCTGGTTAAGTGCCTTTTGTTTGGATGCTAACACAGCGGTTGCAGAAGGGCTGCGGTGAAAGAAGCTGACAATGCGCCTGATTCGACCTAAAAGGCGAGACACACGGAGCACAGCCAACCCTGCTTGAGTTGCTAAGTTTAACGTATGGGCGAAACACTTAATATGGGGCTCCAGTCCAGCTTCTCTTACGGCAACGTCCATATTCCTCGCATTATCCGTGACAACAGCGATGCCATGTTTTGGTCGTTCTAGCTTCCATTCCGACACAGAGTCTCTTAGTACTTGCGCAATGTTAGAACCACTGTGTTTTTCAAATAGAGGATGCGTTTGAAGCACAAAGCTTACCATTTCCCACTCTGCGGTGATAACATGAGCCGTGATTGTAACGTAGCTTTGTGTTGCCCTTGATGTCCATCTATCTGTAGTGATCGCTACATTAGTAGCCTCTCCAAGTACCGCAACAACATGGGCTTTGACTTGCCTGTAAAGTTCGGGCATCACCATCTGACTGAAGTGTGGGCGTGATGGAATGGAGTACTTCGGTTCTAAAGTTCTAATCATTTCTTGAAAGCCCTCATTTTCGACAGTTGAAAACGGCCTCATGTCTTTTACTATATAAACAGCGATGGACCTTGTAATAGCCTTGGCCCTTGGGCTGTTGTGGGCGAGAGGACTAGCAAATGTGTTTGTTAGTGTAGTTTGTCCCTTTGCTAGTCTTCGCTCCTGTGGTGGTGTTGGTGGCAAGGCTAGCTCGCTGTGGTGCCGGCTAACATGTTGTAACATATTGGTCGCACTGTTTGTGTACGTTATCAGTTTCTTGCAATGCTTACATGCTGTTTTTGTCTTGTCGGTAATGCGCTAGCCATTTTCACTTGTGAACACAGGAAAGCCAAAATGCTGCCACACTGCTGACTTCAAATTGGCAGAAGCGTCTTCTATTTCAAAGTTGCCTTCTGTCGCCATGCTTGCTTCTAGTTTATTGGCGCTGCCGCAGTCCACAAATGCAATACACAATTACGTCTGGGTCAAGCGTGTCAGATTACGTACTTTGCGTACTGTGCATTCAGGAGTTTATTTACAGGTCTTCACTAATCGATTAATTTATTTTCTACATCGATTGACGTTTTAACCAGTTTTAACCGATTTTTAACCGATTCACAAAGCATCGTTACATCCCTACTTACTCCCATCTCTGCCAGGATCTGAGGGAGCAATGAACCTGGCCCATGATATAACTCATATGACTTTATTCTGTAATATTAGTAAATCCTCCAGGTAGCTTGTATATGTGTTACACTATATGACATTACAATAGTTTAAATGAGGTTCTAAGAGAGACCTTTATAAGGTTCAAGAGGAAGAAAATGTCTCAGTTTGTAGAGCAAACCAGCATATTTATATAATTTAGTTGACAGATAATCAGTTTGCTCAACATCTGAGCAGACAAGAATTACATGTGGAGTTCCCCATGGTTCTATCCTGGGGCCTCTTCTGTTTAACATCTACATGCTCCCACTGGCACATAAAGAACAACAACATTAGTTACCATAGCTACGCAGATGACACACAGATATATATTACAATGTCACCAGGAGACCGAGGCCCCGTACAGGCTCTTGGTAAATGTCTTGAGGAGATTAATGACTGGATGTGTCTAAACTTTCTTCAGTTAAACAAAAACTAAACTGAGGTGATGGTTTTTGGAGCCAAAGAGAAACGATTAAAGGTCACCACAGAGCTTCAGTCTATACACCTAAAAACCACCAACAAGGCCAGAAATCTGGGTGTATTGATGGACTCAGACCTTAACTTTGAGAAACACATTAAGGAAATCACAAAGTCAGGCTACTCAGAGGCAGCGTGGCTCATTCGGTAAGAGTGGTCGTCCTGCAGCCCAAGGGATGCCGGTTTGATCCCCAGCAAAGAGCTCGTGTCGAAGTGTCCCTGAACAAGACACCAAAACCCCTAATTGCTCCTGATGGGTAGGGATGTTATGCTCGAGCGGTCTGCTCGATCACGTGTCGAGCATGTGACACGGAAGTGTTGTGAGCATTGTCTCTGAGCATTGATTCAGCATGCCAAAAGTCACGTGATAGACCAAACGAGGCCTCGTTACGTCATCAGCGCGTATCGAGCAGCAAGCGGGATCTTTGAAGGGACCGGGCTTGTCAATCTCTCAGATTCCAAACGCTGAGGAGATCGCCCGGTTTTTGAGAGGAGATTCTGTAGCGTTTGTGCGACATTGCATTTTGAAAACAAATTTAGGAAAAGCATCACATCAGCATGAGCTTATATTGAATCACATTTAGCTTTTAGAGATTTGGGGAAACAAACATCTGAGCGAGACGCCGTTGCCAGAGTAACTGCTGAAGGGGCTCGGAGTATGAGAGAAGGACGGAGCAGGCGGTGCCTTCAACATCACAGGTAAGTTTAATTCCCCATTCTTTATATAGATGTTTTTAAATAGACTTTAAAGTTAATCATAAACTTCAACCAGAAGCATCAGAGGAAACGTCTCAGTCTACAGCTGCAGAGGAAAAACCACCACCTGCAGGACCTTAGACACCAAGCTGGTTTCTGATCACCATCAGCAGAGAATTTAATGATTTTAAACTTGGTTAATTACAATTTTGTTCTTGTGTTTCTTTCAGGTACAACCTCTCCAAAGCTGGAGAGGTAGTGTGCCAGAAGAGGAGCAGACGGAAGCCTGACAGAAAATACGTTTTTAAATAAAAATCTATGACACATCACAAAGTTACCAAAGTTTTTTTTCCTCATAATACATTTCAAGATTCAAAGTGTCTTTGTCATTTGCACAGTAAGGAAACAAGTTTCCCTGAACAATGAAAATCTTACTTTGCCGTCCAACCTGAATGCCATAAATTATAAAATAAAAATAAACAATAAAAAAACTAGATAGAAGATAAACAAAAAAAACTGAGTAAATAATCTATGTACATAAATGTGCAGTGTGCTATAAACTGTTGTTCCACATTTAACAACAATCAGCTATGCAAAAGAAAACAACTCATGAGGTAGACGAAAACACGCATTTGCAATATCTATTATAAATAATAAGACACATAAAACAGTAAACAATTTTATTACAACTGTATAAAATAACTAACACAGTCACTATACCCGTTGCACAAACATTCCTCCCTCATGCCTTCCCACTGAGTAACTACTATCATTACAGATTGGTTTACTTAAGTTACACCACAATTCTGTTACCTAAACAAATGTTACCTAATACCCCTCCTTGTTATTTATATGAACAACAGAAAATAAAAATTCACTTGGATGGTAGATTACGTATCGTTTATTGAACACGTATTCAAAGTTCAGATAGGGATGACAGATGTGAGGTGTCAGTGCTGTCCTTCTGATACATCAGACTCCCACAGCCAGCAGATGGAGCTCTTTGGTTTGGTCAAATGATTCAGAACACTAAGCCATTTTCAAGCATTTGGTTCAAAGTTGGCTCGATGATTCATGAGGCCTCGGTTTCACCATCCCTACTGATGGGTCATGATTGACTTGCATGGCAGCTTCTGCCATCAGTGTGTGAATGAATAATGGGTACAAAATGTAAAGCGCTCTGGGTGCCTTGATAAAGTGTTATTTAAATCTAATCCATTATTATTTACTGTCACCTTCAGAACATATCAAGAGTAAAAGATGTGATGACTCAGCAGGACCTGGAAAAACTAGTCCGGCTTCCATCTTTAGTCGGCTTGATTATTGTAACAGTGTTTTTACAGGTTCTACCTAAAACATCAGTCAGACACCTGCAGCTGATCCAGAACTCTGCTGCTCCAGTCCTCACTAAGACCAAGAAAGTGGACCACATCAGTCCAGCTCTGAGGTCTTTACACTGGCTGCTGGTCCGTCAGAGGATAGAATTTAAAGGCGAAATTAGTAGCACTGACACCTAGCGTTTCAAATCAGAACTGCAGTCAAAAGAGAATGTTACGACCCGACTCAGGGGTATGGAAGGGCGCAACATAAAAGCACGTTGGGGACAGGTGTAAAAGTCAAACAACACAGTTTATTGACATAAATGTAAAACAACAAATAAAACCTGTAACAAAAGATGGTAAAGTGTTGGGGTTAGTGAAACTGCTGAAATAAAGACAAAAGATTTAACCCAAAACCAAACACAAACACCACAGAGTAAAACCAAAACGTGTCCATAACTCGGGGTGATAACGAAACGAACCAAAAAGCAGCAGTTCCAATAAACAAAGGTGACAGTCGTCACAAACAAAACCTAACCTAGCCCAACACAACATAAACCTAATACGTAACACAAAGATAACAACATGGCTGAACACAAACGAAACCATAGCGACGCTTAAACCAGTACTGAGTGGACTGTTCTACCGTTCCCCCATGGGGAACACACGAGCAGGCAGGAGTTGTCCTGCTGCACACACTCAAACTGTCCAACCTCAAACAGACTACCAACCAGCGCAACAAACACCCAGTAAAACATCGCCGCCATTATCCAGCCAAGCACAAAGAGAAGAGGCCACTTGTGCTAATTAGCCTCTCTCATCCCAAGTGAGGGGAAGCAGCCTATGCAGCCCTACTTCTCCCTCCCGACTACACACTGCAGCAGCTCTTTTATTTCCTGGTTATCCAGGAAGCTGCAAGGCGATTGGCTTGAAAGCCAACCAATCAGAGGGAAGGAGAGTGATGGACAGCCGATGCTGCCAGTCCAAAGACACGTTAGGGTTCAGCCTTTTCAGGCTGAACAAGTCCCAGCTGTCGGCAATGATCATCACTGCGCTCACGTCCCCTAACAGAGAAAAACACGTTTTATTCCGTTTTTGGTCATTTGCTTTGGATGCCGAGGCTTTTTAAGTTTTTATAAAACTATTTCTGGTCCGCTTCTTTCACTAGCTTCCATACCTGCAGGCTGCTGCTCTTCTGCCTTGTTTGGCAACCGTGGGGAGTCGCATATGATTGGTTAGGGAACCAGGAAGTAGGAAAGCTACACAGTGCACCAAAGTTATTCTGTCACGTAACTCTTACCTTGAAGGAGAAAAACTTGACAAAGATATTGTTGATGTAGAGAGACAGCTTGTTTATTAGGAAGCTTCCTTTTATCCCTCGCAACAAATGAGAACATTTTAAACTATTTTTACACAAAAAATCCTCATTATTCAGCTTTTAAAGTTCTGCTGCTGGTCTAGAAAGCTCTGAATGGTTTAGGACCAACATACATCAGAGACCTCTTGACCCAGTATGAACCTACCAGAACACTCAGGTCATCTGGATCCAGGTTCTTATCAGTTCCAGAGTCAGAACCAGACATGGAGAAGCTGCATTCAGCTTCTATGCTCCACATGTCTGGAACAAACTCCCAGAAAGCCTCAGATCAGCTGAAACACTCAGTTTATTTAGATCCAGGTTAAAGACCCACCTGTTCTCTGCTGCATGGACTAGTTTTTATTTACAGTCCAGATCTGCATCCCTTCATCCAATGTTCTTTCTTTTTCCCTTTTCTATTGTTTTTAGTGTTAAATTATGCTTCTTGTTTTCTGCAAAGCTCTTTGAATTCACTCTGTCGTTGAATTGTGCTACAAATAAACTTGCCTGCCTCTATTCTGTTTCTATTTAATCATTATTGTCCTTTCAGACATTTATTGATGGCTTTGTGTGACTATGCCCTGACTTATTGGTTTTACTGCTTGCTGCACAGCAAATTACCCCACAGGGATAATAAAGATTCCTTGAACCAACAGCCTTGAAACTGCCCACAAACTCCTGCTGCATGTTGTCATGATTGTTAAGCAATACATCCACCAGAGGGCAGTGCAGAGTTCAGAGTTCATCTCCATGTTTCTACGTCAGTTTCAGGCAACAGCAAACATAATGACAATGGAGGAGATTATGATAATGTACATTCTCAGAAAGAGACTTTATAAGAGGCGGAGCAGGAGACAGCCGTGGTCTGTGTGGCCATTAAATACATCACAGCTTCCTCTCTGTTACTTTCAATGGTCGAATGTCAGCTATACCACTCAACGTTGCTCCCATGGTTTCCAGTGGTATTTCTCCACTAAGAGGCCTGGAAATGGACCAAATTATGCATATAAAGGACACAAGAGACAGACAGAAATTTCTGTCCAGAAATGTAATGTTATTAATGTTGATCATAAATGGGCCTTTACTTGAAGACTTTTGGACAATGGTCTGGTATAAAGAAGGTAAGCAAAAAGCTTCTTGACTCCATGGAGAACATCAAGGATAGACTGAGTCTGAAATACTGGACAGCAGAAGGCTGCCATAAAGTTATATTCTCAGCTGAGGCTTCTTTCCATCTATATGAGACAAAATCGACTTGATCCACTGGTTATTGTTTTTAAAAACTGTGGTTACCGCACAAATTCAGCAAAAAGATCCAGATATCCGGCAACACGTGATCCCAAACTGACCAATCACAAGGGAGTTTCTCCGCGTAATACAAATATTCCACTCTTTACCTCCTCTGCTGAGGATGATGTACTGATCTGCATGCCTTTGCCAATGCTCCAGTTCTCCAGATTTCAGCATGCTCATTTTTTGCACAGAATTGGTGACCAATACACAAACTGCACACTAGAACCTGAGAGAGGTGAGTCTTTAACACTCTAAAGAGAGGTTTAAGGTTTCATCTGTTATAAACTGCCTCCACTTTAAGCACCATCATCAATATGAACCATGAGCTTCTCACCGTGTCGACCCCTCCAAGCATCAGCTCCGTCACACTGATGTAGACCTCGTCTTTGCTCAGCTTATCAGATGCTAGCAGGTAGGTCAGGTACAGGCCTTCTGCACGCTCACCACGGCGCACTTGCGCTGCAATTTCGTCTATTCTTCGGTTAATGAGAGTCTGAGCTGCAGAGATAAACCAAAATATAACTGAACCTAATCTGGGGCTCAAAGTTACATGATTTTATTTTTCCTTGTGCTGTTTCTGTGGCAAACATACCAACTTTATAGAGGTCGTCCCAAGCCTGGACAAAGCGCTTCCAGAAGGGGAGGATGCAACGGCTCCAGTGAGGGAAAATGACGACAATCTCAGACAACATCAGCATGTCATTGACAGCAGAGATGAAGCGCAAAGTGTCCTTGGGAATCTCCTCCTGAAGGCAACCCATTCTGGTCTCAAACAAGATTGACGAGATGCCTGCAGGATGGAAGGTGAAAGCATGAGAAGGTGTCCCCCTTTACTGTCTGATGAGGGTCCGACTCCAGCATTTCCCACCTTCAAATCCAAACTTGTAGAGCTCAGCTGCCAGATTGGAAACAGTGGTCTGGTCTTGACTGCAGCTGCGTAGGAACTCGATACGTTGCAGGAGATCTCCAACCACCTGATGGATGACGGGGGCATAGGCCGACACCTCAGTCAACTTCAGCATCTTGGGGTTCAGCACACTACGGATCCGGTACCACTCTGGTCCTGTGCTACAGGAGAACACAGAGAAATAATGCTTTCATTTTTGTACTCAAAGGTACAACTATAGGAAAGGTACCAAAAAGGTACAGAAATGGTCCAACAGGTAAACCTTCTTAACTTTAAAGGTAAGAAACAATAACTTACAATCAAAGCCACATGTACATCTAATGACAATATGGTTAAAACAAATACCAGAGATAGTCTAAACTCTTGATAGAGTAAAAGATGTGGAGGTGGTGGTCAATGAAAAGGCTTTAAATCAGGCTTCAAAATCCTGACCATTTTAATAATAGGGAGATTTTTCAGAACATCAAAAGGTGACTACATTGAATCAACAATGATTCATGGCCACATGATGCACATTACATATTACATTTCTATATTAGGGAAAGGTCTTGAAAAGCTAGTGAATGACTAGCTCAGAGAGTACTTGCCATCTTGTAATATTATTTCTCTTTGACAGGTTTCAGGAAACAACACAACATGTAAACTTCCACCATGAAAGTTTTAAATGGTGTTGTAGAAGAATTTGATACCAAAGACTATTGCGGTGCATTTTAATAAATCTCCCTACAGCATTCGATACAGTTAGAAACCTCTCAGAACTTGAAGTAAGCTGGTTTGTAGGTTACCTCTCAGGTTGTAAACAATGTGTTTAACACAGTGATCTCTAAATCAGTTAAACATCTCTAAAGGTGTTCCACAAGGCTCAGTTTTAGGACCCATTCTCTTCATTATTTAAACCAATTATGTGGGTCAGAATGCACTGTGATGGACTGGCGACCTGACTAGGATGTACCCTGCCTCTTAAATGCTGGGACCGACTCCAGCTTCCCTGCAACCCTGAACTGGAATAAGCAGTATACAAACGGATATCAGTCAGAATGTTGCTTTCTTTTTGCTGATACAGTTGTGTACTCTTGTACAAACAGCATTGCGATGGTCTTTAAATGTCTCTAGTCCTCATTATTCATTCTCAGCTGTTCTGTCTCAGACTTGTACTGGGTGCAGATAAAACAAATGATATGTTGTTCTCAAACAAGAAGGTGCCAGTAATTCTCTCTTCTATAACATCTGTACAAGGCACATACACTGAATTTGTGGCCTCTTATAAATATTTGGGCTTTGTGATTTATGGGAATCTTTATTTAAATCCCATCTTTTAAAAACCTTAATTTAGGAATGGGATCCTGTTGACTATGGAGACATCATCTACATGAACACTGCCAGCTCACTACAGATGTTGAACACTGTTTTTCATGGAGCACAAAGATTCCTAACCAACTGTAAATGCCTAACTCACCATTGCACATTGTACTCTCTGTTCAACTGGTCATTGCTATCTATTTGCAGACTCTTGCACTGGTATAACTTCATTTACAAATCCATCCTTTGGCTGCTGCCATCATATTTATCCTCCTATCTGCTATGTGGAACAGTCACATCCTAGACTTCCATGTTTTTATTACTTTCAAAGCTCCTGCATCTCGAGCTGAGTTTAGAAAAAAGATGTTCTCTTACGCTAGTTCTGGGTTATTCTGAGGGAAATGGTGAAAGCATCTTTGAATTCTTCTTGTTTTCAGTGTTTTTAGTATCTAATCTGCTTCACACTTTTATATGAACACTGATTTGTAAACAGCTGTTAGTGGGGTATGTAACTGTAAGTACACCAGGGGAGGGGGTCATAATGAATACATGGTACCTTCTTGCCAGCTGTGTTTGAAATGCTTGAATTTCCACTCACTCCACATGGAGGCCGTATGCCTGTCCCCTAAGGTCCCTGTACTCCTTCCAGTGAGGTAACTCCACTCGGACCGGGTAGTGGCCTTCCTGCTGGATCACCTGAGCTATGAGCTCTGGAGACGCCACATTGACAATGTCGTATGGTCCAAACCGAGATCGCCAGATGGGCCCATACAAACTTTTCTGAAAACGCTGGAAAATTGTGTTATTTGAATCTGAGTTTAAACAAACAATCTACTAACGTGTTGCACTTAAAACCCCTTCTTTTATCAAATCAATCCATAGGTGTATCTATTAATGCATTGACATACATTCTACTCCAATTCCAACATAGTTTGGATGCTGTGTAAAATGTTAAATAAATACAGAATGCAGTTATTTACAAATCTCATCAACTCATATTTTATTCCCAGTAGAAGATAAACATGTCAGATGAAACGGAGACGTTTCACCATTAGATGAAAACATGAGCTGATGGTGAATCTGATGCAGCAACACGTCTAGAAAAAGTTGGAACAGGAGCAACAAAAGGCTGGAAAAGTACCTGGTACAAACCAGAAACACCTGGTGGAGCATTGGACAACTAACCAGGTTACCTGGCAACAGGTCAGTAACATGACTGGTATAAAAGGAGCATTTCAGAGAGGCAGAGAATCTTAGATGGTAAGATGGACAGAGTTTCACCAATCTGAGACAAAATGGATCTAAAACTGTGGAACGTACATTGTATAATATTATCAAAAGGTTCAGAGAATCAGGAGGAATCTCTGTGTGTCAGGGATGCTGGTGATCTTGGGTCCTCAGGCAGCACTGCATCAAAGCAGACATGATTCTCTACTGGAAACCACTGCATGGACTCAGGAAGACTTGCAGAAACCACTGTCTGTGAACACAGTTCACCCTGAAACCCACAAATGCAGGTTAAAGCTCCATCATGCAGAGAAGAAGCCAGATGTGAACAGGATCCAGAACCAGCTTCTTCAGTCTTCTCTGGACCAAAGCTCATTTAAAATGGTCTGAGGCAAAGTGGAAACCTGGATGAAGATGTGAACTAGTTTGTGGAAAGCATGGACGGCGTGTCCCGCAGACTAAAGAGGAGAGGGAGCATCCAGCTTGTTATCAGTGGACAGGTGAAAAGCTGCATCTCTGATGGGATGGGGCTGCATTAGTGCCTATGGCGTGGGCAGCTTCCACATCTGTGAAGCTCCATCAATGCTGAAAAGTACATGGAGGTTTTAGAGCAACATCTGCTCCCATCCAGACAACGTCTCTTTCAGGGAAGACCTTGCAGATTTCAGCAAGACGATGCTGAACCACATTCTGCATCCATCACAGCAGCATGGCTTCACAGGAGAAGAGTCCGGCTGCTGAACTGGCCTGCCTGCAGTCCAGACCTTTCACCAGTACACAACATCTGGAGCATCATGGAAGCAGAAATCCAGCAACCAAGGTCCAGGACTGTAGAGCAGCTAGAATCCTGCATCAGACCAGAATGGGACAACATTCCTCTCCTAAAACTCCAGACACTGGTCTCCTCACTTCACAGATGTTTCCAGACATGTTAGAAGAAGAGATGCTACACCATGCTGAACACCACCCTGGAACTACTTTTTACACCGTGCTGAACACCACCCTGGAACTACTTTTTACACCGTGCTGAACATTACCCTGGGACTACTTTTTACACCATGCTGAACATCACCCTGGAACAACTTTTTACACCATGCCGAACATCACCCTGGAACTACTTTTTACACCATGCCGAACATCACCCTGGAACTACTTTTTACACCGTGCCAAACATCACCCTGGAACAACTTTTTCCAGATGTGTTGCTGCATCAGATTCACTATCAGCTCATATTTTCCATCACATGGTGAAATATCTCTGTTTTGTCCTGAGATGTTTTGTTGTAATGGGGAATGAAATGTGGGTAAATGAGATTTATTACAAATGATTGCATTCTGTGTTTATACACAGCTTCCCGACTCTTTTGGAGTTGGGTTTGGTTATTAAATTTAAATTAGTTTCAATGTGATAGAACAAAAACAACTGTTTGCATTCATGATACTTGGGACTGCAGTAATAACATTCAACAGAAAACACAATTTTACTATTAATGATTATGTAAATGGATAACAGGAATTTTCTTTAATATACATATATTAGTCTGTCATTTCTGACCAGTTTACAGTTGTACAAGACATTGTTTTTATCCGTGTTCTTAAAGAAAACCTGTTGTATTTTCATTTCTATGTAAACATATCCAGGAAGCCTCCCTGTAGGTATTCACCTTGTCAGTCAAACTGGTCCGTTTTAAAGATTGAAAATTAAAAAAGGAAAGTAACACAGTTAAAATGATTCATTCTTTACTAAACTTTCTCTGCTTGGCATTTTCCATAAATTTAATTTTAAACTTGACCCAGCAGTCAGGGTGGAGGTTCAGCAGAGGCTGGTTGTTTGATTACATGCAGGAGGCAATCCTCTACAGAAAGCATGATAAAGTCAGGTACGTTGTGACACATCAAGTCACTACTGTGCCAGTCACGTCCGACTCAGTGAAGGATTAAAGTCAAATTGAAAACGGAAATCAATGTATAACCATCTTTATGCAGAACTATTGTACTTATACTGACATTGTAAAACCCTGCTGAAAAAAACAGCTTAAACCAGCTAAAGCTGGTAGCAGGTCCAGGCTGGTCTTGGCTGGTTTATAGGCAGGTTTAACTGGTTTACCAGGCTGGACAAGGTGGTCAGGCTGGTGCTGCTGGTCCAGCAATACAGATGGCCAGCTTGGTTAGTTGGTCACCAAAACTGATGTTGGTTGGTCAAGCTGGTTCTTGAGATGGACCAGCTGGATGGCCAGCAAGCTGGAAGGACCGACCATCAAGGCTTGTACAGTAAGCTGGTCATTTGTATTTGGCTGACTGGTCAGCGTGCATGGCTTTCACCCGGGAGGTTGTGGGATCAATCCCCGCCCAGGCCCTCCTTCGTCCTGCCACATTTATATTATATATATAGATAGATAGAGTGTATATAAAATGAATTAACATAATATATCATAAAAGAAATTACCCCTGATCTTTTAATACCACTCTATTCGAGTATTAACTAGAAGGTTCAAGGGTGAGTTACCTCCTTTGTTTAAAAACATTTTTCACAGTTCCAATGCATAATAAGGTTCATTTTTGATGAATCCCTTAAATCTTTAAAAAATCATTCTGATTTTATAGGAATTTATTTAATTGTAATTTATTTAGGAACTGAGTGTAAAAAATGAAAAAAAATATTTGTGTACATAGCAGGCATTCTTGCATAGCTTAATAATGTATAATTTAATTTGGCAAGTCTTTATCGACATCACAGACAAAATGTTTACAAAAATGTGATTACATATTTAAGTGCAGTACTCAAAGGCAAAGAAATGCTAAAATGAGTGTGTGTGTGAGGCAAGGAGATTTCAGTCTCCCGTTTTGTCACTTATATTGAAAATAATAAACAAACATAACATATTCTTTGTGGTTCAAACAATTCCAAAATAGAAAAAATAAATCAATAAGACACACAAATGCATTTTAAGAAGCCCAACACTAAATATGCCAAAGAACTAGCTGCTGAGAATTACCCAAAATCCATCATAAGAAATGCAAAAAAAAAAAAAAAAAGTTAACAGGGGGTTCTGTAGGCTACATTTTAGTATCTTTTTAATGAAAGTAAAAAAATGGATGACACACACTTTTTTCTTGTCTTAGCACCAGCAGCATCTAAACACTTTTAGAGGTATGCACCTTTGAAACTGGTTTGTAGTACACAGAACAGGAAAGGAAGAAACAAAAAACTAATTAATAAAAAAATTTAACTAGCTGATACAGAACTGTGTGTGTTTAGCAGGTGGGACTGCCTAGTGTCGGACCTGCAGTGTGGCTGTAGAACCCTGGCATTTCTGCTTGGCCTAACATAGACGCTCCAGTAGCAAAGACAGTTCTGTAGGATAGTAATCATGAGAGGAGCAAAAGCAGCCTGGGAGAGGCTGTAGTCAGCAGTGACATAGCCAATGAGAAGCACAAATAATGCAAGTAGAAACTATACCAAAGGCATGTTCTGTCCATTCCCAAAGAATGTGTTAACTTCCTCTCTGTAATTAGATTGTTTGATCGTTTTTCTGTTTATTTTTAATGCAAGTTTTTTTCTGTAATGGAGCATTTACTGAAATATTGTAGTGTTTCAACTTTCCAAGCCACCATACTGATGTGAACTACTCACATGTTTCAGTCTCTCTCATATGAGTTTGGCAAGTCACACACAAACACTTTCTCTATACATTCTATAACAACACACTTGTGGCATAACCTGTGTACTGAGATGAGTTGCATTTTTGTTCTGTCACCTTGTCTGATGCATGCAAGGTGTGGCACTTGTGGGAATGCAGCTGGAACTGTATCAAATGGGATTAACAACAGGGAAAGCTCAGTTTCTCCATCTACATCATAAGAGAGAATTTCATGCAACTGCCCCCTAGATCCATCATCCAGTCTGACACACCAGTCATTGCGTCTCTTTGCTCGGCTGTAACCGTGGCTGGTGAAAACAATACCTTTGTGAATCATTCTCTTGTGTGAGAATATTTCACTTGAAGGCTGTTTGCCTGCTGTGTCAAATGCCTGATGCTCTTCCTGAGTGAGATGCTTGACCCTGCCAGCATCAAGAACAGTGGTGTTGTCACACTTTTTGTAGCTCTGAACCTTTGAGTTATCAGTCATTTGGCTACAGAAACCCAAAACACAGTCACTTACTCTGGGTTTGGCTGAGAAGTATGGGATGGATTTGTGAAGCAAAAATTTGCCCACAATCTGCTTGGGAACATCTTTTGTGCCATGCACCAACTTAAGAAGACTCCCATTGGCACTTTCAAAAACAAAGGCAGAGTGTGCCCATAAGGGCCCCAACAACTTCACTGATTTGGCCAAATGTGTTAGAAGATGTACATTTGAAGTCATGGAAGCCTCACCAAAAAGCACTTGAAATCTGATCACAAATTCCAACAACATTTCATCAGCTTTGTTGACCTCCTCAAAACTGACTTCCTCTTGTAAAAGCAGGTAAATTGCTGACACAAGAAGACAAAGATGCTTGGTGTATTTCACATCCAAGAGTCCTTCAAGACAAGGCAGACTATAAAATAGCAGCCAGTTCCTCCATTCAGATGCCTTCCAGAATTTGAATTCTGACATTGATCTAGGGAGTCGAGTGATAGGATGTGGTGGTTTTATTTTTTGGAGTCTGTCATTCAACACTCTTAATGTACTTAGGTTACCAATGTAATATGGCTCATCTACACTCTCTAACAGAAGCATTGCATGCTGCCTTGCAACACCCAGTAATACAGCATGCATGTAGTCTGGTGCAAAACCCCACACAATGTCAAAGAATGGCATATTAATTAAAGGAGATGGCCCCTTTACTCCCCTAACATTTTTCTTTAGGTTGAGAGCCTCCTCCATGTCTTTCAGCATGCTCTCTGCATCTCTGTCAGGATAATCTGATTCTGTGATAGGGTATTTCACTTGTCTGTTTACAAGTGTGCCTGGGTGGAGGCAGAACCCACAGCCAAAATACCCATTAAACTGGGTACAGTTCTGCATTGCTGGTCTAGCCTTGGAATCAACACAACAGCATAGACCCACAACTTTGCTGATGACCACTCCCTCATCCTTTTTCCATGACACTCCCTTGGTTGCAAGTGCTTTTGCTTGATCGACAAAAGGCTTAAGAAAAACATGCATTTGAGGTTCTGTTGATCCAAACCACAACCCAGCTAATATCACGTGCTTGAACCTAATGTTTGGTGGCAGCTCATTGAGATGAAGGTGAATGGGCCAGATGGAAAATCTGGATGATTTGTATAGAGGAGAACCATCTGAATTAAATGTGTATGACAGATTGTTAGGATCTGATAGAATTTCACCTGGTGCTGACAGAACTTTATACAAGTCACCATCATAAATGTCTGATATTATATTGCCTGCTTTGGCTGGTCTGTCCACCCTGTAGCTCAGCTTGGTCTGTAGCTCTGGAGTGTGAAGAATGTTCTGAATCTGGGGAGCAATTGGAACGCTGATAAAAAAGGTCCCATTATTAAGTGTAGTTGGGTCAACAGGTGAATTGCAAGCTGAACACACTGTAATGGCCCTCGCTAACACCTCATTTTGACCACCCAAAGAGGTTTTACAGTCTTTACAGTACAAAATAAATTCAACTTTGTCCATGTTTCTTTGAAACACTTTGTTGAAGGCATACTTAGATGCTGGTACAACATCTTGTCCAAATAAGTGATTGATGAGTTTAAGCAAGTCATCAAGTGCAGATCCAGTTATCTGATGCCTTGCCGCGTAGGTCAGGATCATCAGTAATGCCTCGGCCCGTGATGTCTTCCCTGTGGCCTTAAGAGATGTGTCCATATCAGTGTCTGCTCCATTACCTGGTGGATCATTTGAACACTCAAAGTTGCTGTCATCTGGTGACTCTGAATCTTCACGTTGAAAGTTGCTGCTGTCTGATGACTCTGCATCTTCTGGCAATGTGTTTTCTTGCATGAAAACCCCTTGGTGATCTGCCAAAATCCGGGCCTAAGAAAGACAGTGACACATTAAACTCTTGATGATTTTCACAACATCTTTAGAAAAGGTTATTAAAGGTTACTTTGTGTTTCTTTCTTCAACATCTATCCACCCTGTTGATTACATAATTTGCAGATACTGCATTTTTGGAGGAGTTTAAAGAATAACTGAGTCTGTGTTTTATTTTTGTCAAAAAATCTTGTGTGATGCACCAAAATTTACTAGCTGTGTGTGTTATTTGCTTATTCTATTCTGGATCTAAAAGTTTTGAACTGCTCCTCACAGATTATCAATGCAAAAATGTGTATGTAGGAATAACACTATATTTTCAGTTATGCTACTTATTGTGCTAAAATATAAAGCTCTAAAATATGATGGCAATTAGTTTTGTATCAAGTTTATTTTCATGTTTTCTGCTTGCCACAACACAAATATATGTTAAAGTTCACAAGCCAAAACATAGCGTTCATTTAGCAAAGGAAAGCCTTAATATAGGGCCCCATGTAGATTTAAATATAAAAAGCTTTATACCTTGTGTAAGCTAAAAACACGAGTAGCCTTCTTTGTTTCCAACAATCTTTATCTGTATCTGTTTCTTTTTTGCAGGGTCACAGGGGACTGAAGTCATCCCAACTAAAATTAGATGAGGGCTAAATATACAGTTTATTTTCACAATAAGTGAGGCAGTGATGACGGGGGGGAAAAAAATTCTTGACTGACTTGAAATATGTGCAACCCCTTTTTTTTAGTTGGTTAATTTATGAAAAAAAAAAACCCTGTACCTGCCATTTCTGGTGGGAAAATGGCTTACATATTACAGTTACTGTTGTGGTGCAATATACCTACTTACAATGACTAAAGTAATGTCTGTCTATTGAATTCTGACCTATAATATCAAGAGGTTTCACAAATAGACAGCAAAGTTGTAGGTGAAATACAACAGCCTGGAATTTTGCCTCATTGTTCATTTTTTGAGGTATAAATCTAGTCCATTACTCTCTGAAAGTGGCAGCACGCTGAACTTGAAAATTAAGAAACAAATGCACATTTTACCTCTCACTTGAGTTACCATTTATTGGGAATAATTGAAAAATCCCAATAACTTTTGAATAAACATGGCATGGATACTGGTGAAATCAGATGAACCACACACAGCACATCCTTAGTTTATTTCATTTCAAATCCAAACTTAAATTATTTCAAAGCACTAACCTCATCTTCATGTGGCAAGCTCTCATGGTCACCTTTCACTCCACAATGATTCCCATCTGCCGGTATCTCAAATGTTGGAGTCTCATCTGCCAGGGTCACACCATCTCGTGTTTCATCTGCTGGCATCTCATACTGCTCCAAAGACATAGGACATACAATGAATGAAATACATTTATTCTGTAGTTCTTGCTGTCCCTTTAACTGAGAAGTGAATTTCTTTCTTTCAATGGAAAATTAATAAGTGATATTGCATTTTTAGCTGTACTGTAGTTTAATTGCCAGTTTACCATCTTAAACCAGGCATACATACCTCATTTTGATGACATATTCTCCTATGTGTTGATCTTGGGATCTCCAAACTGCAATGAGGTTCAAGGTACACTTTGTACTTTCTCTTTGGCATCTAAGGGGTAAAATAATACTGCATGATCATGATAGTCTTTTTTATTTGTTTCCTATTTAACATATACAAATATCTGTGTGGAGTGACATCAGAACTGTGGTATTTCTTATCATATAATGCACACTGATTGTACCTACATGTTGCATGTCTGTGATTATACCGGTAATTTACAGTAATGACTTAAAGTGAAATTTCCCATTGACAAACTACAAATTATATTGCTGCATCAATCTATGAAAACACAAATCAAGATGTAGTTTATAGGAAGCATCCTTCCAGTGTGTATTTTAAGGGCAACAAATGTTTTATTTGGTTTTTATTTTTGCCATGTCTAATTTCTAAATTCCATAAAATCATCAGAATGCATTCAGACCTTTTAACTATGAATGACTTCAGCAATACAATATTGCCCACAGTAAGTATGTACACCCCACATGTGAAAATCATGGTTGTAATTTGTGACTACAATCCAACTCCTTCGAGGCGAAGGGGGGCTCAACTTGAGTACAAGAACAATATCCGTACTGTAGCAAGTTTTCATATGACGGACTCTAGAACATTCCACCGCAGTGTCGCGAGCTCATGTCTTCATGCAGCGCGAGGACGTATCAAATCGGCGGGAATTTGTCGCAATTGCCGTGATGTTCGCTTACATTAGATATACGGATGGCTACAAAGCTATCGTCCCAATTTCAGATATAAAAAATTTTGATCCGAAAACCTACAAGAATGACGTTCTTTATCAAATTCTCTGGGAAAACGACTACTACAACGGTCAAGTTCTCCTACTGAAAGGTAAGTTGATGCAAAGTTAAGATTTTTATAGTGTATATAAGCTAACGCCATCATTAGCTTAATTTAGCTACTAGCATAAGACACCACTTTTTATATATGGTCTTCGACAGACTTAAGCTTATTTACATAATTAGCTAGCATGTTAACATACACACTTACGTACTTACCTTTTCATAGAAACTCGAGAGGACCTTCAACAGTTCACAGAGAATCCTCGGAAGCGGATTAGAGTCCCAAAGGTCATGGAGGAGGGGCTAGTTGCGGTGGAAAAAAATCCTGAAGCGGTCAGAGAACGTAGTGACTTGAAGAAAAAAGCGGTAAGTATATGCAGGGCTCTCATCTCTCACGCATTGGGCGTGAAACACATTTCGACTTGCTCACATGCCGAATATACCATTTCTCACGGTGAGAAATCACCATAGACTGTAAAATCAAAGATCAATGTCGCGCCGGAATAGTACTACAAGTCCCACAATGCACTGCGGCTGGTTGCTGCGCGACAGTCCGCAGCTCTTCAGCTAGAAGCAGAAAGCGGCGGCACCGGATAAACAAAGTGGGACCGCTCGCTTTGACTTAACTTGAGACGAAGCGAAGCCACAGCGTTCCTTTTCCATGGAACCCAGGGACTTTACACTCATTGTTAAATACGCAGGTGATTTGAATCATACACCAGAAATTACTGTGTGACAAGCCTTGGAAATGGAACATGTAATGAGCTGTAGAAAACAAGCTGTTCCGTTTATAGGAGTTAAATGTTCAGTTAAAGTTTTATCTTCAGGAGATAACCCTCAGAGCTCTATCAGATTGCACTTTTTCAAAGCACCACTACTAAAAAACGGGAGCACACGGAGCTCTGCTTTTAACTTCATTACCAAGTGGAAACTAAGATAAACTCTGAGTTTTTGTTTGACTTCAATGGACCAAGTAAAACCGGAGATATGATCTTGAATTTAACGGTATAAAAATGTAGTGGGATATGTTTGGATAATCAAGACTGATTTTGTAGATTTATTGATTCAGTTAGCATTTAATGTTATTTATGAGTTAAGTTGATCTAATCAGCCGATAGTTCGAGGTTCTAGTCAAATACTATCATTACAACAAAAAAAGCTGCAGATAAAACCAGAATATAACAGATTTAACCAATCTGGCCCACTACCTGCATTTGGCTTTCATGCCCTGCTCTAGAAAGCTCCACTGAGCAAAAACCTCCATAATGAATGATAAATGCTGCATCTGATTGAACCAGTCAGATTAAACAGTCATGATTTAAAACTATTAAAAAAATCAGCTTTTATATGTTTTATTTTTATTATTGATATTCATAGCAAAATATCTGAAAGAACTGCTGCATTATGTGGATATTGTTGTTAAAAAGCAGATCACAGTATTACCTGAACATATGAAAAACCATACTTTCTGTTCATTATTAAAGTTTGAATGTATAAATGCAATTCACAGTGCTTAAGCATTTTAGTCATTGCTTTGCACTAGGTGTCCAACTGTAATATCTATTTGTGTGTTCTATAATGCATTTAAAGATATAAATATCAAATAAGAATCACAGCATTTGGTTGTCTCAAATGTCGGGAAAAAGCAACTCAGAATTTGAACATTTCTCATCATGATGCTCAGTGGTTAATGCTGTCCAATCTACCAAATACGCTCCTGATATATGGTAGGACCATTGACTTTTTATAATTTATACACGTCATGCATGTCATGAATGTAATGGAGAGACCTGAAGTCAGCATGAGCCCATCATAGTGAAACTGTCCAAGTCTGCACGGGACATAAAAATTAGCGCTGCAGACCAGGGGCCTCATTTATCAACAGTGCGTAGGAATTGCTTCTATCTACTTAAGCATTCACTATTTGTATTTCAAGTTCTTACAGTAAGTGTCCACATAAAAGATCATACTTGTGAAATTTTCTTTTAAAGTGAAACACATTTATACCAGTAAATGCTTAATAAAATATTTTTTTTGTGTGTTTTGTGTTAGAAAACCATCCAAGCAGCTGAAGGAAATGAAAAAAGAAAAAGCCTTATGCGGATCTTGGAAGAAAAAAAGGCAATGAAAAAAACTTCTCCACTTCTTGCAAATGAACAAAAGAGGAAGAGGGAGGAAACGCCGCCAGACAGCTTCTCTGACAGTGATGAAGACGGAGGAGGAGTTGTACCACAACGGATATATGATGAACTGAAACTGAAGTACCACCAAATGCAAAGAAAGATGCAGGATCTAAAACAAGATGCGGCCAATTCCAAAGAAAAGTAAGACGGGATGAAAAAAGTACACTTAATAAATTAATGTATTTATCACACTGAACCAAGTAAGGGTTTCTGACATACGTTAGCATTGGAGAGACTAATGACTAGCATGCCGAGGCTGGTTACCCACTGGATGGTATACTCCCTTTGCTGTCCTTTGCTTGTCGCAATTTGTTGCACGTTTATTTTGGAAAAGTAAAACACTAGGGTTGGGAATTGCCTTTTATTATGAAGAAAGGAGTCCACAGTGAACCTTTCATTCTTCTCACATATGACCTGAATCAGTGTATACTGTGTAAATGCTTAAATGAGGAGGCTAAAATTCACTGAAGCATTCTGGTATCTAAGCTAAGTGAGTATTATCTGTTCATAATTGCACATGAATAACTAATAGCAGTATTTTTCTTTTGACAGTTTTTTTTTTTATATGTGCTTATAGGATATATATATCCTTTTGAGCCACTACAAAAAACCTCTGCAATAACATAAAGGGAAAAAAAATACTAAAAAGGGTTAGGCCATAGGGGTCTCTACATACAGTATTAAATATAGCAAAGTAGGGGCATTTTATAAGACATTGCTGAATATGCAAAAAATGAACTTTCATTAATAACTTTGCAACAGTGTTAACTTTCATAGGTCATGTACGCTTGACCTTCATTCATGTTGACTGAGGTGAGGTAAATGAAGAATTTGAAATGACTAAAACAGGTGGGCAACATTTCCTTTGGAGGGCCAGGTTGACTTGAAATAGCAGGTTAAGGGCCACACATTCTACATTTGAATTGAAAGATGATATACATGACATGGTACCAAATAAAAAAATATCATGTACTATGTCTAAACAAAAACATTCTCATGTTCATGAATACATTCATGCATTTTGGCCATGTACGGGCTAAAACAGGGGTCTCAAACTCAAATAAAGCGTTGACCAAAATGTTAAAATTAGTACAATTCGACGGCCGGACACGTTCTTTATTTAGAACTTATTGAAATAACCTCTTTGCACATATTGACACTTGTGCCTCCAGTCATATCAGTCAGCAAGAAGTTACATAGGAAGACCTGACAGTATGTGCCAGTTATGCAGCAGTTCGATGACAGACAGTCGGACGACAGACAGGAACGCGTGCGCATCTCCCGTAACTGCAGCGCTGCTAAAAACAAATCGAATACATTTTTTAAAAGTACGCTTTTCTACTCTCCAGCTATTTCACCTGCAGCTGTCAAGAGCTCTGCGGTTCCTCTCTTCAGTCTAACGTTCAGCTGCATTCGGGCTTCGTGGTACATGATGGCACAAAAAAAAAACATTTTCAATCATCTTCTCAATTAACAACAGGGGATCAGGTTGCTGGAGCTGATGAATGAGTGGGACAAGGACTGGCGCATGCGTGCGCCACGCAGTGCGTTGTAGAATTTATTGTAGATTCACAGTATATTAGTGATTGGTGCAACATACCACTAGGCCAGTTATAATTATAATTGAATATTATCATGCAGGTCGAGGATTATTCCATTGCGGGCCAGTTATGAGGACAAAAGGGTGCAGTTACCTCTTCTAATAAATCAACAGAAATCATCACATCAATAATTAACTGTATATTCCTGACCCTTTTTAAGTGACAGATTAAATATTCATGATTACCTGTATGTTGGAAATTTACTACAATCAACTTGTGTTTTTATCATGTTATGCCAAAATGTATACCACAGGACCTGTTATAATGGCGATATTGCTATAGACTTTAAATTCTTGTTGCTGACAGCTATTTATTGTAATATTAACAAATTTCTACTGTCACTGTTTGTGTTACATGTTAACACTCTGTGGACAAAGGGTCAATGATGTCTCAGGTCTCTGAGCCTGTCACCAAGTCCACAACTTTAGCCACCAGCCCCAATTCAGAGAGTGAACCTCTTCAGCTGCCGAACACCCCAAGGGTATTGGAAAAGAAGGATGGGAAGGTACATGTTTGTTTGTTTTCCCTTCCCTCGTAAGCTTTCAAGTAATGGTTTGGGATTGCTTCTAATTTGACATGTCTTCACTATATGAATGGATGGCATGTACTATTGGTGTTCTAGAATGCGCCACTAGATGGCAGCACATTGTAGTAGCTCTGTCTTAGCTATCGTGATTTTTTAAATACAGGCGTCTTTAATAGACTTCAGCTGTCAAATTAGGATTTTACAAAGAGGATTTTCATGTCGGTTCGGAGGCTGTACTACACGGGAGAGTTTTCAGGATATTTTAGGCTCTTTTTGGCTCTTTCAAAATCTTGTTATGATGAGTTTCCATGGCAACAGAAGACTTCTTTACCAGCAGGATCAACTGATAAAACTCCCAAATCAACATTATCAGTGAGATAATCAAATCTTGATGGTCTGGACAGAGCTAATGAACTGTACATGTTCATTAGAATTTTTCATTTTTTTTTAAATTTTTTTAAAGGGACTTAAGGCGACTTTGAGTCCGTGCTGCCGGGACAGGCGCTGTGGGTAACTGCAGCCACCAGCGAAGCGACATGGGAGCGTGCACAAACACTTTACAGCCTGTCCGGACATATTCTTTTTAAGACTCACAAGATGCCGCTGATAAAGTCTTCTTTTTCTTCGTGGTGCCACTTTTTTGTGGGCTTAGAGTGGATGCAGGTCGTTTGCTGGCTGCAGAAGCATCCATAAATATCCCTTCAGTGTTTGAATCCGAGTCTGCGGCGGCCATGTTCTTCCTGTTCAAGAGCTGTCGGCAACGCGCATACAGCGTCAGTTTACGTCACATCCCCACGACTGTGCGGGAAATTTGGACGCTGAACGGCAGCGCAATATGTAGCACATAGCCTGTTCAAGGCAACAGACAGATACGCGGATGACCTCGTTATGTTGGGTTTTTAATGTTTCACCACCCACTTTCTTGATATTTTACATGCAGCCGGAGATATGGGGAGGTTTTCATTCTGCATCGATTCCATTACAGTGATGTTGAACGGTGCACATTCAAAAAGGTCTATAAAAGTCCACAAAAACTTGGCAATATTCCTCCATACTGCTGGTCCATGTAATCCAAGTGTCCTGAGTGGGTAGCATCCATAATTTACTCAAAACAACATAATTTAGTATATTTTTATGAGCTAAAATGCAGCACATTGCATTTCCCCATTGCGCATACATGAGACTAAGGAAGCTGGGGGGGTTGCGCGTTCCAGTCTGCCGCGGCTTCCCTAGTATCTTGAACTCTCATCCAGGAAATACAATATTTTAGGGTTTAGGGTCTAAAAATATACTATATGATATCGTTTCCACTAAATTGTGGACCTTTTTGCCCGGGCACAGTTCAACATCACTGTAACGGAATTGATGGAGAACGAAAACCTCCCCATATCTCCGGCTGCATGATAAATATCAAAAAAGTGTTCCAGAGTGTTAATCAGCATGGGGGTGAGTAGAAAATGAAGCATCATTCTGAGGGTGGAGTATTCCTTTAAGTTTGGGGTCTTTCTCTCCATCTTCATCTATTTCTTTCTCCCTGCATCTCCTTACAATATGATGTAAAGGTTCAGGATTGCTGTCTTCCATAGTGCAAGCAGTTGGAAAATGTTATGAATATAAGATCATTTAAATTAATAGAGATTTACAACAATGTCAATAACCAATAGCACTCCCAACTGTTACTGCATTTCTGTAATATTTAGCAAAATAAATGTGTAAATACTACTTTTTCAGATTCATATTGGAAATGAGGTTTGGCTGCGAGAGGAAGTCTGGAACAAGATCCAAGCCACAAGAAAAGACTCGTTGTACGTCAAAGAGTTAGCAGTGGCCATCTGGGGGAGCAGTGAACTAAAACAACGGAGTGTGTCAGGAAAGGAATGCCCCACCAAAAACACTGAGGCAAAGCCTCCCTTGACCCCAGACAGGCTGGGAACCCTCAAAGGTATACAGTACAACTCCTTACACAAATGTCATTTTAAAGGAGCTAGATACTAAATTCTGCCTCAAGTTTCAGGAAATATACTGAAATATAGCATGGACAGTGACATCACAAGCCAGACCATGCTTTCAAATTAGTTTGTATGACCCCCTATCTTCGGAACCGTTGGACCCACCTCCTTTTTAAAATGACACAGCAAGTGAAGAGCAGCTGGGTACATTTTTATATTTAGCCCTGACCTAGCTAACATTACAGACAAATGTGTGGCTCAGCTACTGTCATAAGCTTAAGTTACAGTGCCGTATGAAAGTTTACATACACTCCCATTAAAGAAAAGGCTAAATTCATAATGGTTATTCAAATAACAAGAAAATGAAAAAAGGAATGATAAATAAAAATAATGATGCACGATAAGTAAACTTCCACCGATACCGATAACAATGTGTTCATTTGATGTAAATAATAGCAAAAAGCACAATTTCATTCAGACAACAAGGTGCATCCCTTGAAAACTGTTGAACAGACTGATGGTTTAATCTGCAAAGGTCTTCATGGAGTCTAGTTGCTTTTGAAATACAAAATATTTAAATCATTTAATATATCTTTATTGCTGTATGCAAGCAGGTGCATTCCTGTGCATGCAGCATTGCTTACTGCAGCGGTTCCCAAACTTTTTCTGTTGGGTCACCCTTTCATCGACATCAATGAAGTCAACCCTCCCCATCACAACAAATGCTCCCGATGCGTACACAGGAGCGTATGAAGAAAAGTGCCATGAAGCTAGGGGTGTGAATCTAGCAGCAACTCACGTTTCAATTTGATTCCGATTCTTGGGGGAGCAATTCGATTCTGTATCAATTATCGATTCAAACCGATCTTAATTCGCATTCAATCCTCTTTAGTAACAAAACCTGCTGATCAACTCCATTCCTCTATAAGCCAGAAACAGTTCTGAGGAATTGTTTAATTAGTTGAAAGAAAACTGATCATTTTCTTCAAAAAACAATTTAAACCTAGCTAACATGACAATTTTAACATGTCTTTGTCACTTAGCAGCAGCTTTGAAAGTAGTCAAGCTAATAATTTTTAGCCTTTTAAAAAAATCCATTCTTGGAAATTTTGAAACGATTCTAAATCTTGATGAACAAAAATCTTGATTCCGATTAAAAACTATTTTTTTCACCACCACTACATGAAGCAGTCTTTTATTTATCGGCTGATACTTTGTTAACTTTTGTTCAAAACCATGTCAGAGTCAAAGGGAATACTAATTCTACTGCTATAGTGTTTTAAACCAGGAAGCTGAGTTAAGCTTTCAGTAAAAACGTCTCTGCCACGACAGCTGAGGAGTTTATTTCTAAAGTGATCAGCATCTTTTCTATGGATGAAAAACCCCAAAGTGGATTAAAACCCACACAACCCACTGTGGTCTTTCTTTATTACCCACCATTGACCAGAACCATCACCTGATCAAGCTCAGGGACAGATATGCATCTTGATAGTTTATTATTTTTATTTATCTCTTTTTTTTGGTAATTGAAATCACTGCTGTTGTTCTATAATGGTTTTGCCTGTTAGTAGGCCTACTGTAAAAAAAATGTGTCCATGTTTTGCTAGCAAAACAGCTGTTTTGCCAGGTTATTCAACTCCCTTCCCTGACATATGTCTGGGTCCCCCTAGGGGTCCCGACCCCCAGTTTGGGAACCACTGGCTTACTGCATGTTACAAAGTTGAAGGGGGGGCACGAGAACAAGAAGAGAGTTCTTTGAGTATGTAACATGCTTAAAGCCCAGCAGTGAATAGATGCCGAATAAAGTTCCTTTAAACCTATTTAACATTGTGTGTAGTCAAGGTGAAATTACAGTGCATGCTTAGAACAAGCAGTAGATTTTACTTTTTCTATTCCAGGCCAATAATTAATCAATTTTTATTCTTTTTTTAAGATTGTTTCTATCGCTGGTTGAGGGCCCAGGATCTGGAGAAGGCAGAGGTGGACAGGAGATCGAAGCTGGTGGGCTTCTTTATCTCCCAGAAAATTCAAGACTTGAACAAGAAGGACAAAAAAAACTTGGAAAAATGAAATGAAAATTGAATGGAACGCTTTTATCAAACTGCATTTGTCATTTATTTAAATAAGGGTTTTGGGTTTCATTTCACTTAAGGTTTTATTTTTATTGTGTTTATGCTTTAAAATAGACTTTTAATAGCCTTTTTATAGTACATTTTCATGACCAGTTTAACCAGATTTCCAATTCAGTTATCTGTTCTGGTAAACTTTTATGGTGAAAATTACTTAGTAAATGTTGACATGTTGGCAGTAAATGTGAAACTCACCGTCATTATTGAATGGATTTGTTTAATAAATATGTCATTGACATTGTCTTGTGCTGTTTAAAACATGCCATATTCATTATACCACCTTAAACCTATATAAAGCAGCAAAAACATGAGTGTAGATTTCCCCCTCCAGCTTGACCAGCTAAAACCATCAGTATCCAGCTTGACCAGGTAAAACCATCAGTATCCAGCTTGACCAGCTAAAACCATCAGTATCCAGCTTGACCAGGTAAAACCATCAGTATCCAGCTTGACCAGCTAAAACCATCAGTATCCAGCTTGACCAGCTAAAACCATCAGTATCCAGCTTGACCAGGTAAAACCATCAGTATCCAGCTTGACCAGCTAAAACCATCAGTATCCAGCTTGACCAGCTAAAACCATCAGTATCCAGCTTGACCAGCTAAAATGTGTCCAAAACACACCTTAGACCAGCTATACCAGCAAGAGTACTTAGACCAGCTGAAATTAAGCTGGTGACCAGCTTGACCAGCTTAGGATGGTCAAGCTGTTTTTTTCGGTAGGGAATTGACACAAAATGAAGTTTTAACATGCGTTTCGTAGGAAAACGGAGTAAATAACAATATTTAATGATCCGGAAGCAGTAAAATCACCACTGTGCTAAATGACTGATGTGGTTCATAAACATGAGTCCTGGATTTTTCCTGGTTTCTGGTGCTTTAGGATGAGTAAACATCCCACAGGTCAAATGCACGCATGAACATTACTGCTCTTCCTGAGAAACCAGTCAGAACTGGTTTTTGTCTTCATCCCGTACCTGCAGCAGGTGGCCCTTGTCCGCATATCCCTTGACAAACAACCAGTACAGAGTAGTGGGCCAGCTGGGTCCCGGCAGATCATCGATGCTCTTCAGCTTCCCCTCCTGGGCTGTGTTGGTCTGGACGTTCAGGTTCCGTCTGGTCCACACCGCGGCGTAAGCTCCGTGTCGGAGCCCCGGATCGGCCCGGGACACCGGCAGAGTCCGAGCGCAGATCGCGGGGAGACGGAGAGGCCTGGCTGCAGCCGCCCAGAAACTCATGCTGGAAGCTGTGTGTCTGATCCGACTGTTTGCGGAGTGTAGGCGCTCTGTGAGAGATGAAAAGTTTGACTGTCTTCCATCGTGTCCCCCTGCAGGCAGTAAACACACTTTCCATCCCAAACAAAGACGGCCCGATGTTTAAACTATCATCAACCAGATAACTTATTTCATGAAGAAAGCTTATAATATTGCAAACATTTTAATCATATTTAACCCAGTCATGGTAAATACAAGCTGGTAAATACCTCATGAATGATATTACATAAACAGATTTATTGCAAAACCTAAAGAACGAGTCTTATATATATGTAGTGTAATACTGCCATCTAGTGGCCATGTGTGGTAACAACATAAAGAGCATTACTAGCTCGTGACGGTTTTAACTTATTATTATTAGATTATTTTCTGTGGGCAGAGCTAAAAGTCATATGGTTAAATTTACGTTGCACTGCCTTTAATTTATGTTATTATGGTTCTTTTGAATAAAATAAAGCACTACACCAAAAACAGAATAGAGGCAGTGATGTTCAAACTACTAAACTGTATTGTCAGAATTAATAATTAATTAATGTGATAGAATCAGAGTCAGCAATAATCCCCTCAGATAAATTATCTGTGGTAGTACACTACTGTTCAAAAGTTTGGGGTCACTTTGCCATGGGATTCAATAGGGAAGTGACCCCAAACTTTTGAACGGTAGTGTATATCACAGTAGTCCAAAAAATCAACTATAAGCATAATATTAGTTACTTAATTAATAACTGATGATTAAATGATGATAAATGATTATTATTAAGCAGCAGCACAACATCTAATTAGCGATCTATTAAAGCCACATCATAAGTAATCCTAAAGTAATCAGTCAGTCCATTCACGTATGAAATGCTCATTTTAATTTAATTATAATTTAACCAACTTTAAGCTGGATTATGAGAAAACAAACATTAGTCACAGTAGTTATCAGAACTGTTGAAAACACAGGAGCTTCCCTAAAGAGCTGATACTTTAAGGGGGAGCTCTAATAAGAGTTCCCTTTCAGGTTACATTTATTTTTTCAGAAAGGTTCCTGATGTGTCTTGAAAAGAACAACATTCATTTGTCGGCTTTGTGGTTTATTTATTTATTTTCATTAATGAAATCCTCCAAACGTGATCGGTTCTGTTTCCTTCAGCACCGCAGACGGCAGCATTGTTTTCTTGTAGCGTGCTGTGAGGGTCCATACAAAAACACTTTATATGCTTTCTTTTGTGGTTGTTAAAAGAACTTTTTGTCCCTGTTTCAGATTAAACAAGCTGCATACAGTAGCAGCAGAGGTTTTTTTTTGTAGTAACAATATTTTGTACTAATATGTATGCGCATGCACATGATGTGCAAAGTCACAGTGCATACCCGACAAAGACTCCCCCAAAAGCTCCAGTGTAATTTGAGCCGTGTCTGTTAACAGTGCCCTGGTCTGGGTGCAAGCAATGAGGGGAATCAGTCGTTTTCAGTGGCAGGTCCAACATTTTGGAAAACTACGCAGCCACACTGATCTGCCTCTGTTCAAGGCCAAACTCAAGCCCTATAACAAGCCTTTGGTCTGTAGCATTTTGTTTTATTTAGTTTAGTACTTTTAGATCTTTCTGTGTTATCTATTTAATGAGTTTTGTGCTTGTACCACCTTCTATTGCATTTCCTTGTGTTTTGTACTTATTTGTTTTATGACGTTAAGCTCCTTGGTCAGATTTAGCCAGGACAGCTAAGCTCGCTAGCAGGGCTACTTATAAACAAACAGCTAAAACTTGGGCGTTACTGTGCATGGCATGTAGCTTAGCTTTCTGACGTAGTGTTCGGTAAAACGTAATAAAAACAACTTTAAAAACAAGCAGCTCTGAAAACGTGTCAGAGAGACTCTGGATCTGCTGGATGAAGGAAGCTTTCCTGATTTATTGAGGATTTTTATTTTTCTCAGATTCTAGAAGGAAAAAGTTTCTGGTAAGTGGAATATTAAGGAAACTAAAGAGAGGACAGGAGAGCAGCAGAAGACCTGCCTGTAGCTGTTAAAAGGCACGAGGGATTCAACCTCTGAACACATAAAGTTAAAGGAGCAATAAGCGATTTTTACTTAATTCAGATATATAACATGAAAAAATTGTCACGTGAAGACCTAGAGGTGTAATTTCATCTGGCGTATAGCATGATGTCACCCAGCGTCTCTGAAGTTGATAACCAGCCTCTTGTTATTGTCGGCAGGTCTGGCCGCACGTTCATGTACGTGCTTGTGCATGTACGTACGTGCTTGTGCATGTACGTACGTGCATGTGAGTCCTCACCTCCGCTCTGCACTTGGAGTCCTCGGCCCTCCCTCCCTACAGCCATTGCTCAATAGCAGGGCGTATTAAGAGTGAAGCGCAAAGCGAAATGGCAGCGAGTGGGTCTAAACGTTCACCTGAAGATGACCAGGATCCAACAGTACCTTCAAAGTCTTTGGCAAAGAAGTTGTCCAATAAGGAAAGAGACTAAACACGGATTAAACATCGGCCTTGCATTTCAGTGAAGAGCACTGCGGGAGCTACAGGAGCTCCAGTTTGACTCGGAGCTAGCTCTTCTCCTGGACATGTAACAACATGAAGTCAAATGTTTGTTTTCATGACAGTAATGTTAGGCACATATTGCAAAGTAGGGTGAAGCTTGGTGAAGCAGGATAAAGGAGGACCAATTAGGGTGAAGCAGGACTAAGTAGGGTGAAGCAGAGTGAAACATGATAAGGCAGGGAGAAGCAGGATGAAGTAGGGTGAAGCAGGTTTAAATAGGGTGAAGCAGAATAAGGCAGGGTGACGCAGGAAGACGCAGGGTGAAGCAGGATGAAGTGGGGTGAAATAGGGTGAAGCAGGATAAGGCAGGGTGACGCAGGATGAAGTAGGGTGAAGCAGGGTGAAGCAGGTTCAAATAGGGTGAAATAGGGTGAAGCAGGATACGGCAGGGTGACGCAGGACGTAGCAGGATGAAGTAGGGTGGAGCAGGAACAAGCAGGGTGAAGCAGGATGAAGCAGGTTCAAGCAGGGTGAAGCAGAGTGAAGCAGGACCAAGTAGGGTGAAGCAGGGTGAAGCAGGATAAGGCAGGGTGAAGCAGGATGAAGTAAGGTGAAGCAGGGTAAAGCAGGTTCAAGTAGGGTGAAGCAGAGTGAACCAGGATGGAGCAGGTTGAAGTAGGATGAAGCAGGGTGAGGCAGGATGACGCAGTTTCAAGTAGTGTGAAGCAGGGTGAAGCAGGATAAAGCAGGTTGAAACAGAGTGAAGCAGAGTTAACTAGGGTGAAGCAGGATAAGGCAGGGTGAAGCAGGTTCAAATAGGGTGAAATAGGTTGAAGCAGGTTGAAGTAGGATTAAGTAGGGTGATGCAGGGTGAGGCAGGATAAAAGAGGTTCAAGTAGGGTGAAGCGGGGTGAAGCAGGATGAAGCAGGGTGAAGCAGGTTCAAATAGGGTGAAATAGGGTGAAGCAGGATAAGGCAGGGTGACGCAGGACGAAGCAGGATGAAGTGGGGTGAAATAGGGTGAAGCAGGATAAGGCAGGGTGAAGCAGGACGTAGCAGGATGAAGTAGGGTGGAGCAGGAACAAGCAGGGTGAAGCAGGATGAAGCAGGTTAAAGCAGGGTGAAGCAGAGTGAAGCAGGACCAGGTAGGGTGAAGCAGGATGAAGTAAGGTGAAGCAGGGTAAAGCAGTTTCAAGTAGGGTGAAGCAGAGTGAACCAGGATGGAGCAGCTTGAAGTAGGATGAAGCAGGGTGAGGCAGGATGACGCAGTTTCAAGTAGGGTGAAGCAGGATGAAGCAGGATAAAGCAGGTTGAAACAGAGTGAAGCAGAGTTAACTAGGGTGAAGCAGGATAAGGCAGGGTGAAGCAGGTTCAAATAGGGTGAAATAGGTTGAAGCAGGTTGAAGTAGGATTAAGTAGGGTGATGCAGGGTGAGGCAGGATGAAACAGGTTCAAGTAGGGTGAAGTGGGGTGAATCAGGATGAAGCAGGGTGAAACAGGATGAAGCAGGGTGAAGCAGGTTCAAGTAGGGTGAAGCAGGGTGAAACAGGGTGAAGCAGCATGAAGCAGGATAAGGCAGGGTGAAGCAGGGTGAAACAGGATGAAGCAGGGTGAAGCAGGTTCAAGTAGGGTGAAGCAGGGTGAAGCAGGATGAAGCAGGATGAAGAAGGTTCAAGTAGGGTGAAGCAGGGTGAAGCAGGATGAAGCAGGGGGAAACAGGATGAAGCAGGGTGAAACAGGTTGAAGTAGGGTGAAGCAGAGTGAAGCAGGATAAGACAGTATTAAGTAGGGTGAAGCAGGGTGAGCCAGGTTGAAGCAGGTTCAAGTAGGGTGAAGCGGGGTGAAGCAGGATGAAGCAGGTTCAAGTAGGCTGAAGCAGGGTGAGGCAGGACAAGACAGGATGAAGTAGGGTGAAGCAGGATGAAACAGGGTGAAGCAGGATGAAGCAGGGTGAAACAGGATGAAGCAGGGTGAAACAGGATGACGCAGGGTGAAGCAGGATGAAGCAGGATGAAGCAGGGTGAAGCAGGAACAAGCAGGGTGAAGCAGGATGAAGCAGGTTAAAGCAGGGTGAAGCAGAGTGAAGCAGGACCAAGTAGGGTGAAGCAGGATGAAGTAAGGTGAAGCAGGGTAAAGCAGTTTCAAGTAGGGTGAAGCAGAGTGAACCAGGATGGAGCAGCTTGAAGTAGGATGAAGCAGGGTGAGGCAGGATGACGCAGTTTCAAGTAGGGTGAAGCAGGGTGAAGCAGGATAAAGCAGGTTGAAACAGAGTGAAGCAGAGTTAACTAGGGTGAAGCAGGATAAGGCAGGGTGAAGCAGGTTCAAATAGGGTGAAATAGGTTGAAGCAGGTTGAAGTAGGATTAAGTAGGGTGATGCAGGGTGAGGCAGGACGAAACAGGTTCAAGTAGGGTGAAGTGGGGTGAAGCAGGATGAAGCAGGGTGAAACAGGATGAAGCAGGGTGAAGCAGGGTGAAACAGGGTGAAGCAGCATGAAGCAGGATCAGGCAGGGTGAAGCAGGGTGAAACAGGATGAAGCAGTGTGAAGCAGGTTCAAGTAGGGTGAAGCAGGGTGAAGCAGGATGAAGCAGGATGAAGCAGGTTCAAGTAGGGTGAAGCAGGGTGAAGCAGGATGAAGCAGGGGGAAACAGGATGAAGCAGGGTAAAACAGGTTGAAGTAGTGTGAAGCAGAGTGAAGCAGGATAAGACAGGATTAAGTAGGGTGAAGCAGGGTGAGGCAGGATGAAACAGGTTCAAGTAGGGTGAAGTGGGGTGAATCAGGATGAAGCAGGGTGAAACAGGATGAAGCAGGGTGAAGCAGGTTCAAGTAGGGTGAAGCAGGGTGAAACAGGGTGAAGCAGCATGAAGCAGGATAAGGCAGGGTGAAGCAGGGTGAAGCAGGTTCAAGTAGGGTGAAGCAGGGTGAAGCAGGATGAAGCAGGATGAAGCAGGTTCAAGTAGGGTGAAGCAGGGTGAAGCAGGATGAAGCAGGGGGAAACAGGATGAAGCAGGGTGAAACAGGTTGAAGTAGGGTGAAGCAGAGTGAAGCAGGATAAGACAGGATTAAGTAGGGTGAAGCAGGGTGAGCCAGGTTGAAGCAGGTTCAAGTAGGGTGAAGCGGGGTGAAGCAGGATGAAGCAGGTTCAAGTAGGGTGAAGCAGGGTGAGGCAGGACAAGACAGGATGAAGTAGGGTGAAGCAGGATGAAACAGGGTGAAGCAGGATGAAGCAGGGTGAAACAGGATGAAGCAGGGTGAAACAGGATGACGCAGGGTGAAGCAGGATGAAGCAGGATGAAGCAGGGTGAAACAGGATGAAGCAGGGTGAAACAGGATAAAGCAGGTTGAAACAGAGTGAAGCAGAGTTAACTAGGGTGAAGCAGGATAAGGCAGGGTGAAGCAGGTTCAAATAGGGTGAAATAGGGTGAAACAGGATGAAGCAGGGTGAAGCAGGATGAAGGAGGTTCAAGTAGGGTGAAGCAGGGTGAAGCAGGATAAGGCAGGGTGAAGCAGGATGAAGTAAGGTGAAGCAGGGTAAAGCAGGTTCAACTAGGGTGAAGCAGAGTGAACCAGGATGGAGCAGGTTGAAGTAGGATGAAGCAGGGTGAGGCAGGATGACGCAGTTTCAAGTAGGGTGAAGCAGGGTGAAGCAGGATAAAGCAGGTTTAAACAGAGTGAAGCAGAGTTAACTAGGGTAAAGCAGGATAAGGCAGGGTGAAGCAGGTTCAAATAGGGTGAAATAGGTTGAAGCAGGTTGAAGTAGGATTAAGTAGGGTGATGCAGGGTGAGGCAGGATGAAACAGGTTCAAGTAGGGTGAAGCGGGGTGAAGCAGGATGAAGCAGGGTGAAGCAGGTTCAAATAGGGTGAAATAGGGTGAAGCAGGATAAGGCAGGGTGACGCAGGACGAAGCAGGATGAAGTGGGGTGAAATAGGGTGAAGCAGGATAAGGCAGGGTGAAGCAGGACGTAGCAGGATGAAGTAGGGTGGAGCAGGAACAAGCAGGGTGAAGCAGAGTGAAGCAGGACCAAGTAGGGTGAAGCAGGGTGAAGCAGGATAAGGCAGGGTGAAGCAGGGTGAAGTAAGGTGAAGCAGGGTAAAGCAGGTTCAAGTAGGGTGAAGCAGAGTGAACCAGGATGGAGCAGCTTGAAGTGGGATGAAGCAGGGTGAGGCAGGATGACGCAGTTTCAAGTAGGGTGAAGCAGGGTGAAGCAGGATAAAGCAGGTTGAAACAGAGTGAAGCAGAGTTAACTAAGGTGAAGCAGGATAAGGCAGGGTGAAGCAGGTTCAAATAGGGTGAAATAGGTTGAAGCAGGTTGAAGTAGGATTAAGTAGGGTGATGCAGGGTGAGGCAGGATGAAACAGGTTCAAGTAGGGTGAAGTGGGGTGAAGCAGGATGAAGCAGGGTGAAACAGGATGAAGCAGGGTGAAGCAGGTTCAAGTAGGGTGAAGCAGGGTGAAGCAGGATGAAGCAGGATGAAGCAGGTTCAAGTAGGGTGAAGCAGGGTGAAGCAGGATGAAGCAGGATGAAGCAGGTTCAAGTAGGGTGAAGCCGGGTGAAGCAGGGTGAAGCAGGATGAAGCAGGGGGAAACAGGATGAAGCAGGTTGAAACAGGTTGAAGTAGGGTGAAGCAGAGTGAAGCAGGATAAGACAGGATTAAGTAGGGTGAAGCAGGGTGAGCCAGGTTGAAGCAGGTTCAAGTAGGGTGAAGCGGGGTGAAGCAGGATGAAGCAGGTTCAAGTAGGGTGAAGCAGGGTGAGGCAGGATAAGACAGGATGAAGTAGGGTGAAGCAGGATGAAGCAGGATGAAACAGGGTGAAGCAGGATGAAGCAGGGTGAAACAGGATGAAGCAGGGTGAAGCAGGATGAAGCAGGGTGAAGCAGGTTCAAATAGGGTGAAATAGGGTGAAGCAGGATAAGGCAGGGTGACGCAGGACGAAGCAGGATGAAGCGGGGTGAAATAGGGTGAAGCAGGATAAGGCAGGGTGAAGCAGGACGTAGCAGGATGAAACAGGGTGGAGCAGGAACAAGCAGGGTGAAGCAGGATGAAGCAGGTTCAAGCAGGGTGAAGCAGAGTGAAGCAGGACCAAGTAGGGTGAAGCAGGGTGAAGCAGGATAAGGCAGGGTGAAGCAGGATGAAGTAAGGTGAAGCAGGGTAAAGCAGGTTCAAGTAGGGTGAAGCAGAGTGAACCAGGATGGAGCAGCTTGAAGTGGGATGAAGCAGGGTGAGGCAGGATGACGCAGTTTCAAGTAGGGTGAAGCAGGGTGAAGCAGGATAAAGCAGGTTGAAACAGAGTGAAGCAGAGTTAACTAAGGTGAAGCAGGATAAGGCAGGGTGAAGCAGGTTCAAATAGGGTGAAATAGGTTGAAGCAGGTTGAAGTAGGATTAAGTAGGGTGATGCAGGGTGAGGCAGGATGAAACAGGTTCAAGTAGGGTGAAGTGGGGTGAAGCAGGATGAAGCAGGGTGAAACAGGATGAAGCAGGGTGAAGCAGGTTCAAGTAGGGTGAAGCAGGGTGAAACAGGGTGAAGCAGCATGAAGCAGGATAAGGCAGGGTGAAGCAGGGTGAAACAGGATGAAGCAGGGTGAAGCAGGTTCAAGTAGGGTGAAGCAGGGTGAAGCAGGATGAAGCAGGTTCAAGTAGGGTGAAGCAGGGTGAAGCAGGATGAAGCAGGATGAAGCAGGTTCAAGTAGGGTGAAGCCGGGTGAAGCAGGGTGAAGCAGGATGAAGCAGGGGGAAACAGGATGAAGCAGGGTGAAACAGGTTGAAGTAGGGTGAAGCAGAGTGCAGCAGGATAAGACAGGATTAAGTAGGGTGAAGCAGGGTGAGCCAGGTTGAAGCAGGTTCAAGTAGGGTGAAGCGGGGTGAAGCAGGATGAAGCAGGTTCAAGTAGGGTGAAGCAGGGTGAGGCAGGATAAGACAGGATGAAGTAGGGTGAAGCAGGATGAAGCAGGATGAAACAGGGTGAAGCAGGATGAAGCAGGGTGAAACAGGATGAAGCAGGGTGAAGCAGGATGAAGCAGGGTGAAGCAGGTTCAAATAGGGTGAAATAGGGTGAAGCAGGATAAGGCAGGGTGACGCAGGACGAAGCAGGATGAAGCGGGGTGAAATAGGGTGAAGCAGGATAAGGCAGGGTGAAGCAGGACGTAGCAGGATGAAACAGGGTGGAGCAGGAACAAGCAGGGTGAAGCAGGATGAAGCAGGTTCAAGCAGGGTGAAGCAGAGTGAAGCAGGACCAAGTAGGGTGAAGCAGGGTGAAGCAGGATAAGGCAGGGTGAAGCAGGATGAAGTAAGGTGAAGCAGGGTAAAGCAGGTTCAAGTAGGGTGAAGCAGAGTGAACCAGGATGGAGCAGCTTGAAGTGGGATGAAGCAGGGTGAGGCAGGATGACGCAGTTTCAAGTAGGGTGAAGCAGGGTGAAGCAGGATAAAGCAGGTTGAAACAGAGTGAAGCAGAGTTAACTAAGGTGAAGCAGGATAAGGCAGGGTGAAGCAGGTTCAAATAGGGTGAAATAGGTTGAAGCAGGTTGAAGTAGGATTAAGTAGGGTGATGCAGGGTGAGGCAGGATGAAACAGGTTCAAGTAGGGTGAAGTGGGGTGAAGCAGGATGAAGCAGGGTGAAACAGGATGAAGCAGGGTGAAGCAGGTTCAAGTAGGGTGAAGCAGGGTGAAACAGGGTGAAGCAGCATGAAGCAGGATAAGGCAGGGTGAAGCAGGGTGAAACAGGATGAAGCAGGGTGAAGCAGGTTCAAGTAGGGTGAAGCAGGGTGAAGCAGGATGAAGCAGGTTCAAGTAGGGTGAAGCAGGGTGAAGCAGGGTGAAGCAGGATGAAGCAGGGGGAAACAGGATGAAGCAGGGTGAAACAGGTTGAAGTAGGGTGAAGCAGAGTGAAGCAGGATAAGACAAGATTAAGTAGGGTGAAGCAGGGTGAGCCAGGTTGAAGCAGGTTCAAGTAGGGTGAAGCGGGGTGAAGCAGGATGAAGCAGGTTCAAGCAGGGTGAAGCAGGGTGAGGCAGGATAAGACAGGATGAAGTAGGGTGAAGCAGGATGAAGCAGGATGAAACAGGGTGAAGCAGGATGAAGCAGGGTGAAACAGGATGAAGCAGGGTGAAGCAGGATGAAGCAGGATGAAGCAGGGTGAAACAGGATGACGCAGGGTGAAGCAGGATGAAGCAGGATGAAGCAGGGTGAAACAGGATGAAGCAGGGTGAAACAGGATAAAGCAGGTTGAAACAGAGTGAAGCAGAGTTAACTAGGGTGAAGCAGGATAAGGCAGGGTGAAGCAGGACGTAGCAGGTTCAGGTAGGGTGAAGCAGGGTTAAGCAGGATGAAGCAGGATGAAGCAGGTTCAAGCAGGGTGAAGCAGGGGGAAACAGGATGAAGCAGGGTGAAGCAGGATGAAGCAGGGTGAAACAGGATGAAGCAGGGTGAAACAGGATAAAGCAGGTTGAAACAGAGTGAAGTAGAATTAACTAGGGTGAAGCAGGATAAGGCAGGGTGAAGCAGGACGTAGCAGGACGAAGTAGGGTGGAGCAGGAACAAGCAGGGTGAAGCAGGATGAAGCAGGTTCAAGCAGGGTGAAGCAGAGTGAAGCAGGACCAAGTAGGGTGAAGCAGGGTGAAGCAGGATAAGGCAGGGTGAAGCAGGATGAAGTAAGGTGAAGCAGGGTAAAGCAGGTTCAAGTAGGGTGAAGCAGAGTGAACCAGGATGGAGCAGCTTGAAGTGGGATGAAGCAGGGTGAGGCAGGATGACGCAGTTTCAAGTAGGGTGAAGCAGGGTGAAGCAGGATAAAGCAGGTTGAAACAGAGTGAAGCAGAGTTAACTAGGGTGAAGCAGGATAAGGCAGGGTGAAGCAGGTTCAAATAGGGTGAAATAGGTTGAAGCAGGTTCAAATAGGGTGAAATAGGTTGAAGCAGGTTGAAGTAGGATTAAGTAGGGTGATGCAGGGTGAGGCAGGATGAAACAGGTTCAAGTAGGGTGAAGTGGGGTGAAGCAGGATGAAGCAGGGTGAAACAGGATGAAGCAGGGTGAAGCAGGTTCAAGTAGGGTGAAGCAGGGTGAAACAGGGTGAAGCAGCATGAAGCAGGATAAGGCAGGGTGAAGCAGGGTGAAACAGGATGAAGCAGGGTGAAGCAGGTTCAAGTAGGGTGAAGCAGGGTGAAGCAGGATGAAGCAGGATGAAGCAGGTTCAAGCAGGGTGAAGCAGAGTGAAGCAGGACCAAGTAGGGTGAAGCAGGGTGAAGCAGGATAAGGCAGGGTGAAGCAGGATGAAGTAAGGTGAAGCAGGGTAAAGCAGGTTCAAGTAGGGTGAAGCAGAGTGAACCAGGATGGAGCAGCTTGAAGTGGGATGAAGCAGGGTGAGGCAGGATGACGCAGTTTCAAGTAGGGTGAAGCAGGGTGAAGCAGGATAAAGCAGGTTGAAACAGAGTGAAGCAGAGTTAACTAAGGTGAAGCAGGATAAGGCAGGGTGAAGCAGGTTCAAATAGGGTGAAATAGGTTGAAGCAGGTTGAAGTAGGATTAAGTAGGGTGATGCAGGGTGAGGCAGGATGAAACAGGTTCAAGTAGGGTGAAGTGGGGTGAAGCAGGATGAAGCAGGGTGAAACAGGATGAAGCAGGGTGAAGCAGGTTCAAGTAGGGTGAAGCAGGGTGAAACAGGGTGAAGCAGCATGAAGCAGGATAAGGCAGGGTGAAGCAGGGTGAAACAGGATGAAGCAGGGTGAAGCAGGTTCAAGTAGGGTGAAGCAGGGTGAAGCAGGATGAAGCAGGTTCAAGTAGGGTGAAGCAGGGTGAAGCAGGGTGAAGCAGGATGAAGCAGGGGGAAACAGGATGAAGCAGGGTGAAACAGGTTGAAGTAGGGTGAAGCAGAGTGAAGCAGGATAAGACAAGATTAAGTAGGGTGAAGCAGGGTGAGCCAGGTTGAAGCAGGTTCAAGTAGGGTGAAGCGGGGTGAAGCAGGATGAAGCAGGTTCAAGCAGGGTGAAGCAGGGTGAGGCAGGATAAGACAGGATGAAGTAGGGTGAAGCAGGATGAAGCAGGATGAAACAGGGTGAAGCAGGATGAAGCAGGGTGAAACAGGATGAAGCAGGGTGAAGCAGGATGAAGCAGGATGAAGCAGGGTGAAACAGGATGACGCAGGGTGAAGCAGGATGAAGCAGGATGAAGCAGGGTGAAACAGGATGAAGCAGGGTGAAACAGGATAAAGCAGGTTGAAACAGAGTGAAGCAGAGTTAACTAGGGTGAAGCAGGATAAGGCAGGGTGAAGCAGGACGTAGCAGGTTCAGGTAGGGTGAAGCAGGGTTAAGCAGGATGAAGCAGGATGAAGCAGGTTCAAGCAGGGTGAAGCAGGGGGAAACAGGATGAAGCAGGGTGAAGCAGGATGAAGCAGGGTGAAACAGGATGAAGCAGGGTGAAACAGGATAAAGCAGGTTGAAACAGAGTGAAGTAGAATTAACTAGGGTGAAGCAGGATAAGGCAGGGTGAAGCAGGACGTAGCAGGACGAAGTAGGGTGGAGCAGGAACAAGCAGGGTGAAGCAGGATAAAGCAGGTTCAAGCAGGGTGAAGCAGAGTGAAGCAGGACCAAGTAGGGTGAAGCAGGGTGAAGCAGGATAAGGCAGGGTGAAGCAGGATGAAGTAAGGTGAAGCAGGGTAAAGCAGGTTCAAGTAGGGTGAAGCAGAGTGAACCAGGATGGAGCAGCTTGAAGTGGGATGAAGCAGGGTGAGGCAGGATGACGCAGTTTCAAGTAGGGTGAAGCAGGGTGAAGCAGGATAAAGCAGGTTGAAACAGAGTGAAGCAGAGTTAACTAGGGTGAAGCAGGATAAGGCAGGGTGAAGCAGGTTCAAATAGGGTGAAATAGGTTGAAGCAGGTTGAAGTAGGATTAAGTAGGGTGATGCAGGGTGAGGCAGGATGAAACAGGTTCAAGTAGGGTGAAGTGGGGTGAAGCAGGATGAAGCAGGGTGAAACAGGATGAAGCAGGGTGAAGCAGGTTCAAGTAGGGTGAAGCAGGGTGAAACAGGGTGAAGCAGCATGAAGCAGGATAAGGCAGGGTGAAGCAGGGTGAAACAGGATGAAGCAGGGTGAAGCAGGTTCAAGTAGGGTGAAGCAGGGTGAAGCAGGATGAAGCAGGATGAAGCAGGTTCAAGTAGGGTGAAGCAGGGTAAAGCAGGATGAAGCAGGGGGAAACAGGATGAAGCAGGATGAAACAGCTTGAAGTAGGGTGAAGCAGAGTGAAGCAGGATAAGACAGGATTAAGTAGGGTGAAGCAGGGTGAGCCAGGTTGAAGCAGGTTCAAGTAGGGTGAAGCGGGGTGAAGCAGGATGAAGCAGGTTCAAGTAGGGTGAAGCAGGGTGAGGCAGGATAAGACAGGATGAAGTAGGGTGAAGCAGGATGAAGCAGGATGAAACAGGGTGAAGCAGAATGAAGCAGGGTGAAACAGGATGAAGCAGGGTGAAACAGGATGACGCAGGGTGAAGCAGGATGAAGCAGGATGAAGCAGGGTGAAACAGGATGAAGCAGGGTGAAACAGGATAAAGCAGGTTGAAACAGAGTGAAGCAGAGTTAACTAGGGTGAAGCAGGATAAGGCAGGGTGAAGCAGGTTCAAATAGGGTGAAATAGGGTGAAACAGGATGAAGCAGGGTGAAGCAGGATGAAGCAGGTTCAAGTAGGGTGAAGCAGGGTGAAGCAGGATAAGGCAGGGTGAAGCAGGATGAAGTAAGGTGAAGCAGGGTAAAGCAGGTTCAAGTAGGGTGAAGCAGAGTGAACCAGGATGGAGCAGCTTGAAGTGGGATGAAGCAGGGTGAGGCAGGATGACGCAGTTTCAAGTAGGGTGAAGCAGGGTGAAGCAGGATAAAGCAGGTTGAAACAGAGTGAAGCAGAGTTAACTAAGGTGAAGCAGGATAAGGCAGGGTGAAGCAGGTTCAAATAGGGTGAAATAGGTTGAAGCAGGTTCAAGTAGGATTAAGTAGGGTGATGCAGGGTGAGGCAGGATGAAACAGGTTCAAGTAGGGTGAAGTGGGGTGAAGCAGGATGAAGCAGGGTGAAACAGGATGAAGCAGGGTGAAGCAGGTTCAAGTAGGGTGAAGCAGGGTGAAACAGGATAAGGCAGGGTGAAGCAGGGTGAAACAGGATGAAGCAGGGTGGAGCAGGTTCAAGTAGGGTGAAGCAGGGTGAAGCAGGATGAAGCAGGATGAAGCAGGTTCAAGTAGGGTGAAGCCGGGTGAAGCAGGGTGAAGCAGGATGAAGCAGGGGGAAACAGGATGAAGCAGGGTGAAACAGGTTGAAGTAGGGTGAAGCAGAGTGAAGCAGGATAAGACAGGATTAAGTAGGGTGAAGCAGGGTGAGCCAGGTTGAAGCAGGTTCAAGTAGGGTGAAGCGGGGTGAAGCAGGGTGAAGCAGGATGAAGCAGGGGGAAACAGGATGAAGTAGGGTGAAACAGGTTGAAGTAGGGTGAAGCAGAGTGAAGTAGGATAAGACAGGATTAAGTAGGGTGTAGCAGGGTGAGCCAGGTTGAAGCAGGTTCAAGTAGGGTGAAGCGGGGTGAAGCAGGATGAAGCAGGTTCAAGTAGGGTGAAGCAGGGTGAGGCAGGTTCAAGCAGGATGAAGCAGGGTGAAACAGGATGAAGCAGGGTGAAGCAGGTTCAAGTAGGGTGAAGCAGGGTGAAACAGGGTGAAGCAGCATGAAGCAGGATAAGGCAGGGTGAAGCAGGGTGAAACAGGATGAAGCAGGGTGAAGCAGGTTCAAGTAGGGTGAAGCAGGGTGAAGCAGGATGAAGCAGGATGAAGCAGGTTCAAGTAGGGTGAAGCAGGGTAAAGCAGGATGAAGCAGGGGGAAACAGGATGAAGCAGGATGAAACAGCTTGAAGTAGGGTGAAGCAGAGTGAAGCAGGATAAGACAGGATTAAGTAGGGTGAAGCAGGGTGAGCCAGGTTGAAGCAGGTTCAAGTAGGGTGAAGCGGGGTGAAGCAGGATGAAGCAGGTTCAAGTAGGGTGAAGCAGGGTGAGGCAGGATAAGACAGGATGAAGTAGGGTGAAGCAGGATGAAGCAGGATGAAACAGGGTGAAGCAGAATGAAGCAGGGTGAAACAGGATGAAGCAGGGTGAAACAGGATGACGCAGGGTGAAGCAGGATGAAGCAGGATGAAGCAGGGTGAAACAGGATGAAGCAGGGTGAAACAGGATAAAGCAGGTTGAAACAGAGTGAAGCAGAGTTAACTAGGGTGAAGCAGGATAAGGCAGGGTGAAGCAGGTTCAAATAGGGTGAAATAGGGTGAAACAGGATGAAGCAGGGTGAAGCAGGATGAAGCAGGTTCAAGTAGGGTGAAGCAGGGTGAAGCAGGATAAGGCAGGGTGAAGCAGGATGAAGTAAGGTGAAGCAGGGTAAAGCAGGTTCAAGTAGGGTGAAGCAGAGTGAACCAGGATGGAGCAGCTTGAAGTGGGATGAAGCAGGGTGAGGCAGGATGACGCAGTTTCAAGTAGGGTGAAGCAGGGTGAAGCAGGATAAAGCAGGTTGAAACAGAGTGAAGCAGAGTTAACTAAGGTGAAGCAGGATAAGGCAGGGTGAAGCAGGTTCAAATAGGGTGAAATAGGTTGAAGCAGGTTCAAGTAGGATTAAGTAGGGTGATGCAGGGTGAGGCAGGATGAAACAGGTTCAAGTAGGGTGAAGTGGGGTGAAGCAGGATGAAGCAGGGTGAAACAGGATGAAGCAGGGTGAAGCAGGTTCAAGTAGGGTGAAGCAGGGTGAAACAGGGTGAAGCAGCATGAAGCAGGATAAGGCAGGGTGAAGCAGGGTGAAACAGGATGAAGCAGGGTGAAGCAGGTTCAAGTAGGGTGAAGCAGGGTGAAGCAGGATGAAGCAGGATGAAGCAGGTTCAAGTAGGGTGAAGCCGGGTGAAGCAGGGTGAAGCAGGATGAAGCAGGGGGAAACAGGATGAAGCAGGGTGAAACAGGTTGAAGTAGGGTGAAGCAGAGTGAAGCAGGATAAGACAGGATTAAGTAGGGTGAAGCAGGGTGAGCCAGGTTGAAGCAGGTTCAAGTAGGGTGAAGCCGGGTGAAGCAGGGTGAAGCAGGATGAAGCAGGGGGAAACAGGATGAAGTAGGGTGAAACAGGTTGAAGTAGGGTGAAGCAGAGTGAAGCAGGATAAGACAGGATTAAGTAGGGTGAAGCAGGGTGAGCCAGGTTGAAGCAGGTTCAAGTAGGGTGAAGCGGGGTGAAGCAGGATGAAGCAGGTTCAAGTAGGGTGAAGCAGGGTGAGGCAGGATAAGACAGGATGAAGTAGGGTGAAGCAGGATGAAGCAGGATGAAACAGGGTGAAGCAGGATGAAGCAGGGTGAAACAGGATGAAGCAGGGTGAAGCAGGTTCAAATAGGGTGAAATAGGGTGAAGCAGGATAAGGCAGGGTGACGCAGGACGAAGCAGGATGAAGTGGGGTGCAATAGGGTGAAGCAGGATAAGGCAGGGTGAAGCAGGACGTAGCAGGATGAAGTAGGGTGGAGCAGGAACAAGCAGGGTGAAGCAGGATGAAGCAGGTTCAAGCAGGGTGAAGCAGAGTGAAGCAGGACCAAGTAGGGTGAAGCAGGGTGAAGCAGGATAAGGCAGGGTAAAGCAGGTTCAAATAGGGTGAAGCAGAGTGAACCAGGATGGAGCAGCTTGAAGTGGGATGAAGCAGGGTGAGGCAGGATGACGCAGTTTCAAGTAGGGTGAAGCAGGGTGAAGCAGGATAAAGCAGGTTGAAACAGAGTGAAGCAGAGTTAACTAGGGTGAAGCAGGATAAGGCAGGGTGAAGCAGGTTCAAATAGGGTAAAATAGGTTGAAGCAGGTTGAAGTAGGATTAAGTAGGGTGATGCAGGGTGAGGCAGGATGAAACAGGTTCAAGTAGGGTGAAGTGGGGTGAAGCAGGATGAAGCAGGGTGAAACAGGATGAAGCAGGGTGAAGCAGGTTCAAGTAGGGTGAAGCAGGGTGGAACAGGGTGAAGCAGCATGAAGCAGGATAAGGCAGGGTGAAGCAGGGTGAAACAGGATGAAGCAGGGTGAAGCAGGTTCAAGTAGGGTGAAGCAGGGTGAAGCAGGATGAAGGAGGATGAAGCAGGTTCAAGTAGGGTGAAGCAGGGTGAAGCAGGGTGAAGCAGGATGAAGCAGGGGGAAACAGGATGAAGCAGGGTGAAACAGGTTGAAGTAGGGTGAAGCAGAGTGAAGCAGGATAAGACAGGATTAAGTAGGGTGAAGCAGGGTGAGCCAGGTTGAAGCAGGTTCAAGTAGGGTGAAGCGGGGTGAAGCAGGATGAAGCAGGTTCAAGTAGGGTGAAGCAGGGTGAGGCAGGATAAGACAGGATGAAGTAGGGTGAAGCAGGATGAAGCAGGATGAAGCAGGTTCAAGTAGGATGAAGCAGGGTGAAACAGGATGAAGCAGGGTGAAGCAGGATGAAGCAGGGTGAAGCAGGTTCAAATAGGGTGAAATAGGGTGAAGCAGGATAAGGCAGGGTGACGCAGGACGAAGCAGGATGAAGTGGGGTGAAATAGGGTGAAGCAGGATAAGGCAGGGTAAAGCAGGACGTAGCAGGATGAAGTAGGGTGAAGCAGGAACAAGCAGGGTGAAGCAGGATGAAGCAGGTTCAAGCAGGGTGAAGCAGAGTGAAGCAGGACCAAGTAGGGTGAAGCAGGGTGAAGCAGGATAAGGCAGGGTGAAGCAGGATGAAGTAAGGTGAAGCAGGGTAAAGCAGGTTCAAGTAGGGTGAAGCAGAGTGAACCAGGATGGAGCAGCTTGAAGTGGGATGAAGCAGGGTGAGGCAGGATGACGCAGTTTCAAGTAGGGTGAAGCAGGGTGAAGCAGGATAAAGCAGGTTGAAACAGAGTGAAGCAGAGTTAACTAGGGTGAAGCAGGATAAGGCAGGGTGAAGCAGGTTCAAATAGGGTGAAATAGGTTGAAGCAGGTTGAAGTAGGATTAAGTAGGGTGATGCAGGGTGAGGCAGGATGAAACAGGTTCAAGTAGGGTGAAGTGGGGTGAAGCAGGATGAAGCAGGGTGAAACAGGATGAAGCAGGGTGAAGCAGGTTCAAGTAGGGTGAAGCAGGGTGAAACAGGGTGAAGCAGCATGAAGCAGGATAAGGCAGGGTGAAGCAGGGTGAAACAGGATGAAGCAGGGTGAAGCAGGTTCAAGTAGGGTGAAGCAGGGTGAAGCAGGATGAAGCAGGATGAAGCAGGTTCAAGTAGGGTGAAGCAGGGTGAAGCAGGGTGAAGCAGGATGAAGCAGGGGGAAACAGGATGAAGCAGGGTGAAACAGGTTGAAGTAGGGTGAAGCAGAGTGAAGCAGGATAAGACAGGATTAAGTAGGGTGAAGCAGGGTGAGCCAGGTTGAAGCAGGTTCAAGTAGGGTGAAGCGGGGTGAAGCAGGATGAAGCAGGTTCAAGTAGGGTGAAGCAGGGTGAGGCAGGATAAGACAGGATGAAGTAGGGTGAAGCAGGATGAAGCAGGATGAAACAGGGTGAAGCAGGATGAAGCAGGGTGAAACAGGATGAAGCAGGATGAAGCAGGGTGAAACAGGATGACGCAGGGTGAAGCAGGATGAAACAGGATGAAGCAGGGTGAAACAGGATAAAGCAGGTTGAAACAGAGTGAAGCAGAGTTAACTAGGGTGAAGCAGGATAAGGCAGGGTGAAGCAGGACGTAGCAGGTTCAAGTAGGGTGAAGCAGGGTGAAGCAGGATGAAGCAGGATGAAGCAGGTTGAAGCAGGGTGAAGCAGGGGGAAACAGGATGAAGCAGGGTGAAGCAGGATGAAGCAGGATGAAGCAGGGTGAAACAGGATGAAGCAGGGTGAAACAGGATAAAGCAGGTTGAAACAGAGTGAAGCAGAGTTAACTAGGGTGAAGCAGGATAAGGCAGGGTGAAGCAGGTTCAAATAGGGTGAAATAGGGTGAAACAGGATGAAGCAGGGTGAAGCAGGATGAAGCAGGTTCAAGTAGGGTGAAGCAGGGTGAAGCAGGATGAAGCAGGATGAAGCAGGATGAAGTAGGGTGAAGCAGAGTGAAGCAGGATAAGACAGGATGAAGTAGGGTGAAGCAGGATAAGGCAGGGTGAAGCAGGTTCAAATAGGGTGAAATAGGGTGAAACAGGATGAAGCAGGGTGAAGCAGGATGAAGCAGGTTCAAGTAGGGTGAAGCAGGGTGAAGCAGGATGAAGCAGGATGAAGCAGGATGAAGTAGGGTGAAGCAGAGTGAAGCAGGATAAGACAGGATGAAGTAGGGTGAAGCAGGGTGAGCCAGGTTGAAGCAGGTTCAAGTAGGGTGAAGCGGAGTGAAGCAGGATGAAGCAGGTTCAAGTAGGGTGAAGCAGGGTGAAGCAGGGTGAGGCAGGATAAGACAGGATGAAGTAGGGTGAAGCAGGATGAAGCAGGATGAAACAGGGTGAAGCAGGATCAAGCAGGGTGAAGCAGGATGAAGCAGGTTCAAGTAGGGTGAAGCAGGGTGAAGCAGGATAAGACAGGATGAAGTAGGGTGAAGCACGATGAAGCAGGATGAAGCAGGGTGAAGCAGGATGAAGCAGGGTGAAACAGGGTGAAGCAGGATGAAGCAGGTTCACGTAGGGTGAAGCAGGGTGAAGCAGGATAAGACAGGATGAAGTAGGGTGAAGCAGGATGAAGCAGGATGAAACAGGGTGAAGCAGGATGAAGCAGGTTCAAGTAGGGTGAAGCAGGGTGAAGCAGGATGAGACAGGATGAAGCAGGGTGAAGCAGGATGAAGCAGGATGAAGCAGGGTGAAACAGGGTGAAGCAGGAAGAAGCAGGTTCAAGTAGGGTGAAGCAGGGTGAAGCAGGATGAAGCAGGATGAAGCAGGTTCAAGCAGGGTGAAGTAGGATGAAGCAGGGGGAAACAGGATGAAGCAGGGTGAAACAGGTTGAAGTAGGGTGAAGCAGAGTGAAGCAGGATAAGACAGGATTAAGTAGGGTGAAGCAGGGTGAGCCAGGTTGAAGCAGGTTCAAGTAGGGTGAAGCGGGGTGAAGCAGGATGAAGCAGGTTCAAGCAGGGTGAAGCAGGGTGAGGCAGTATAAGACAGGATGAAGTAGGGTGAAGCAGGATGAAGCAGGATGAAACAGGGTGAAGCAGGATCAAGCAGGGTGAAACAGGATGAAGCAGGGTGAAACAGGATGAAGCAGGATGAAGCAGGGTGAAACAGGATGACGCAGGGTGAAGCAGGATGAAGCAGGATGAAGCAGGGTGAAACAGGATAAAGCAGGTTGAAACAGAGTGAAGCAGAGTTAACTAGGGTGAAGCAGGATAAGGCAGGGTGAAGCAGGTTCAAATAGGGTGAAATAGGGTGAAACAGGATGAAGCAGGGTGAAGCAGGGTGAAGCAGGATGAAGCAGGTTCAAGTAGGGTGAAGCAGGGTGAAGCAGGATGAAGCAGGATGAAGCAGGGGGAAACAGGATGAAGTAGGGTGAAGCAGAGTGAAGCAGGATAAGACAGGATTAAGTAGGGTGAAGCAGGGTGAGCCAGGTTGAAGCAGGTTCAAGTAGGGTGAAGCGGAGTGAAGCAGGATGAAGCAGGTTCAAGTAGGGTGAAGCAGGGTGAGGCAGGATAAGACAGGATGAAGTAGGGTGAAGCAGGATGAAGCAGGATGAAACAGGGTGAAGCAGGATGAAGCAGGGTGAAGCAGGATGAAGCAGGTTCAAGTAGGGTGAAGGAGGGTGAAGCAGGATAAGACAGGATGAAGTAGGGTGAAGCAGGATGAAGCAGGATGAAGCAGGGTGAAGCAGGATGAAGCAGGGTGAAACAGGGTGAAGCAGGATGAAGCAGGTTCAAGTAGGGTGAAGCAGGGTGAAGCAGGATAAGACAGGATGAAGTAGGGTGAAGTAGGATGAAGCAGGATGAAACAGGGTGAAGCAGGATGAAGCAGGGTGAAGCAGGATGAAGCAGGTTCAAGTAGGGTGAAGCAGGGTGAGGCAGGATAAGACAGGGTGAAGCAGGGTGAAGCAGGATGAAGCAGGATGAAGCAGGTTCAAGTAGGGTGAAGCAGGGTGAGGCAGGACGTAGCAGGACGAAGTAGGGTGGAGCAGGATAAGACAGGGTGAAGCAGGATGAAGCAGGATGAAGCAGGGTGAAACAGGATGAAGCAGAGTGAAACAGGGTGAAGCAGGATGAAGCAGTGTGAAGCAGGGTGAAGCAGGATGAAGCAGGGTGAAACAGGATGAAGCAGGGTGAAACAGGATGAAGCAGGATGAAGCAGGGTGAAACAGGATGACGTAGGGTGAAACAGGATGAAACAGGGTGAAACAGGATGAAGCAGGATGAAGCAGGGTGAAACAGGATGAAGCAGGATGAAGCAGGGTGAAACAGGGTGAAGTAGGGTGAAGCAGGTTAAGGAAAAAAATGTTGATTGACTTTTTTGCTCGACTTGGCGTGTTAGACGTGTGTGCCAAGTGTCGTCTTCCTACGTCGAAGTAGACGTTCAGGACCCCATTCATTGTGGGATTTTTTTGGTGTCTAGGTGGCGCTGTTGAGCCACTTTTGCATTGAAGTTTACGCGGACCTTAGAATATTGCAATTTTCGCCGGGCTTGAGGTGTGTGCCGAATTTCACAACTTTTCATGGGTGTTTAGGGGGTCAAATTTGGGCTCAACACGCTTAGAAGAATAAACATTTCAACAACAATAGGGTCCTTCCATACTTCGTATGGCTCGGACCCTAATAAGAAGAAGAAGAAGAAGGAAAAAACGGAGCAATTACAACAGGCCTTCGCACCGCCTTCGGTGCTCGGGCCTAAATAAAGCTGCAAGCAGCGATGAAGGACCTCGCACCTACGGTGTCGCTCCGGCAGGTTGCACCGCCCGATCAGCCGGCAACCTCCTTCCGACAACATGACCGCTCTTGCCCGCAGCCGTCTTTACCATGTAATTGATGAAGGCGTTATTTGGAGGCGTTATGATATTGTGTCAAGCTGTATACAAAATGTAATAGGCAAGTTGTTATATAAGGTGAAATGTGTTGGGAAAATCAATTTCTTTGGTGATTTAAGTGATTATTGTGTTGTATATATTTTTTATGTTAAATTTTGGGTTTAATTTTGTAGATAGTTATCATTAATGTACTGAAAAGTCAATAGATATTGTTTGGGTATATGAATATAAACTTTATTATCTACATGCTTTTGTACACATTAATTAAAGGAAGTTAGCAAAGAGGACATGCTTTTCTTTGAGAAAGGATTTTTTTTTTTAGTTATTCAGATGAGAAAAGATTGATTGTAATTTTTTTTTTCTATTAAAATTGTAAATCATATGTAAATAGTTTTGGAGATATAGTGATTAACCCTAGGGTTTTGGGAGATGTGGTTCGTCTGAACAGACCTACCTAAATTAAATCAACAATAACTCTGTAATTATCATGTCAAAATGCATAATTCTGGTGTCATTGTACAGCTAAGGCCCCACAAAATATAATCCCAGTGTCAGAAAGAATTGCGAATGTTCACATGTCTGAGCAAATTGTGATAAATCAAAGGAAAAAGGAAAATTTGTATCTTTTTTTAAATTAACACAGTGGAAAACATCATGATAGAAATTATTCTATGTACAATTATGTCTATGTATGTATTCAGTAACATCTTGACTACTACTGTACCAAGTTAGATGAGAAAAGTACAAAGATAAATGATTTTATGAAGGGCTTAGTGTGGATAGTTTCCACGTCCTCCATACTTTCCAACGATATCTTACACTTCAATGAGACTTCCTCCATCGTGTGTAAATCTAGATGCGTAAATGTAGGATCATCCACGCTGTATAAGATCTGTTACGCACGCAGGCGCAGCGCACATAGCAACAGCGTTTTTTTTTTGGTTGTTTTTTTTTCATTTATTTAGAGCCTTGACTCATTTACAACGAAGGAGACCTTAAAAAATTAAATACCCCCCCCCCCCCCTTTTATTAGAAGTAATTATAACAGTAAATCATAACAGTAATTGCAGTACAACAGAGAAGGTACAGAAAATATTCCAAAGGAGTTGGAAGGAACAAATGCCAGGGTGACAGCTTTCATATAAAAATATTGTATACAGTGCAGATTTCAACAGTTTTAAGTACCGTTTGGTTTTCAGAGTATTTAATTGAAAGAATGTATTGTTTTAAGGTGTTAGAAAAAGCGGCGAAGCATGGCTTTTTACCTGAGTATTTACAACAGTGAATGTGAAATTTTGACATCAAAATTAAGAGGTTTATCAAATAAACTGAGTCACTCTTTTGTAAGCCATTTTCAAAAACACCAAACATTACATTCTTCCAAACAACACAAAATCTTTTTTAATGTTAAGGTGAATAAAGTCACATAGTTTTTGCCAAAACATTTTAACATCTGGACAGTGCCAAAATAAATGAACAGCAGCTTCAGGACATTCATTACAAAAGCTACAATTTACATCAACATATTTAAATTTATTCTTTATATATGATTTAGCTGGATAGAATTTATGGACAAGTTAAAAAGATATTTTTTTCACTTTATTGGTAATAAGATATCTGTTAGGTAGCAGCCAGACTCTCTTCCACGGTACATCATCCACAGATGCATTCCAGTGTGAAATAACACGAGGAAGTGTAATAATATCTCTTTGGAACATATTTCTTATTAATCTGTTGTTATTGATGGGTCGCCTGGAAGGACAAACCTTTCCTACAGGTGTGTCCACTGGAGAGACAAGATTTAGGTTGTAAGTGTCAAGCCTTTGATGACATTTAAAAAGCATACACACACCAGAGGGGATGGCTCCAAAGACTTTTGCATAATCTCCAGGAGTCACAGGAATATTGTATTTTTCAAGAAACTCTTCATACGTTAATAACAGACCATCTTTGTTAAATAATTGATCTACCCATTTGATGTTATTTTGAAAACAATATTCCATAAAAAGAGATTTGTGTTTATACAAAATGTCTTTGTTATTCCAAATTAAATAGTTATGGGGTGAAAAATTATGTTTGTAGATGAGACACCATGAGAGAAAGAACTGGCGATGAAAAGCAGACATTTTAACAGGGATGTTTTCAATGTCTTAATTGCAAACAAGAAGAAAATTAATACCACCTAGTTTGGACAATATATTGTGAGGAATAATATTCCAAATTGAAGTGGGTTTTTTGAAAATTTGTTTAATCCAATTAATCTTAAATGTATTATTTAGAGTCCGAAAATCCAGAAAGTTGAGACCACCATTTTCATGAGGATTCATAATAACAGTCTTCTTCAAATAATGAGTTCTACTTTTCCATACAAAGAGCATTTTGTCAATCTCTTTTAGGGTTTTATCACTGACATGCAGAGCGAGAGCTGTGTATGTTAATCAAGAAATACCCTCTGCTTTAGTAAGAAGTACTCTTCTTCTCAACGACAAGTCTCGTAAGAGCCACTGGTTTAATTTACGCAGGGTTTTTTCTATGTTTGGTTCAAAGTTTGAGGAACTTCTTCTGTTTTGGTCCTTTGTTATTAGAATTCCTAAGTAGTGTACCTCATCTTTAATTGGGATGTTACATGGTGCCGATTTTGTGCAATCTTTAATAGCTAAGCTCGCATTTTTTAATATTTAGACTCAAGCCAGAGGCCACAGAGAATTCTTGAATAACACTGATTGCCAAAAGAATTTGATTTTCATTTTTCAAAAGTAATGTGGTCGTCATCTGCCAGCTGTGTTATGATTACTTCTTTACCAAGAACAGAGATGCCTTCCACAGCACTCATTTGAATATGTTGAGCCACAATCAAAAATAGGTACAGAGAGGCAGGACAACCCTGTCTAATACCCAGAGACAGAGTAAATCTTGGGGGTGTGCCACCTGGTAGTTTGATAGAGCTATTACTGTTAGTATATAGGGTTTTAATAGCAGAAGAGAAATAGTTACCGAAGCCAAATTTCTTTAACGATTGTAGGATGAAGTGGTGCTCCACTGTATCGAAGGCCTTATAGAAGTCTAGGAACAAAATAAAGCCACCAAGATTTAACGTTTTAGAGTAATCCAGGATGTCTATAACTATTGTTCGTTATATGTCTTTTAGACATAAAACCAGACTGAGTTTCTTCAATAATTGAGTCCAATACCATTTTCAGCTTTCTGGCAAAAACTATAGCAAATATCTTATAATCGTTATTAAGTAACGATATTGGACGCCAGTTATCAATAAAAGAAGTGTCCTTGTTGGATTTGGGTATTAAAGTTGTCAAGCCTTGTGTCATGGTTGTGGGAAGTTGTTCCTTATTTATATTTCCTAGAAAGACTTCCAGTAGAAATGGAGCTAATGGGCTTTATGCACGGTGCTGTTTTTTTAACTTCCGGTTCACGACACGCCAGTAAAAACGCTTCCGGTTAAAGCTATGGTAACGTTGTGGCTGAAGATTTGAACACTGAGTGAAACAAAGGAATAAGATATTGTTCATATTCGAGACAACAGGTAGTATAGTTGTTTATAGAAGAGTGTATTACTATAATGGTATAATATATAACGTGAGATGAAGCAGGAACACAAGTTTCAGCGGCGTGAAAGGTGGACAGCTGAACACTGCTGTGTTCCATTGTTACCTCGTCAGCTAAATACAATTCAACCATCAGTTTCCACACGTTTCCCTCGGAGGATCAACAACGGAAGAGATGGATGGTGAACATCAGAAGGGATAATCTCATCATCACTCCACACACCCGTGTATGCAGTCGACACTTTACAGCGCAAGATGTCAAAGAGCCGAGTAAGGAAGGCAAGAGGAGGCGCTGAGACCCGGCGCCGTTCCACTTTTATTTCCGTGGAACAACTTTTCTCTTGGTGAGAGAAGACTTTCTGTGTGGGAACGCACAGCTAGAGAACCAGAGAATGTGGAAACTGGGGAACCAGATTGTGCACACGATCACGACTACTGCGTGGGTCCGGATCCTGCCGTTGTGGACAGTGTGCTGGAGGAAAAGCAGAGGCTACGAGAGGAAGTCGCTCCACTAAGGCAGCAGCTGGAGCAGATGGAGCAGATGTCCCTGTCACGTTTCGGGATACAGCGATTTGATGGGTCCGATGTGGACATTCGTTTTTTCACCCGGTAAGTACATTTGTTAGTTATCTTCTACTTTTAGACCAGTTACATGGAGCCCCTCTTTAGAAATAAAGTGATAATAATAACGATAACAGCAATGACAATAATAATAATAATAATAATACATAGCCACGCTACATAATGCATAGTCTATTCTTCTTAATAATAATAATGTTGTTGATGATGATGATGATAATACAGTGTCACAAGAGGAGCTCCATTATTTTATTTTTTATATTGGTGAAAATTAAAGAGCTGAGTTATAGCACAGGAGATGGTATATTGCTTTCTGCTTATTGCTTACTGTAAACATCTAGCTTACATGTTGTCGACTGTGAGCAGGTCTGATTGTAAGGTCTGACAGCAGCAGGGTGAAAGGGGCTGCCCTGTACTGTGAAAATGTTAAGCATTTATTTCATAAGGTAACCCCTCAGTATAACTGAAGTTTGCAGGAGCTTCACCTGTAGAATCTGCAGGTAGTAAGCAGCCAGGTGGATGATCAGATGCAGATATCTGCTGAGAGTGAAACATCAAGGGGAAATGAGGGGTCGTCTTCTTATATTTGGATAGACTGGTTTACTTGTTAGACTCCATGAACATGGAAATTAAAAACGTATTCTGAAATACAAATTAATAAGACCCCGGTCTAACAGGTGGTTGCTTGTAGCAGGAAGGTTTACTTCAGATCGCAGATGAAGGTCAAGAACACCAAAAGCATCATCAATGGAGAGATACAGCAGGTCCTTCCTCCCCTCTGCTGTCAGACTCCACAATTAGGCCTGTTCACAGCAGTGTTGATGTATTTATATTCTAGTTGTGTATATATATATTTGTATACACAATTTGTTTATCTATTCATATTTTTTTACTTGTTTACTGTGAAATTGTACAGCTATCTACAGCACTATGAATTACCCCACTGAGGCATAAATAAATGTCTATCTAAAAAAAATTTACACAGCGTGTGGGGAAAAAAATGACTGAATATCTGACTAATGTAGTTTGGTTAACATTTATCCTGCTTATGGTAATTTTCAAAATAATGAATAAAACAAAATGGAATGTCCCTCAGGTGAAGTTAGGTCTCCATCTGTTTCCAGGTTTGCATCTTATGACCACCTGATGCGGTTTTGGCAGGTCATTCAACCATCACTGAAATACATGGTCCGAGCGACCAGCTTAACTGCTGATGATGCTGGACGACTGAGTGCTCCCACGGTAGGCCTTATTTGTAATTATGTGATTTTCCAACTACAGCACAATAAAGTAGTACAGCCAACCATTTATTTCTTATCTTGTGTATTTCACAGGGACAGGCTCTACACCCAATAGATGAGATGTTCCGGTTCCTGAACTACCTGACCTTTGGACTGAAGCAGAGGGACCTGGCTGACCGCTATCAAATCCACCAATCTACTGTGAGCAGAATAATTCTCACATGGAGCAATTTTTTGCTTTCTGTCCTGGGTGCACAGAGAATCTGGATGACACAAGAGAGGATCCGGGAGTACCTACCTGTAGAGTTCAGAGACTATGCTGACACCACTGTGGTTCTGGACTGCACTGAGCTGAGGTGCCAAACCCCTTCTTCTCCCTTGCTACAGAGTGAGGTCTACTCAAACTACAAGTCCCACTGCACCCTGAAAGGAATGACTGGTATAGCACCACATGGTCCAGTGACCTTTGTTTCTCCCCTCTATGCTGGTTCGATCAGCGACAAGCAGCTGTTTGTGGAATCAGGTCTTTACAAGCTTCTCCGTCCAGACTCAGCGATCATGGTGGACAGAGGCTTCCTGATGGACAACTGTGTGCCCTGTAAGATGTACGGACCTGCATTTCTTTCAGGAAGACATCAAATGCCTGAGAGTGAGGTCAGGGAAACGCAGGCAATCGCACACCTCAGAGTGCATGTGGAGCGTGTGATTGGAAGATTGAAAGAACACAAGTTATTGGATTCAGTCATTCCTTTGAATATGTTTGGTAACATTAATCAGCTGTACGTTGTTGCATGTCTCCTGCTGAACTACGAAAATGGCCCCTTGGTTAAGGCTTGGGCAAAGTAGAACAATCAAATCTGACATTGCAAGTGATTTTTGTAGAATAGTTAGTCATTGAATGTGATATTGTTATTGCTGTTTTAAACATTTTGATGCAATAAAAAAGGCGATCTCACAGCCTTCCTTTGGGACACAAACGGTGGAATTTTAATTGTTTTGTGTTTGTTATTTACAAGCAGAGGTGGGTGGAGAAGCCAAAAATTCTGAAATAATAGTACTGTTACATGAGAAAAATATGACTCAAGTAAAAGTCAAAGCTAGTCATCCAAATAATTACTCTAGTTAGACTAAAAAGTACTTATTGAAAAAAACTACTAAAATACTGACAACAACATCAGATATATTCTTTTTAACTAAAAATCAATAACTGAAACAGTGATGAAAAAAAATGAACATGAATAAAACATCCATCACATTAAAACAGTCTTCATAAAACTGACGTAGCCACCAGCACAGTATGTTTGTTTTCTGAGATGGTCATGTGGAAGTCGTGTAACAAAACTGATTCATATTAATAAATGGCCAAAAAATAGAAGCAACGAGTGGAATGCATGCAATTGTAATGGAGTAAAAGTAGTGTTAATTTATAAGTATATTTGAGTGAAAGTAAAAAGCACACTGTTTTAAAACTACTATAAAAAGTACATTTTTTGTAAAGACTTACCCAAGTTAATGTAATGGAGTAAATGTACCACGTTACTACCCACCTCTGTTTACAAGCAGTGCAAGCATCATAATCAGTTTTCTCTTTTATAGCTTGTAGAACTTCATCATCCCTGTAAATCCTCTGAATGAACAGGTCATCCTCAGTGTAGACTACAAAGTCGCACCATTCAAATTCACTTAATAAAAGTTGCCCCTGCACCTGCCAGTAGTAGGCATGTGATTTTTTTAACTGAAGTATGTCATCAGAGACCCTGAGGTAAGTGCAGTCCACATAGCTTCTGACATGAGGACACTTCACCTCTACCAGTCCAAATGCAGGTTCAGCTTTTGGGTTGTAGATCAGACCATCTGGTGAAGCCCCAAGCCACGGCGCATCGGGATGAATGATGAAGCCACATGGGTAGTGGCTGACGTCCCTCGCCAGACAATACTCCTCTATTGCCTTAGGCTCCAGCTCGAGGCCTCTCTTCATGTCGGCAGTTTTGTAGCCTGACCGGGAGATTTGAGGCCAAGCTTTCTGCCGATGACTGTCCTCTCACATGGCAAACTTCTCTGAAGCACATCACATGGATAAACAGTATATAATTAAACAGCATAATATATATATATACTAATATAAACACTATACTATTATTAAAACCAAAATGCATAAGGTCTGCTAGGCTGCGGTTTCTGAAAAAGATGTTTATATGAAGGCAAAGTTTTAAAAACAAAATCATATTTAACACAGTTTCTTATTCCGACAGGATCATCATGTTTGTTTACAACTATATATCCTGTTGGGTGAAAAGTGCACATACCTAAATCTAGAGGATGTCACACGCAGCCTCCTTAAGAGGTGCCATTCCTGCAGAGAGCTTTGCTGCCTTGTGCTCTCCTCAGTTCGGTGGGCCATGTCATGTGATGTTTCCAGAGACATCATGTGGAGTTGCTGATGATGGCTCAGTACAAAGCAGCACTTGGTGGGGCCCAAGAAGTAATTGGAGGGAGGTACAGATGGTCGTGGTGTTGCAGTGGAATGCAAACACGTTTTAGGTGGGCTCCATGCTGGGAGGAGATAGGAGAGGACACTTCCTTCTTGAACTTTGCCAAAGGCACTGTCCACCAGTGGTATAGCCCCTGAAATCCCCACGGTGGTTATAAGTGGAGCAGTGTCCCTTGGCATCTGTTCATAGGCCTCGTTCAGGTGAAGCACAGTCATGTCTGGGAGCTCGCAGGTCAGGTTTGAGGCTGCTTTGTATAAATTACTCCTGCAATTACAACATAGCGTAATTGTTTTACATGTTCAGTCAAATATTTTATGAGATCAATTCAGTTTAACCTTCTGACCTGCCAAACTTTGGAGTAGACTTTATTCTTAAGAAGTTGTTCACTCTGCTTGTTGGTTTGGTATCATCTACCATGTACTGTGTACTCACTGCATCTATGCCTTCTCTTGTGCCTCACTGTTAACAAGCTGTGTGCGTTAAGAAGAAGAGTGTGCCTGTGTGCATGCTTATAAAGGGAAATTCAATGAAACAGACAAAGGAAAATAAATGAACTATTCTATGTGTAATGTATTACCGGATTCCTTCAGCCAGTCTTCTTTCTTTGGGTCTTGCTGATACTATCACCATCTGATTGGTCGGACCAGGTTTGAAGCCCTGTAAAGAAATGTAAAAGTTAAAGATGATGTTTTTCTATGTGTGTAACTAACAACATTATGTTAAAAAATTTGGATTTTTCACCTGAGTACGAGGTTTGTGCCACTGCTGTTCAGAATGTGTGCAGCTTTGTGTTGGGGGTACAGCTGTAAGTCCCTTCTGGCTGTAATCAGCAGACTGATACAGCAAGGCTGCAACATGACTGCACAGGACAAGCCCAGCAACACATGAACACTGGTACGTCAGCAGCTCAACAGGTTTAGTGTCTTTGAGAACCACCTGTAAAAGAAGTTGATAGAAACAGTACCATGTGAAGTGTTTTTATATCCATGCAGTGAATGATAGCCCTAAAACTGGTATGACTTATAAAAACACAGCAACTAAAGTTGTTAAACTTGTTATATGTTTTAGCCAAATATTCTTATATGTTAAAATACTGAATAGATATAAAATACTGAATTATTTTTGTCTAGTGTGCATTTCTGTAGTACCATTAACCTGCCAGGGGGTCTACAGATGAAATTAGCCTTGAGCTATATTTACATTTGACTGAATGTTCATTAATATGCATCGTTTCCCCTTATTTCGTCTAAATGAAAAAAAAACTCCTGACAATAATTGTAGAGCCGCATAGTTCCCATCACATTAATAAACCAGAGTAGAAAATGCCTCTGAACGACAGACATTAACAGCAAAAATTACAGCAGCATCAAAACCCAGAACTGCAACTAACTGCCGTTTGAGGTGATATTTAATAAGTAAATTCTTCCCGCTGCTCCCATTTCCCTACACTCAATGAATGCGGCTTCTGGCTCTTTTTCATGGATCTGAAGCACTTTGTCCTCACTGTCACTTCTGTCTCATTCTTGTCGGAAACTGAGGAAGAGAAGCAGTAGTGACTTATTAGCAAATGGTGCTAACCAAAGAACACACAATATAAGTAGCAAAGCATTACTATATGTCAAAAACAGACCAAATATATTTCTGTGTAAAATGTGAGCTTAATATTTACTGTTCTTACTACACGGTGTCCTAATCACATTAACACGTTGACTAGCTGCCTGTCTTCTTATGATGCTACCTTCGAGCTACCACTGTTAGCGAAACACTTACCTTCATAATCGTGTATAAAGTCGGCGATAAACAACTTAAAGCCTTTAATCCGCTTGCTTGCGGACGTCGTCGTATGCTTCTGGAAAATCCTGTGGACATCGTCCACGTTGATGCGAGGCAAGTCTTGAAGACAACGGGTAAAAAACACCATATTCACCGCTTTGGCAGCTGTCAACCGGAAGTAGTTGGGCTGGCTTATCGTGACCCGGAAGAGACTGCGCATAAAGCCCATTGTGTGTGTGTCAGAGCAGGTCTGCCACTCCGCGCCCACACCTGTTACACCACCAACGTTTGAGCAGCTGCAGAAAATGGACAACGGTGAGGATGGCGCTCAGTCACAGGAGCAGTGTGTTGGGGAGCTGCACCCATGGCCTTATTTGAAAGAGCTTTTTGAGTTTGTTGGTGCTAAAAGCAACTTCTGGCGAATGCGTTGTATCTTGTGCAAACCAAAACCCCAGGAAATATTGGCGTTCAAGAACAGTCCGTCAAACCTCAGGAAACACATTAAGGTAAGTCATTAGCGCTAGCTACGTGTTAGCTAGTTAGCTAAGCTAACATTAGACCGCTCATCTGAATACCTAACATCTTAGTGTGCAGACGTAATTGCTATTAGAATTCATGTTCTTGCTCTTAGGGATACAAACATTGTCTGGGGAAATGATTTTAGGTGGTGCTGCTGTTACAATTCAAAAAGCCAAACAGTACTGTTAACAGCAGTAAAGTTATAATGAAACTGGGGGGGTCTTTTTCATTTTATGAAGTCAAATGTTAATCTGTATAATTTACTTAAATGCAAATTTTGTATTGAATCACATTTTATCAGAAAAACTATCTGACCCATGACTCATAGATTAAAAAAATCAGCGCCCCCATTAGAGAGCCAGATCAAAATTGTTGTGTGCACCGCTGGTGATGATATAAGGCTAACATTATAAGCTAAAGGCAATGCTGCCCTGACAAACATTTGTATCACATGGCTCTCTTTGTATCACATGGCTCTCCTACATTTGCCCCTCTAGAGAAAGCACGAGAGATACCTGGAGAAGTACACCAAGCTAGCTATTCAGAAAAGGAAGCATGAGGAAGATCCGAATGACCAAGCAACACCCAAGCAGCTGAAACTGTGGGATACACCTCGTGTAACACAGAAAGGTGTGGATGAGCGTCTTGTTGATTTTGTGGTTAATGGCCTGCAGCCTCTGAGTGTTGTAGAAGAACAGGGTTTTCAACGTCTAATTAAATACCTCCAACCCGATGCATCTGTCATGGTTCGCAATACCATGAAGAGCAGAATTGACAAAGCAACTACAGAGATGAAAGAGAATCTCAAGGCGGCGATGCATGATGTGGAGTTCATAGGGACCACCACTGACTGCTGGACAGCAAACAGAAAGGGCTTCATCGGTGTCACAGCCCACCGGATACATCCTACAAGTCTGCAGCGGTGCTCTGCTGCACTAGCATGCAAGCAGCTGAAAGGACCACACAACTTCACTGCACTTGCAGATGCTCTGACTAAGATCCATACAGGTATGTAGGCTATTGGTAGGTTTAGTAGCATTTTCCTTGAGTCCAATCCAGTTTAAATATTTAGGCTTCTTGTCACATCTGCATTCATTCATTAATTTTAATACTTGACATACTTAACTCTGAATATCTGGATTCTTAACTGTTAATGTGTGCAATCATCAAATTTCCTGTGGTGTCGTATCGGTATGCCTTTTTTTTACCCGTCTGTCTGTCTAGAGTTCAACATCAGAGACAAGATTGTGCGTACAACGACAGATAGTGGGTCCAGTTTTCTGAAAGCCTTCAGAGTGTACGGTGTCGATGATGAAAACAACAGTGCAGAACCATTCGGGGCAGAGCCAGATGAATCAGGTGAGTGTTGCATCATATTGGTTTGTGAAGATGACATAACTAAGTGTTTGGATATCTTGAAAAACACCCTTGAATGCTAATTAATATTTTATTAATAAGGAGAGGAGGATGGTGAAGAGATCACGATGGAGGCTGTTGAAGCCGGCCCCTTGCTGGAGCAGGATGATGGCCTGGAATACCAACTGCCAAAGCACCATCGCTGTGCCTGTCATCTTCTGAACCTGGTGGATGATTGATGGAGTTTATGGATCCAAGGGATGACATGTAAGTTTGAACACTTATTCTCAACACGGTCCTTTGATATTCGCAGGTGGCAACAGTTGATGTCCAAGCAGTGAATGAAGACCGGATCTACATAAAGCTCTCTCGCTCATCGTTTGCAAAGTGCCAGGCTCTCTGGAACAAGAGCAGCAGATCCACCTCAGCTACAGAGACAATTGAAGAACACTGCAGACTCCAGCTCCTGAGGCCTTGTGAAACAAGGTACACTTTGCATTTTGAGACGTGTTCAACCCTTTCAATCTGTTTCAGATGTAAAGCACTATACAAATATAATGTAACCCCTTTTTTATTGTTACAAGGTGGAATTCTCTCTTCTATGCTGTTGAGAGGATTGTACGGATTGTGAAAGAACAAGGAGAAGCAGCCATTGCAGCGATCTGCAGCACGCTGAAGATTCCGATGTAAGTTTACTTTGCACTACCACTAGGGCTGCACAATATATCGTTTGAGCATCATCGCAATATATTTGTGCGCAATAGTCACATCGCAGGTCAAATCGCAATGTAGGAGGCAAATTAACTCGTGTGTTCTTATCTAATTTCAAAGGTACCTGACATACATTGTGCACAGTGATCCACCACTCACTTACTTAGTTTGGCGAAGAACAAACTTTTTGTGGTAAAACACAATTCACATTTGTACATAATAAAACAAAATGTACTTAGGTCCTAGCAGATTAAAAGCAGGCAATGAGAAATAACAATACGAACAACTAACAGAAAAAAAACAGACTTGCAACATTTAGAAAGTTAAGATCAGTGCAGGTTCATTGTCAACAAGATGGCAGAACTTAAAGTGCTGTTCAAGTCATCTGCTGAAATTCTTGTATCTTTTCATATTGAAATATATATCGCAATGTATATCGCAGGGCTGGAAAATATTATAATGCCAGTTTCTTCCAATACCGTGCAGCCCTAATTACCACCTAACTGTAGGGTCGGCTGGTGTAAGTAAATGTGTAAGAGATCATCAACAAGAGCAGCTAGCTTCTTTATTCACCATCTTTTCAGGTGATATATTCTTCCCTGCTGTTCTACCAACACTAAAGGTGATGACCTGCAGTGCTAACTTATAGTGCCACCTAGTGGCCTAACAGGGAGTAGAACTAAGTAATAATGCTATAATGCACTTGCAAAGAACACAGCATAAACTTTGCATAGTTTTAGGTGTTGTGGGCATGTAATGTTTGACTGTTTAGACACTGATGGTTTTGTGTATCTGTATGTTTCTCAGGTTCAGCTTTTCTCACAGAATATGCAAAGACCATGAGCCCAGTTGCAAAAGCAGTTGATGTTCTTCAGGGTGAGGCAAACGTGCAGATGGGGTGGCTTGTACCCACCATCACACTGCTCAAGTCCAAGCTCCAGAACCTTCACACCACCTCCAAGTACTGTGGGCCATTGGTGGATGCTCTTCAAGCAGGGCTTGAACGTCGCTTTGGAGAGACGCTTGCTGATCCACAGCTGATTGCTGCTGCCATTCTTGTCCCCAAGTTCAGGACACGCTGGACTACTGATGAAGGCATCATTAAATGTGGTATGTGCTGCTTTCTTTTAGGGGCGTCCCGAATCCCGATACAACTTTTTCACTTCTGAGACAATACCGATATCACAGCCTTCAGGATTGATTGATACAGATATCAGTCCGATAAGATATCAACATAAATCATACACACTTTTACCCGTTTTGTAGTGTGGAATATGTGAACGCCATGATCAAGTGATATTACTCAAACATAGAACAATATTTAGCAACAGTAAGCATGAGGGAAAAAAACTGACCAATTTATTATTAACCATTTATTATTAACCAAACGCATGCTGCATCCGAGCGCTGCTGGAAAGAATTGCTAGACCAGAATTCAGGGTGGAGTGGACTGCTTATATATCGGAGATTTTTGATGCAGTCCGATATAATCCCATTATTTTTTGCAGATATCAGACCTATTTCCGATATCGTATCAGGACACCCCTATTTTCTTTTATTGTATTGTTATATTTTTTAAATTATGTTTAATATTCTTTACACCCTAAAACTCACTCCCCTCACATCTATATGTACATTCAACCAAAGTGGATATAAATATGGTATAAATTCCACTTATAACCCCACAACCCTTCCCTACCTCCTTCTCCACACCTCCATCCATAGTCCTTCATTTCCTTGCCCTCCCTTGCTCAGTCCCTCCCTCTTCTGTCCATCCCCTTCTCTTGTATTCTAATTTTGTTTCTTCATTTGGTTTTATATCCCCCATAGGCCTTGACTACATCAAAACCCACCTGAAGGAGCAGAGTAGTGCAGCACAGTCAGGTGACTCTCTGTCGTCAGCAGAAGAGGAGGACTTCTTTTTGTCAATCAAGCAGACAGATCAACGGGACGGTAACACCAAACAACTAGAGTCCTACCTGGCCAGTCCAACTGATACCATGGACATCCTAAAAATATTTCCATCTGTGTGCCACCTGTCTCTTAAGCTCAACACACCACTACCTGCCTCAGCTGCCTGTGAGAGGCTTTTTAGCACAGCAGGAATGATTTTTAGTCCCAAGAGGGCTAAGCTGCTTTCTGAGAACTTGAAAACCTGCTTCTCATGAAGCTCAACAAAAGGTTTTGTTAAATTTGTTTTGTTTACATGCCTTCACATTAAACTCGCATAGAGGGATGGAGTGATGCAGTGCAGAGGTGGAGAGGGGGTTTAGTGCTGTGTAGGTGTAAACATGAGTAACATATGAGGAGCACAAGTGTTGTCTTTAATGTGAAGGGTTTTTCATTGATCTTCACTGAATGCATGGTGTGCAACTTTTTCTTTTTTCCATTTTCAATTTCTTTGGCAGGAAGATTTCACAGTGTTTATTGTACTGGAAAATAGCCAGAGAAGCTTATTTTCATCTGTAGTTCCTGGGTGTGCCACTTACAAAAACACACCTGTACAGTGTTAAACATTTGTTACCTGATGTATTAAAAAAGTGCTATTAAATAAAGTTGCTTGAGAGTTGGGCCTTAAGCATGATTTGTGACAGTTTACATTGAGATACTAGACAGCGGTGGTTGTTGAAACAATAACATTGCTAAAGTAGAATCCATATAAATTATTCTGTGTTTAATAGCTTTGCAGAAAGTGAATCATGCAATAGAAATACTTTTTACTTTTAAAAATACTTTTGAGTACATTTCAGAGCCTGTACTTTTTACTTTTACTTGAGTAGATATTTGGATCAGTACTTTTTACTTTTACTCAAGTTGTTTTTTTACATTTGTATTTTACTTCTACTCAAGTAAGAAATGCGGGTACTTTTGCCATCTCTGCTTAGAATTCATTGGTTGGACCACACACACACACACACACCAATTGTCAGATCAGAATTGGTTCAGATTGACGAGGTGAAAACCAAATCATCCCACTCCTCATGCTTCAACGCTTACATTCATGTTTCAGATGTTGTGGCTGTAGGTGAGATGGCTAAAGTGTTAATACTTGCACATCAAGCATATATTGTCATTTATTTCACCACATTTTTTTCCTTTGATTGGTTACAGTGGTCATACTGGTGACATCCCTGGTCCTAGCATATCTTACAACAATACTAATACCTTTACTTTCTCATTACAGGTATTGGCCATATTTGCAGAAGATGTGTGAAAAGTTCCCTGAGCTTCAACCTCTTACAGAGATGAAGCCTTTTCTCTCTGTAACGCATGCTAAGCCTCTCACTGGCAAATGTGAGTTAGTGGCAAGTTAAATGTTTGCTTCACACTGTCTTTCAAACACATTGCTGCCTTCTCTTACGCATAACGCATAGCACCATATTCATTTTTTTAGGCACATTTCTTCATTGGGACGTAAACCGTAGTCCATGTTAGTAACATCATTTAGTTCATTACATGCAGTCCTACTGAGACATTGTCTAGAGACACACTTGCTTTAAACCACATAGTTGTGTGTGCATGTAATCAGCATCCACATAGTTGTGTAAGAAATGTTATCTAATGTGGTAAAAAGCAAGTTTATACATGCCGCTTGGCATTCTGAACAATGGACTTCCAATATGACATGGATCTAAATACAGTCCAAACCTGAGTATAACCCTTGTGCTCTCTTCGCTCATTTCAATGTATACCACAGGCTTTTGGTTTATCTCATACTTTATTTGGTTTGATTTTCTTTCTTTTTTCTTTTTCTTTTTCTTGCCTTTGGGATCATGTTAGCTCTCTGACCTCTTTTTTTTTTTTTTTTTTTTGGAGTTCATCCCTGTTTTTTTTTTTCTGTACTTTTATTTATTTATTTATTTATTTTTTTGCTGTCAGTCAGGAAACCCAAAAGAACACAAGGACCATGATTTTGTTGCAATGATTTATTGTGTTTCTTTTCTTTTTATTTTTTTACATTTATTTTTTTCTCTGGTCTCCCGGTACGACCGCTCCCGCTGAAGTTTCCGCATCTGCGTTACAGCAAGACGGACAGTACATGACCGCTCGGGTTCTGCACACATATCTCTTACACGCGTAGCACACATTTACCGTTTTACAATCTTTTTTCCAGGGACATATCTGACATCGTTTCCTTTTGCTTTTTGGTTTTGCCGCTGGCAACGCTGTGGCGGGGGACGTGTTTGCATCATCGGCGGAGACAGCGGCATCCTCCTCCTCCTCCTCCTCCTCCACGTGAACAACGTTGGCATCTGAGCACAAGGATGAGGATGTTGTAGTAGGTGCGATGTTGTTCGGATACTCTTCCGGGTCTCTCGTAGTCTCCCCCACACACGCTCGTCCTCGTCCTCGTATTCCTCCTCGTCCTCGTCCTCGTATTCGTCCTCGTCCTCGTCCTCTTTCCCGTTCTTGTTCTTGTTCTTGTTGTGATGCTGCTGATGATGCTGCTCCGGCTGCTCCTGTGGCTGCTGACTCTGCTGATGCCCTCCTAGGCTCGACAAGCGTTCTGGTTTTCTTGGTTGAGGCGGAGGCAGAGTTGTTGTTGTTGTTGTTGTTGGAGGCAGAGGCAACGACGATAATAATAATAATAATAATAATAATGGATTAGATTTATATAGCGCTTTTCAAGGCACCCAAAGCGCTTTACATTTGTGTGAATCCATTATTCATCCACTCCTCACTCATACCTGGTGATGGTAAGCTACGTGCGTAGCCACAGCTGCCCTGGGGCAAGCTGACGGAAACGTGGCTGCCAGTCTGCGCCTACGGCCTCTCCGACCATCACCGAACATTCATCCACACATTCATACACCAGCGATGCCAACACTGGAGGCAAGGAGGGTTAAGTGTCTTGCCCAAGGACACAACGACAGATGACTGCGGAAGCGGGAATCGAACCGCCGACCTTCCGATCATTGGACGACCTGCTCTACCGCCTGAGCCACTGCCGCCCGATGATGGAAGCTGAAGCCGGAGCCCCGCAGGGCATGTGGGTCCTGCGTCGGATCAAAGGGTCCACGAGCGCTAGTCCCAGCTGCTCCAGAAACAGCCTTCTCTTGTTGCGCTTGCGCGGTAACCACTCCGGATTGATTTCTCGCCACAGCACGAAGGCGTTGTAGCAAGACACGTCAATGATGTTGTGGAAAACGGCCACGGGCCAGCGAGAGGTCATCCTCCGGCAGCTGTACGTGGCTACACATTTGTCAAGGTTGTCTACGCCTCCCTTGTTGCGATTGTAGCTAAGGATGATCTCGGGCTTTTGGACTCGTTGTTGTTGTTGTTGTTGTTGTTGTTTTTGTTTTTGCTTTCCTCCTCTTCTTTTTCTTGCGCTTCCCTCTTTGCCTCTTTCTGCTGCTGCTGCTGCTGCTGCTGCATCCTCCTCCGAAGAATCACGCCCACCTGCGCTCCAGCGGCGGTGTTCGGGGCGCGTGCTGAGCAGCACCACCGCTCTGTTCTTTTTAGCTACGTGAGAAACGAGCGCGGCTCGGCTCGTGAACGCGTGCAGGGAAGAAAAGATTTGCCTGCCCTTGACCGCGAGCAAGGCGGCCGGGATCTCCGGTCTGTTCTTTCGAAGCGTACCGACCAAGGTGTTGTTGCGGTCCGCCGGAGAGAGGAGTTTCATAGCGAGATCGTAGGACGTGAAGAAATTATCACACGTGATGTTGCGGTCCCTGAGTCCCTCGGTCACTTCGAGCACGACTCTGGTGCCCAGGTTTTTCTCAGCAGCGGCATCGGCAACAGTCACAGGAGCAGCAGCCACAGTTGTTGCCTCCGTTGTTTGTTTTTGTTTTTGTCTTTTCCCCTGTGTAGATTTGCATCTTCCACGCGTAGCTGGACCTGGCGTTGCACGCTACCCACGATTTGATTCCATATTTGGCTGGTTTGTTGGGCATGTACTGGCGGAATGGACAACGACCTGGTGTGAGAGGTGGTGGTGATGGTGATGGTGATGGTGATGATGGTGGTGATGGTGATGATGGTGGTGATGGTGATGATGGTGGTGATGGTGGTGGTGATGGTGGTGGTGGTGGTCATTGAAGAGAAAAAGGGGGAAAAAAACGATGTCCAAGAACAACAACAAAAAAAAAAAGAAAGAAAAAAGAAAAGGACACAGACGATAAAAAAAAATAGTTATTATCATCATCATCATCATCATCATCATCATCATCATCATCATCATCATCATCATAACACTCATTCATTCATTCATTCATTCATTCATTCACTCACTCACTCACTCACTCACTCACTCACTCACTCACTCACTCACTCACTCACTCACCTCGGAACGGAACCAGCTGCTCGTCCACCGTTACTTCGGAGCCGGGCTCGTAGAGGAGAGAGAGTCGCTGTCCCACAGTTCCCTGACGGGCGCGAGCTTGTCCGTGGCGCGTCTCTCCGCTCTGGTACTTTGATCGTCAAAACGCAGCGCCGCCGAGTACGAGTAGAACACTTTGAGCTGCATGGTTGCGCGAAAGACAGGGCGTCCGCTCTTTGCGTGCCACAGGCTGGCCGCGGCCTCTCCTCGAGAGCGATACACACCCGCCAGAATGAGCAGGCCCACGTACGCTCGCAGATCCACCGCGTCCATCTCTCTCCAGCTGCTGCTGCTGCTGCTGCTGCTGCTGCTGCTGCCGCTGCTGCTGCTTCTGCCGCTGCTACTGCCACCTCCGCCGCCACCACCACGCGGACCTCGCTTTTCTTTTTCATGTTCTTCTTGGTTTCCATCATCATCATCATCATCATCATCATCATCATCATTTCTTCTTCTTCTTCTTCTTCTTCTTCTTCTTCTTCTTCTTCTTCGTCTTCGTCTTCGTCTTCGTCTCCGTCTCCGTCTTCGTCTTCGTCTTCCTCGTCATGCATTGTTGGAGGCCAGGAGAGCGTAAAAAGGTATATGCTGGAAAACTTTCAGTATACGATTCCCGATGACTACGTAACTCTAACACCCGACATAATGTACACGTGGGCCAGTGTGTTTGGACGTCCTCTACCAGCGGGCAGAGCGGGAGAGAGACATAACTATGTTTCTAAAATAACGCACCAATCAAAGACGATGCTCGACTACGTACATGTGTTGTTCTACTCCCGATGGCGCATGACCAACGAGCGTGAAATGCTCCGGCAGGTCCGAGGAGAAAATCTGGTCGCCGTATGCCTGGAAGACCTACCTGAACTTTATCCTCCGGAGACGTACGACTGGATACCTGCCAAATACGACGCGGTATACTTCATGGACTACCTGAGGCAAATGGCTATGTACGAGGCTGCCCGATTCAAAGAGGTCGTGAGAGGAATGTGTACCGCCGAGCGTGCTTCGGTTCTGACCGGCAACTCGCTGATGTACGTGGACATGGACATTACGTTTTACAGGCCGCCCAAGGAGTGGATCTCCCCTGAAGGCGTGCTGACGTTTGTTCTCGTCCAGGACAACGACATAAGGAGGCTGTGTAGACGCAGCAACGGCAACGTGGATTCTTTGGGACATAAGATGCTGGAGCACGCTACCGAATATATGACGGGCGAGAACTGTATGCTCATGGTTGGTTACTAATACGGGAAGAGGTTTAAGCGTTACGTTCCGTATCCCATGTTGCAGTATGACGTTCTAAGGGAGGGTGCACAGAGTACCGTGGAAAACATGATTATGTGCTTTTACCAACAGGCCCGTTGCCTCTTGCATGAAAATCACGCGACCCACCGCAGGTGGGCGGGTGATAGGTTGAAGTGAATGTAAAAAGAATATATATATATATGTGTATGTAATGTATGTATGTAATGTATGTATGTAATGTATGTAATGTATGTATGTAATGTATGTAATGTATGTATGTAATGTATGTATGTAATGTATGTAATGTATGTAATGTATGTATGTAGGTATGTAGGTATGTAGGTAGGTAGGTAGGTAGGTAGGTAGGTAGGTAGGTAGGTAGGTAGGGGACGTTTTGACCCAGGTGCGAGCCAGGAGAGCGCAAGGGTTAAACTGGTGCTGCTGTGGTGTTAAACTGGTGCTGCTGTGGTGTTAAACTGGTGCTGCTGTGGTGTTAAACTGGTGCTGCTGTGGTGTTGTATGTATGTAATGTACAGTTATGAGCGCATCCATTAACACCCAACTTAAAACCTCACCTTGTTTTTTCTCGGCTATCTTTTCTCCTCACGCTAGCGAGCAACTCCAGGATGCTGGGAGTCCGGTGGCGGCTGAGCATTTGGGAGGAGGGGGCTTGGAGCACAGGTAAGAAAACATGGGCACTTTCCAGTACTTTGAAAGTAAGATCCAGAGGATGGGAGGAAGATGTTGGTGAGCGCATCTGGTTATCTTTTTAGTCCTTTTCATACCTGTTATTTCTGTCAGAGCATGGTACAGCATCCATTAACACCCACATGCCAGACTTAAAACCTCACCTTGTTTTTTCTCGGCTATCTTATCTCCTCACGCTAGCGAGCAACTCCAGGATGCTGGGAGTCCGGTGGCGGCTGGGCATTTGGGAGGAGGGGGCTTGGAGCACAGGTAAGAAAACATGGGCACTTTCCAGTACTTTGAAAGTAAGATCCAGAGGATGGGAGGAAGATGTTGGTGAGCGCATCTGGTTATCTTTTTAGTCCTTTTCATACCTGTTATTTCTGTCAGAGCATGGTACAGCATCCATTAACACCCACATGCCAGACTTAAAACCTCACCTTGTTTTTTCTCGGCTATCTTTTCTCCTCACGCTAGCGAGCAACTCAAAGGATGCTGGGAGTCCGGTGGCGGCTGGGCATTTGGGAGGAGGGGGCTTGGAGCACAGGTAAGAAAACATGGGTGTCATGATCTGTGGTGTGGGGCTCAGTTTTTCCAGCTGCCCTGAACGCCTCATCTCCACCAGCTCTTGATTAGGGCTGATGCGCTACACCTGTACCAAGCCCTATATATACAGCTCTGTGACATCCCTCCAGTGCCAGATCGTCTTGGTTCTTCCCTGCACGTTTCCAGCCTGTATATTCCTGCCTTCCTACCCGCCTGACGTTGACCTGATTTTGGACCTGGATTTTGATTCTGCCTGCTCCCTGTCTGGTACTCTGCCCTGATTTATTATTTGGATATCTTGGCTTTCTGACCCCTGGATTGTCTTTAGGATTGGATTTTGGATTACGGACTGTACTATCTGCACCCCAAGACAGGACTAGCCATCCCGGCCTCTGTGTCCTCTTATTCAGGGCTCCTGCCAGAAACCTTTATCCCTCCTTTAACCTCTCCTCTGTTCAGCAGCTTTTCCTCCCGCAGTCAACCTCCCGGCGGCCCTTCTCTGTTCACTGGATGAAACATTCTGTGCCCTGTTGGATTCCACTGCTGGTACGTTAACTCATACTCCCTCTTTGAGTTCTCATCAGCTGCCTGCCTTCTAACTGCCGTCTTGTGTGTCCACAGACCCTGAGCGGAGAAAAGCCGCAGTATTCAACTCTGTACAATAAATATCTTAAACCCATCCCTGGGAAACTGAGTATTTTTGAGTCCAACCATCCGAATCATGACAATGGGCACTTTCCAGTACTTTGAAAGTAAGATCCAGAGGATGGGAGGAAGATGTTGGTGAGCGCATCTGGTTATCTTTTTAGTCCTTTTCATACCTCTTTTCTCCTCACGCTAGCGACCAACTGTATGACTGGCAGGAGTCTCCAGTGCGTTGGGAAGGAGGGGCCTTTGACCAAAGGTAAACATTGTCTCTTTCAGTGCTGAAGTCATCACTGTCTATCAAAACTAACTGATGGTGACACATGCATTTCTGTTTTTGCAGTTACCCATCAGTCAATAGCTGGTTGGGGTTTTTGGAGGAATATCCAGAACTTCTGATTTAGCCACGTCTACTGTATATTTTATTCATTTTTGTAAATAGTTGTATTGTTTTTGTAAGTTTTTTTTAAAATTTAATTTTTATTGTTTACCTTATTGTTCATTGTTTGTTTTATTATTTTGAAATTGCTTGTTTGTTTTTTAATAAATATCTGGCAAAATGTATCTCTTGCCTCCAGTCTTTTCAATATATGCTTTTTAATTGGAAATTGAATGGCTTGTCTTTATTTTCTCCCCCCCAAAAACCTGTGACATCACTATTGAAAGAGTGAAAAGCTAGAATCTCGTTATATTTTGGAGATTGATGAAAACTGCTAAAATGGAAAAAATAAGAAGCTGTGTTTTAACAGCATAATTGGTTTTAAAACCATGGGTTTTGTTAATAAGCTTGTTTACAGAAAGAGCTAGTGTTGTGCAGGAAATGACACTGACTGAACACTAACCCAGTCGAATTAATCCCTAAACGTAACCCAGTTGAATTTATATCATCAAAAAACAGCACACTTCACCGAGGGTTGAGTAAATAAATAGTTAATGTAATTAGTTTTGTTTTGGTTATCTCCTCCTAATTTGGTGCCTTCTTTGCAAAACCAATTTCACGAAGTTTCCCCCCCTCTGTTCCTGACAACATTCATGTTTATAAAAGAATCAAAACATGCCTATTTCTCCTTGAACTTTTTTATTCATGGTATTTTTGCTCATCTGTGTGGTTTATGTATTGTGTAGCAATGCCACCACCTGCTGGTCCAGAGAAGTCACTGCACCCTTTGCACTTTGAATTTGGCTGTTTAAAAGCGTTACACAGAACGGCATATGTGAGGCAAACCTGATCGAGCAGCGGCAATGGTGGCTGTCACCCTCTTTCTTAGTTCCATTGATTTTATTTGTTGAATCCATACATCTTAAGTTCATTTCATCATTAAAATGTTTATTTAAAAAGAGTCACAATTAAAAGGGTTAAAAATTGCTAATTTTAATTGAATATTTAATTGGATTAAATATAGCCCCTTCCTCTGCACTCTGAACTCGGCTGTTCAAAAGCGCTAGACAGGGCAGCATATGTGAGACAAACATGCACATCTCTGCGTATCTGAGAAAAACCTGCACATCTCTGCATGTCTGATGCATAAGTGGAAAAGGGAGCATTCTAGAGTTGTCCTGAATGTCATTTTCCCTTTAAAGTCAGTGGGAAAATGATCAAAACATTCCTGAGTGGTGTTTCATCCAAAAGCTTTTGTTAGGGACAGTTATTGTATAAATATTTACACATTATTTACCAAAATCTACTTTATTTTGAACCTTTTTCTAAATCAGAAATTCATTTTATGATCGGTTGATTCTATAGCGGAATATGAATGAGTTGGTCTTTAAAGCAGAAGACAAGAGCACCATGTTACATACAATTCAGTATGAAATCTTTTAGAATATCGCACCACAACTAAAATGTACTGAGTTTGGACATAGCTTCGTTTGATGCATATGTTCTGCATGCCATCCTCTGGTTCTCGCAGGCTGGGAACTTGCAGGTGTACAGCCAAAAGATGGGTAGGGAGACAATTAAAGGAAAGCTGTGTCCCTCTTTTAGTTTTATTTAAACACACAAAAAAAACCACACACATGCACAAATTAGGTCTCAGTGTCGCTAAAACAAAGGTTTTTTAGCATTAGTGGACGACGCCACAAGCTGCTTCATCAAATCATCTGATCTCCGTTTCCTTCTTATAGCTGTCTTGATTTTTTCTGCCAGAAACTCCAGCATAGACTTTGTCCCCTGAGGCCTCCAGCCGGGAGTCCAGATATTGGCTCGGATACCATTTAGGCGGATGCGCTGTGCGTTGGGGATAAGGAGCCTGGTGTCTGTGTGGAGTAAAGACAGACAGAATTGATTCCATTTCCACAGGTTCTGAGTGAAAACCAGTTATAGATGCACATGTGCAGACTGTCCTCCGGCTGACCCCATTTCCACAGGTTCTGAGTGAAAAACAGTTATAGATGCACATGTGCAGACTGTCCTCCGGCTGACCCCATTTCCACAGGTTCTGAGTGAAAAACAGTTATAGATGCACATGTGCAGACTGTCCTCCGGCTGACCCTATTTCCACAGGTTCTGAGTGAAAACCAGTTATAGATGCACATGTGCAGACTGTCCTCCGGCTGACCCCATTTCCACAGGTTCTGAGTGAAAAACAGTTATAGATGCACATGTGCAGACTGTCCTCCGGCTGACCCCATTTCCACAGGTTCTGAGTGAAAAACAGTTATAGATGCACATGTGCAGACTGTCCTCCGGCTGACCCCATTTCCACAGGTTCTGAGTGAAAAACAGTTATAGATGCACATGTGCAGACTGTCCCCCATTTCCACAGTTTTTGTGTGAAAACTAGTGATGGATGCACATGTGCAGACTGCCCCCTGATTGACCAATTACCGATGCAACTGTGCAGACTCAAGCCCCGCCCAACAGTCCGGGTACAAGAGGAGGAGAGCACGTTCGTGCAACACATGGGGCTCGACAGCGGACGGCGGAGAGAGCAAGTGAGTATCCTCTCAATTTATTGTAGCCTGTTAAGGCCTATTAAGGCCCACAGTTGAAGTAAACGGTCACTGAAGACTAGTTGCTGAATTTACTGTAGAATTAATGTGATACATTTAGGGGCCAAGCCTGCTGGTGCTGCTGTGGTGTTACACTGGTGCTGCTGTGGTGTTAAACTGGTGCTTCTGTGGTGTTGCACAGATGCTGCTGTGGTGTTAAACTGGTGCTGCTGTGGTGTTAAACTGGTGCTGCTGTGGTGTTACACTGGTGCTGCTGTGGTGTTAAACTGGTGCTGCTGTGGTGTTAAACTGGTGCTGCTGTGGTGTTGCACAGGTGCTGCTGTGGTGTTAAACTGGTGCTGCTGTGGTGTTGCACAGATGCTGCTGTGGTGTTAAACTGGTGCTGCTGTGGTGTTGCACAGATGCTGCTGTGGTGATAAACTGGTGCTGCTGTGGTGTTAAACTGGTGCTGCTGTGATGTTAAACTGGTGCTGCTGTGGTGTTAAACTGGTGCTGCTGTGGTGTTGCACAGATGCTGCTGTGATGTTAAACTGGTGCTGCTGTGATGTTAAACTGGTGCTGCTGTGGTGTTGCACAGATGCTGCTGTGGTGTTAAACTGGTGCTGCTGTGTTGTTAAACTGGTGCTGCTGTGGTGTTGCACAGATGCTGCTGTGGTGTTAAACTGGTGCTGCTGTGGTGTTAAACTGATGCTGCTGTGATGTTAAACTGGTGCTGCTGTGGTGTTAAACTGGTGCTGCTGTGGTGTTAAACTGGTGCTGCTGTGGTGTTAAACTGGTGCTGCTGTGATGTTAAACTGGTGCTGCTGTGGTGTTAAACTGGTGCTGCTGTGGTGTTAAACTGGTGCTGCTGTGGTGTTGCACAGATGCTGCTGTGGTGTTAAACTGGTGCTGCTGTGGTGTTAAACTGGTGCTGCTGTGATGTTACACTGGTGCTGCTGTGGTGTTGCACAGATGCTGCTGTGGTGTTAAACTGGTGATGCTGTGGTGTTAAAGTGGTGCTGCTGTGGTGTTAAACTGGTGCTGCTCTGGTGTTAAACTGGTGCTGCTGTGGTGTTAAACTGGTGCTGCTGTGATGTTAAACTGGTGCTGCTGTGGTGTTGCACAGATGCTGCTGTGGTGTTAAACTGGTGCTGCTGTGGTGTTAAACTGGTGCTGCTGTGGTGTTGCACAGATGCTGCTGTGGTGTTAAACTGGTGCTGCTGTGGTGTTAAACTGATGCTGCTGTGATGTTAAACTGGTGCTGCTGTGGTGTTAAACTGGTGCTGCTGTGGTGTTAAACTGGTGCTGCTGTGGTGTTAAACTGGTGCTGCTGTGATGTTAAACTGGTGCTGCTGTGGTGTTAAACTGGTGCTGCTGTGGTGTTAAACTGGTGCTGCTGTGGTGTTGCACAGATGCTGCTGTGGTGTTAAACTGGTGCTGCTGTGGTGTTAAACTGGTGCTGCTGTGATGTTACACTGGTGCTGCTGTGGTGTTGCACAGATGCTGCTGTGGTGTTAAACTGGTGATGCTGTGGTGTTAAAGTGGTGCTGCTGTGGTGTTAAACTGGTGCTGCTGTGGTGTTAAACTGGTGCTGCTGTGGTGTTAAACTGGTGCTGCTGTGATGTTAAACTGGTGCTGCTGTGGTGTTAAACTGGTGCTGCTGTGGTGTTAAACTGGTGCTGCTGTGGTGTTACACTGGTGCTGCTGTGGTGTTAAACTGGTGCTGCTGTGGTGTTAAACTGGTGCTGCTGTGATGTTAAACTGGTGCTGCTGTGGTGTTAAACTGGTGCTGCTGTGGTGTTGCACAGATGCTGGTGTGGTGTTAAACTGGTGCTGCTGTGGTGTTGCACAGATGCTGCTGTGGTGTTAAACTGGTGCTGCTGTGATGTTAAACTGGTGCTGCTGTGGTGTTAAACTGGTGCTGCTGTGGTGTTGTACAGATGCTGCTGTGATGTTAAACTGGTGCTGCTGTGATGTTAAACTGGTGCTGCTGTGGTGTTAAACTGGTGCTGCTGTGGTGTTAAACTGGTGCTGCTGTGATGTTAAACTGGTGCTGCTGTGGTGTTAAACTGGTGCTGCTGTGGTGTTAAACTGGTGCTGCTGTGGTGTTGCACAGATGCTGCTGTGGTGATAAACTGGTGCTGCTGTGGTGTTAAACTGGTGCTGCTGTGATGTTAAACTGGTGCTGCTGTGGTGTTAAACTGGTGCTGCTGTGGTGTTGCACAGATGCTGCTGTGGTGCTGCTGTGGTGTTAAACTGGTGCTGCTGTGGTGTTGCACAGATGCTGCTGTGGTGTTAAACTGGTGCTGCTGTGGTGTTAAACTGGTGCTGCTGTGATGTTAAACTGGTGCTGCTGTGGTGTTGCACAGATGCTGCTGTGGTGTTAAACTGGTGCTGCTGTGGTGTTACACTGGTGCTGCTGTGATGTTAAACTGGTGCTGCTGTGGTGTTAAACTGGTGCTGCTGTGGTGTTAAACTGGTGCTGCTGTGGTGTTAAACTGGTGCTGCTGTGGTGTTGCACATGTGCTGTTGTGGTGCACAGGAGCTGCTGTGATGTTAAACTGGTGCTGCTGTGGTGTTGCACAGATGCTGCTGTGGTGTTAAACTGGTGCTGCTGTGGTGTTACACTGGTGCTGCTGCTGTGTTAAACTGGTGCTCCTGTGGTGTTGCACAGATGCTGCTGTGGTGTTAAACTGGTGCTGCTGTGGTGTTAAACTGGTGCTGCTGTGGTGTTACACTGGTGCTGCTGTGGTGTTACACTGGTGCTGCTGTGGTGTTAAACTGGTGCTGCTGTGGTGTTAAACTGGTGCTGCTGTGGTGTTACACTGGTGCTGCTGCTGTGTTAAACTGGTGCTCCTGTGGTGTTGCACAGATGCTGCTGTGGTGTTAAACTGGTGCTGCTGTGGTGTTAAACTGGTGCTGCTGTGGTGTTACACTGGTGCTGCTGTGGTGTTACACTGGTGCTGCTGTGGTGTTAAACTGGTGCTGCTGTGGTGTTAAACTGGTGCTGCTGTGGTGTTAAACTGGTGCTGCTGTGGTGTTGCACATGTGCTGTTGTGGTGCACAGGAGCTGCTGTGGTGTTAAACTGGTGCTGCTGTGGTGTTACACTGGTGCTGCTGTGACGTTAAACTGGTGCTGCTGTGGTGTTACACTGGTGCTGCTGTGATGTTAAACTGGTGCTGCTGTGATGTTAAACTGGTGCTGCTGTGGTGTTACACTGGTGCTGCTGTGATGTTAAACTGGTGCTGCTGTGATGTTAAACTGGTGCTGCTGTGGTGTTGCACAGATGCTGCTGTGGTGTTAAACTGGTGCTGCTGTGGTGTTAAACTGGTGCTGCTGTGGTGTTGCACAGATGCTGCTGTGGTGTTAAACTGGTGCTGCTGTGGTGTTCGATTCGCTCCCCCTGCACCTAAAAAGAGTGTGCATGAAGGACAACACGGACCAGGAGCGGGCCGAGGAACTAAAGCGAGCCAAGGAATCTCAGAAACGGTGGACAAAGGTCGGTAGATGCTGGGAACTCTGGGAATTGACCTCCATCGTCCCAGATCCAAAGTCTTGCCAGTCACTGGTCGCGCTTCTGAAAGCCAAGGGATTCTTTGTGATTGGTGAACCGGTGAAGGAACAGCAGGGAGAAGAAGTCAGGTGGGTTATGCGTATGATGCTATTCACCTTTAAGGGGCCTCTGTGGTTGTGATGTGTAATACATTTCTCATATGCATGTCACTACAGTTCTGAGCACAAGCATCTGCTGGAGATGGCCGAACAGTGGATGGAGGAAGCTTGCCATAGGCTGCAAACGGGCGACAAGCTGTCACATCACAACATGACCATGTACCGCTACTTCTGCATGGCCACGCTGATGGTAAAATACCGGAAGTCAGCAAAGACCGTAGTGGATTTCAAGGTAAGCATGCACCTACTTTTATGTTCCCCGCAGATGTTTTCTGTTTTTCTGACACTTTTGTCTGCAGTACCTTCCCCGTTATCTGAATCCTGGTTTAAAAACAACACCCCTCCATTGCAGGTAACCGATTGGAATGACAGGCAGGTGAACGCCGGCATTGGGGTGTCGGTCAGATTCCAGACATTAGCGGATGGCGTTTTCATCACCACCGATGAGGATAGGGTAAGCTGAGTATTGTCTGTTCTTTTTTTGTTGTCAGGTAGCAGGAAACCATTTTTACAGGCAGTTGACTTTTTAAAAAAAAACTAACTCTGTTTTGTTTTGTTTCCCAACTGCAGTGGTTTAATGCTTACTTTGCACATATAAGGCCGCTCTACCTGAGGAGACAAGGTGAACCTGGGGATGACCAGGGCAGTTTTTTTCTGGGGACCACTGGACTCCCTGTGGCCAATCCCAAGTCTGACTTGCACCGTCTCTGGAAGCAGTGAGTTTTCTTTTCCTCTCCTAAACTCTGGTGAGACAATTTCCCGTCTTTCAATCAACAGAACTAGCAGCTTATGTAACTTTGAACACGTAATTATTAGTTCAAGAATTGTTAGAAAAGGATATATCGCTCCCACTGAATATGAACCCTATCTTAACCCGCCAATCAATCCCCCATTCCCCTACCCCCTCCTTTCCCTCTCTCTTCCATGCCACAGCTGCAAGACGCTGCGCCAGGGATCAGGCCCGTCAGATACGGTCGAGGCCGCGGGCACGTCCTCCCAAGACCAGAGGTAAACACTGCCTCTCTCAGTGCTGATGTCAGCAGGTCTCACATCTCAACTGTCTAACAGCTACATTTTCCAGTTCCATGTCCACAGAAAGGCCAGTTGACCACAGATGGGAAGCTTTCCTGATGGACTTCCCCATATCAATCGGTGCCATAGCGCCCAGCAAAGAGGACATGGTCAGCAGCGGATATGAGAACCACCGCTCTTTTTACTTCAAGTGGAGGCGCATGCAATTGGAAAAGCGTGTGCACTATGTATCCGGTAGGCACGAGCTTTGTTTTTGTATATTCACTCACTCGCTCACTCACTCGCTCACTCACTCACTCACTCACTCACTCACTCGCTCACTCACTCACTCACTCACTCGCTCACTCACTCGCTCGCTCACTCACTCACTCACTCGCTCACTCGCTCACTCATCCACTTGTTTCTTCCCAGCTTCTTGCAGAAGGGAGCGGCCAACAGAAGAGAAAATCAAAGCCATTGTGGAGAAGGAGGGGTGGAAAAGCAATATCCCCTCTGCAGTAGAAATTCTAAAGGCATGGGTCTCTCCGTTAAAGACAGCCATTGAGGACCGCCAGGACATCATCAAGTCAGTGGTGGAGCAAAAGTGGAAGGGTATTGACATAAAAGATTTTGGAGAGCCCAAGGGTAAAGGTGAGGAAATATAGAAAGGCAAATGCACTATAATGACTTTGCCATGGCAGGAGAGTGACAGCTGTTTATATGATGTTGTTTTTTTTCTTTGCTCTTCTATGAAGGCATCATTGCAACCATGCCCTTCTCAAAAGGAGATGTCATCTGCGACTATCACGGACAGCTGATCTCTGAGGCAGAGGGCAAGAAGAAGATGGACGAAATGCAGGAGGGAACAATGAGCTACATTTTCTTCTTCAGAGGAAAGCTCGGCACCAAGCTCTGCATCGATGCCCAGACCTTCCCCTGCGAGTGTCATCAGGGCCAGGAAACCTTTGGACGGCGCATGAACCATTCTGGCAAGGCGTTCAATGTGAAACCCGTGGTATTCCAAATGAACTTTCCTGATGGACCAAAGGACACTATCCTGTTCTTGGCCACAAGAAACATAAAGGTAGACGAAGAGCTGACGTGGGACTACGGTTTGCGGCGAGGGTCCTTCCAAGGCGAAGGCATGGACCTCCAATGGCTAGACGACTAAAAAGACTCATATTATCAGTGACATTATTATTCAGAGTCTCCGGTTATGGTCAGTCCTCTGGTATTGTCTTCTCTTCTGTTTTTGGTGAAGTATTGGTGTATCATTGTATTTATGACAAGGAAGGGAAACTCCTGTTTAAAGTCATCAGTTCTGTTTTCCTTTCATTCAGAATCATGATTTCTAGTTATTGTTATCTCTAATGTTTTTGGTGATGTTGTTCTTGTGTATCATATTTATAATAAAAATAGCTGCTATTTATATTCATCAGTTCTAATAAGTTTTTTCATGCTTGAGCTTTGGTTAATTTTAATTTTGGTTAATTTTTTCAATGAGATTCATGCTAATTTCTTTTATGTTGGATAGTAATTATAGAACAAGCCAATAAGTTCAATATGATCTTTAAAATAATATAGCATTTATGTTCATTTGTTGAACCTTTTCTTTGGGTGTGGGCAGCACACATACTGCAGCACTGGTGCAAATTGCCTAAGTTTTTGGGCTGAGGTCAAAGGTCATAAGTCTCTGTCTCTGACTGGGTGGCAGGCTCCAGTTTGTTGGCCTGTTTCTGTGACCTCTGAACTGATTGTTCTGCTCCTTATATAGTAATAAGCTTGAAGCCCCCTGTTCAATGCCTGGAGTTGTAAAAATGATTTCAAATATAAATATTATATTGAATTAGAAATGTTTAAGTCATCACTAATTAAATTGTGATTTGCTTATTTCAGTTCTGGTTAGTGAGCCTATGTTACTGTCTGGAAGGACATTGACTTTCCACTTTTAACTTTCACTGCACTCTGAACTCGGCTGTTCAAAAGCGCTACACAGGGCAGCATATATGAGACAAACCTGCACATCTCTGCATATATGGAGCAAACCTGCACGTATCTGCATATATGGAGCAAACCTGCACGTATCTGCTTATATGAGACAAACCTGCACATCTCTGCGTATGTGAGACAAACCTGCACATCTCTGCGTATGTGAGACAAACCTGAACATCTCTGCGTATATGAGACAAACCTGAACATCTCTGCGTATATGAGAAGAACCTGCATATCTCTGCTAATGCCTTCACTTTTTTGACCTGAGGTCAAAGGTCAAGTCTCGGTCTCTGACTGGGTGGCATGCTCCAGTTCTTAGGCCTTGCCCTGCACACTCATCTAACCCTAAAGTCTGAGGGAGCTTCTCTCCACAGCTCCTGTGCCAAGGACTGTCTCTATTACGTTTCATTCGGCCACAGGCTCTCATTCGCCGCTTTCCATGACCATCTACTGCCTTCGGTTCCATAGAAATCAGGCAAAAACGTCCAAAAAGCGTGCGTAGCTCCGCCCACCAATGACGTACAGCCTCGGGGGCGTGTCCATTCAACTCGCCACCCAGCAAAATGGGGAGAAGGGTCAAAGAACCATCACTCTATATCCTGCCGTTTGGCAGATAATCAGCAAGATTGAGGATCGAGCAGTGGCAATCGTGGTTATCACCCTCTTTCCCCTATGTCAGCCCTGCTCTAGCCCTGCCCCAGCCCCAGCCCCAGCCCCAGCCCCAGCCCCAGCCAGCCCCAGCACTCTGGCACCCTCCACTGGACAGCCCCTGCACTGCACTCTGAACTCGGCTGTTCAAAAGCGCTACACAGGGCAGCATATATGAGACAAACCTGCACATCTCTGCATATATGGAGCAAACCTGCACGTATCTGCATATATGGAGCAAACCTGCACGTATCTGCTTATATGAGACAAACCTGCACATCTCTGCGTATGTGAGACAAACCTGCATATATCTGCATATATGGAGCAAACCTACATATATCTGCATATATGGAGCAAACCTGCACATCTCTGCAAATGTGAGGCAAACCTACACATCCCTGAACATGGCTCCACTCTTTCGGCTCCAGGTCAAAGGTCACAAGTCTCTTTCTAACACTTGGTGGCAGGCTCCAGTTTGTTGGCCTGTTTCTGTGATCTCTGAACTGATTGTTCTGCTCCTTATATAGTAATAAGCTTGAAGCCCCCAGTTCAATGCCTGCGGTTGCATAAATTCTTGTAAATACAAATATTATATTATAATATATATATATAACCCTAAGCATGTTTAACCCTATTGATTTTACTTGTTCAGTCCATACATCTTAAGTTCATTTCATCATTAAGATGTTAATTTGAAAAGAGTCACAATTAAAAGGGTTAAAAATTGTTGACTTTAATTTTATATTGGATTACTGTAGCAAAAAAATTGGTTTAAAAACACTGAGAAACTAAAGGATCGAACAGTGGTAATCGTGGTTATCACACTCTTTCCCTATGTCAGCCCTGCCCCAACCCTAAATGCATGGCGCCTTAAAAAACACCATCAGTGTCTTAGAGAGGGCGTTGTGAAAATAGCAATTATAATAATATTTTTTCCCATGGCTTTTTTCTTGGTTTTGTCAGATAAAAAATGTTCGGAAAACTTATTTTTTGTTATTATGTGCTTTGTTCCGAAGCCAAAGTTTGCACATTCAGCCCGCTTTGACAATACCCGTCTTTGCTCTTGTTTTTATCTGGTCTTACTGTCCTCCACATCATAGGCCTTTCCTGCTATATCTTAATGTTCACTGCTACCTTGATTAGCAACAACAAATTATTGAAAAAGGAGTCATGTTTCACACAAAAAACAAGTTTTATTAAAAAATAAATCAAAATGAGGTGCACTTCCATTTAGCAAGAACAACAACAGTTTTAGTTTTATTAAAACACACAAAACACACATGCACACATGCACACACATGCAAAAAACAGGTCTCAGTTTCGCTACAACAAGCGTTTTTTAACATTAGTGGACGACGCCACAAGCTGCTGCATCAGATCGTCCGATCGCCGTTTCCTTCTTACAGCTGTCTTGATTTTTTCTCCCAGATAGTCTGGCATAGACTTTGTCCCCTGAGGCCTCCAGCCGGGAGTCCAGATATTGGCTCGGATGCCACGTTGGTGGATGAGCTCTGCGTTTGGGATAAGGAGCCTGGTGTCTGTGTGGAGTAAAGACAAACAGACAGACAGCGTAGTCAGCTCAGCAGCAGCCCTCCCCCCCAACAGTGAATGACAAAACATTCAAAACGGGAGGATAAGCCAGAGCAGGTGGCGACAAACTCCTCTTTACAGATGAGCCCGGCCGTGGCGAGGAGGGTCCGGGGGACGCCACTCGAGACCCCGCTGGCTTGAGCCCTGGATCTCCCTCCTGCGTTCCCTGCTGGGTCCCCGTCAGCGTCTGTCTGAGGTCAGTCACCCGGTCTTCGAGGGCCACCATGAGCCTTTGCTCTAAAGAGCGCCCTGTCAGTTCTGCCTCGGCATGCACCTGCTCGACCAATTCCTGCTTCAGGGCCTGCAAACTCTCCCGGAGCTCCTTCCCAAACTTTTCCAGATTCTCCCGGAACAAGGACACCTCAGAGGCCAAGAACCGGGCAAAAACTTCATGTTTGGACCTGCATTTCGTCCAGGGGCTTCCAGCTCGGTGTCATCGTCTGTGACCTGGACTCCTGCCATGCTGTCTAAACAAAAGATAGAACGTCACACTTGCTGAATTCAGAATCCTCTTTCAAAGTGCCTTTGCAGTCGGTAGCTATCACTACTCTGTGCTGTATCTGGAACCTGAAAATGTGCTACACAAATAAACTTGCCATTCCTTGCTGGCTAATATTCCCTGTCACAGTACTTGCTGACTGACAGAGTTGTGCATATTTATGTTGAAATGTTACTTGCTCTAAAAGTAAAATGTTGTCAGAGAAATACATACTGCTGAAAGTACAGAGGACTTCATTAACGTGACACGATGCACATATGCAACGCAGGCTAAAATTCAGAAGTTGACATTGTCAGCTGTGTGAATTATGTTGAAAATGTAGCTGAGTACAAGTAAAAATTCGTCAGAGAAATAATACTTATGAAAGTACAGAGGACTTCATTAACGGACACGATGCACATATGCAACGCAGGCTAAAATTCAGAAGTTGACATTGTCAGCTGTGTGAATTTATGTTGAAAATGTAGCTGAGTACAAGTAAAAATTCGTCAGAGAAATAATACTTATGGAAGTACAAAGCACTTCATGTAGCCTAAGACGATGCACACATGCTACATAGGCTAAAATTCAGAAGTTGACATTGTGAGCTGTCCATATTTAAACAAACAAACATCAAAACTTCAGCTATAGTTTTAGGGAAACTTACCTATCTTAAAGCAAATTATATGCAGAAGGGAAAAAAACTTCTCAGAAGAATTGTGAAGTGCACTGACAGCAGTCAACTCTGAAAATGCCGGCACCTGCACTGTAAAGCCCCACCCCTGAGCCTGGCCTATGTGCTTTTCCCTCTCTCTCTATCTCTCTCTCTCCCTTCATGGATGCACATGTGCAGACTCTCCACCAAATGATTCCATTTCCACAGGTACTGAGTGAAAACCAGTTATAGATGCACATGTGCAGACTGTCCCCCAGTTCAACCTTAAATTAATCTAATCCTGTTGAATTTACATGACCAAAATAGCA